>NC_064626.1:1119712035-1120018245 GCF_023864275.1 Schistocerca cancellata | reverse complement strand
GCTCTCTGGGACAGAAGTGTACTTCATCTATAGATAGTTTGATTAACTTTCTATATCTGTGTAATATAATCTAAAAAAAATCACAGAGTGGTTAACTGTGTCGTTTATTTTGGCATATCCCTAAAAAGTATAGCGGGAATATCGAGCTTAGACTTCAAGCTACAAAACAACATTAGCACATTACATCTACAACTTATGGCTCAGCGGGTATAGCCGAGGTTAAAGAAAGTAAGTTTCGTAATGCAAATTTCCCGGGCATGCGTACCTTATCACGTCAAAAATAACACGGATGGCAGAAATTGTTCCACATCGTATTTGCTCGTTTACTCTACAACAACATGGTATTGGACGCATAATAATTCTAAATATAGTTATTGGTAACAAATTTTTGACATTGTCACTATCACCCATTTCACATCTGCTACTGTATAAACATCCGATCCAGACACTTCTGTGCATTACAGTCTTCAGCTAGAGGCATCCATGTTTTACATGTTTTCTAACGTCATCCATTAATCTTACATTAGCTCGTCGTCTTAGTCTCTTCTTGTGTCTTGCAACTCAGCAAATAAGTTGTTTGTCCCGTCTACTGTCTTCCACCATTTAATTTCCATTACCTTCCACTTCAGTTTGTTCACTCATTCATTCGTTTGTTTTCCTGACCCTCCTAGTAATTCACGTTTCTTCACTGTTCGCTGAAACATAAATTGTTTAATGGTTGCTTTGTGAAATGTGCATCTGTCATTGCTATTAGTCAAAATTGGTAATACAGAGATAGTGAGAGTTCGCTTTCAGGTTTAGTTTTGAAAACCCCTACTTACTTTTATGGAAACACTCCACACAATTTTTCCTCCTATACTTCCCTCTTTTACTGAGCATCCAGTTGTTCCTGTAAAATAGTAAATACAACACTTGCCAACTTTAGTTCATTGTGAATCTGTAATAATTTTCCGAAATGTTCGCTGCGTATTGTTCATTGTCTTATTGTAACTCGCTTCCAGGCCTGCTTTGAAATTTGTTCTGCTGGGACCTAAATCCTTATTGTAGTTCATCTGCCTTGAAACTAACCATATGATGTCACTCAAAAACGAAATTGGTGTAAGTCTGCACCATTAACTCGTACCCCTCTCTCTCTCTCTCTTCCCAGTTCACGTCCTGAAAATTGCCCTCTGTGTTACACCCACTTCTACTCATGGATTGCTCGTTTCCAGGTTAAAATTTCGTGTCTTTTTCTACTCGACTGGAAGAAATTGTAGTGAGTATGTTGTACATTACAGAATGGAAGATGATGGGTAATTAGTGTTTTACGCTCTTGTATATTTCATTTATTTTGACACAGAATAATTAAAGTATTGTTTCACTTGAGGGAATGATGTTTCTACATAAACAATCTGTAAACAATTTTTCAAGTTTCTTTTGTGCTATTTTGTTATTGCTTTAACATTTCTACCGAAACACCATTATCTTCAGATGTCTCATTTCTTCATTCCTTGACTGGCAGTGTACACCATATCTGCAGCCGCATCGCATTCTCATTTTTTTCACTATTACCTACCTTTGTTTTTCATTCATCTCTCAAACTATAGAAAAATTTAAAAAACTTGAGTTCTTTTAGAAGTTCCTCTATGTTCTTACTTGCCGTGCCGTCTCTCATCTTACATAATGATATGTGATAACTTCTCAACGTATGTATTTTCGCAGTTTTGTTGTCTCTCTTACCAAACTGTCATTCTATCGTTCCACATCTTTTCGAAGTCAGTTCCGAACGGTACTATCAAATTCAGCATATTCGATCATGTTCATATAATGAAATGATAATTAAATAGACACCCTAGCTGCAAGCCGGCGTTGATATACTTTATTGGGGACATGTTGAAAATGTGTGCCCCGACCGGGACTCGAACCCGGGATCTCCTGCTTACATGGCAGACGCTCTATCTTTTTTTTTTTTTAATCTCATTTTGTTCGCTTTTGTTCGTTGCATTTGTTCGAGGCGGACGTCGCAAGACATCCGTTTAAGTTCGTTGTTGATCGATTAACTCAGTTTTTTTATTACAGAGGGCAGCTAACCCTCTGACCGAACACGCTGAGCTACCGTGCCGGCTCCATCTGAGCCACCGCGGGCACAGACGATAGTGCGTCTGCAGGGACTTATCCCTTGCACGCTCCCCGTGAGATCCACATTCCAAACATGTCCACAACACTACATTCGTAGTACGCCTAATAGATGTTTGCCCATCATACTCATTACTCGTGGCAGATTCTTTCGGGAACAGATACTACCGTCATATATAGTTAAAAATATACACTCCTGGAAATGGAAAAAAGAACACATTGACACCGGTGTGTCAGACCCACCATACTTGCTCCGGACACTGCGAGAGGGCTGTACAAGCAATGATCACACGCACGGCACAGCGGACACACCAGGAACCGCGGTGTTGGCCGTCGAATGGCGCTAGCTGCGCAGCATTTGTGCACCGCCGCCGTCAGTGTCAGCCAGTTTGCCGTGGCATACGGAGCTCCATCGCAGTCTTTAACACTGGTAGCATGCCGCGACAGCGTGGACGTGAACCGTATGTGCAGTTGACGGACTTTGAGCGAGGGCGTATAGTGGGCATGCGGGAGGCCGGGTGGACGTACCGCCGAATTGCTCAACACGTGGGGCGTGAGGTCTCCACAGTACATCGATGTTGTCGCCAGTGGTCGGCGGAAGGTGCACGTGCCCGTCGACCTGGGACCGGACCGCAGCGACGCACGGATGCACGCCAAGACCGTAGGATCCTACGCAGTGCCGTAGGGGACCGCACCGCCACTTCCCAGCAAATTAGGGACACTGTTGCTCCTGGGGTATCGGCGAGGACCATTCGCAACCGTCTCCATGAAGCTGGGCTACGGTCCCGCACACCGTTAGGCCGTCTTCCGCTCACGCCCCAACATCGTGCAGCCCGCCTCCAGTGGTGTCGCGACAGGCGTGAATGGAGGGACGAATGGAGACGTGTCGTCTTCAACGATGAGAGTCGCTTCTGCCTTGGTGCCAATGATGGTCGTATGCGTGTTTGGCGCCGTGCAGGTGAGCGCCACAATCAGGACTGCATACGACCGAGGCACACAGGGCCAACACCCGGCATCATGGTGTGGGGAGCGATCTCCTACACTGGCCGTACACCACTGGTGATCGTCGAGGGGACACTGAATAGTTCACGGTACATCCAAACCGTCATCGAACCCATCGTTCTACCATTCCTAGACCGGCAAGGGAACTTGCTGTTCCAACAGGACAATGCACGTCCGCATGTATCCTGTGCCACCCAACGTGCTCTAGAAGGTGTAAGTCAACTACCCGGGTCAGCAAGATCTCCGGATCTGTCCCCCATTGAGCATGTTTGGGACTGGATGAAGCGTCGTCTCACGCGGTCTGCACGTCCAGCACGAACGCTGGTCCAACTGAGGCGCCAGGTGGAAATGGCATGGCAAGCCGTTCCACAGGACTACATCCAGCATCTCTACGATCGTCTCCATGGGAGAATAGCAGCCTGCATTGCTGCGAAAGGTGGATATACACTGTACTAGTGCCGACATTGTGCATGCTCTGTTGCCTGTGTCTATGTGCCTGTGGTTCTGTCAGTGTGATCATGTGATGTATCTGACCCCAGGAATGTGTCAATAAAGTTTCCCCTTCCTGGGACAATGAATTCACGGTGTTCTTATTTCAATTTCCAGGAGTGTATGTTCATATAAGTTATTGCTTGAAACATACGTCTATGACTTACATCGATGTTCATTTTCTACGACAAATCTGTAGAGTTTCTTCAACAATATTCTTTAATCGAGACGTTTTGTCCGTCTGAAGCTTACATTTTTCTTAACATTTAATAAGCATGTTTACATTTCGCGAATTTGATTTATCACTGGAAACGTTTTTAAATATATGATTCCATGCATTTATTGTCAGTAGGAACTGGGGAACTAAGTTCATTATCGAATTTCTTCTGAGCTTCCTAAATTCTGGTTAACAGAACAGAACAAAATAGTGCCTTTCTATGCACTTGCACTGAGGCACTGTGTCTTAAGCATATGTATCACTCAGAACACTTGAATTGTCAGGCTTATTGTGCACGCTTTTGGTCTCACAACTGTGAGTTCAGAGATTGAAAACGGAGGAAGTTCCACAGCATCAGTACATTTATAGAACTTAATTACTTACTCTCATGACGGAATCATGTTTCGTGCAAAATTGAATATAACATTTAAAATTTGATTTTACCTGGACAAAAAGAGGCCTGTGCTTACAAATGTCCTAGACAAAGAGATTCTACATTACATTCTGTCCATTGTAACCAATGATGAGATTTCCTTTGCAGCAATACCTGCTTCAAAGTTAGATAATATCATTTGCATACGTGATGAAACGTCCATCGGGGGAATACTAATGGTGGTTCGCTGCAATTATTATAGACGTTGCAGGTGATATGCAAATGGTGTAGGCAAGGCCGCCGTAGCAATAAACCATTATACTGGCACATCTCGGCTTTCATTTGTAGGCATACAAGGTTATAAGAGTGAAAAAAAACGACAAAAAGCTAAAACCTATGCCAAGGTATTTTTCAGAATTTCAGTGAAAGTAATTGTGCAACATATTCACCAAGCCTATCGGAACGGTTAATTCGTATTCATAAAAAATATTTTTAAACTGTATATTTCACCTTAAATATAAAAAAATGAAGCTGTAGCAATTTGCAATACTCAGATTGTTCACTGTTGTCTGTTATAACTGTTGTCGCTATAACTTAACGAAAACTTAACCTCGATCAGTTTAATCGTCCTACATACACTTTATGTGGCCTGTGTTTGGTGCACCATCCTGCAGCAGCAGACGTAGATAATGTTTCACAAGTTTCCTACGTCTGCCTATTATGCAGCTGTCTTACCCACGGGAATGGATACGAGAAGAAAAATATTTCTTAATGGAAGAATGACGACAATTTTATACGAAAGCAGACTACATGGACGTAAGTAATGGCTGCGGTGTTGTATGCATCAGCTGGAGTCGTGTCTACAGTCCATTCCCTAGCCGAGGATCATCGTAATTATCTCTACAAATGTGGGTGCCTCAGCAGTCTGTGCGAAGATCTAGCGGGGAGCCACGCACGGACGGAGAGCGGACGGACGTTATCGTGCTGAAAGATCTCGCAGCTCCTTTTTGCGATGGCGACGAGAGAATGTTGAAGGTTATTTAGAGCAGCGGATACGCGCGACTAGCGACGTTTGCACATTCCACTCTGTCTAGAACAGGGTGCCAACCCACTGATGGCTTTGGAATTTACACGAAACAAAGCAGTCTGTAGAATAAATTATCGTTTCGCATGTTACACCACTTACGCCAAATCCATTAATGACCTACACTCCACTTCGCATTCCGGATTCTAATATCCAGACACAAGCTGCACCACTTAGTTATGTTCCCACATCTCCTCAAACACGTACCATTCCACATCTCCCATCAACTTCAATCCAATCAGCCCACATCGTGACTAAAACAACACATTCTACCTTCCCATCATCTCTACACACTTTTCATCCTTTCCATATGAATTTTTATCATCTCTCCCTTACCGATCGTGCGTTTATATTTGGGATGGCCTGTCTTAGCTGCCTCAGCCTGCATAATTTACCCGAAAACTTCTTTCAGGATCCTTAATCCAAGCATGGAATTATTAAATTGGGCTTTACTCCAAATTCTACCAGGCAACTTACACTTTCATTTCTTCCCCACAGTCCATGATCTATTTTTCCTTCCTTCACGTTTCTTACCATCGCATTCCAGTTCACAGTGACAATTAATATAGAAAAGTTTCCAAATACCGCTACCAGTCGCAAAATTTGTTTATTACTAAATTATTTACTTATCGACATGTTTCGATGTGATACCTCATCACCAGGCTATAGTGGCGATACAAAAACATTTAACAAGTGTATACAGGTATTAAAGTTTCTTTACATGACTGCTGTGATCATCTTGTGGATAGAGAGAAGTATAAGCTAGCAAAGGACGATGTCACTTTGTATATTTGTTTGCTGTTCACATGAAAATTTTTATGAAACACTCACTTTGTTCTTATGATGTGGCGGTCTCATTGTGATGTTCTGAGTTAACCGTAGTTCCATCGTTCCCTTGGACTTCTTTGCCATTGGCAATGAACTTCAGAAAATTGACTTTAAAACTTGATAGCACAAGACAAATCAGCAATACAGAAAAGAATATGACGGTTGAAAACAAGGCTAGTTTCGCTTTGACTGTCGATAGGTCGATGCTGATGTTCTCAGTAGCAATGTCTTCTGCATGTCTTGCTCTCGTATCACTGATGTTGGTTGTAAGGTGTCAGGCAAATCTAACACCTTCCATAAAAACCCTGACATGATAAGCAAATCCAGTAGTATGTCACATAGCTCCGAATAAATCGTGACATTAAATTAACCAAAGTAATATGAGTAACGAGTGAGGAAATGGAATACCACAGACTAACACAAGAATGCCTAAATGCATGTCATACGTTCCCACCGTGAGACAGACGCAGTTCCGAGGGGAGAAACGAGAACAGAAGCCGAGAGCAGAACCGTGTTAAGCTAGAAGGCCCTACGATAAGGGACGGACACCCACGTCTCCAGCTAACCGCTAGGACCACCCCCCAGCCCATGTTAAAAGCTAGAGCCCTCCAGAAGAACAGTATAGATCTTACAATAACACTAAAAGGGCCACCCCAGTCCCAAGTTTTAGCGTGAGCCTTTTTCGCGTCTCTGTTACGTTGCAAACTTTAAAAACATTGCCCCACCACGAAAAGTATAACGTTTCTGATTGGATGGACAGAATTTTTGTAGGTGGAGCTTAAGGTTAACATTGAGACCCTGATTGGTCAGATGAAAACACAGCCAGATAGTTTTTTTAAACCAACTTCGGTAAATTGTAGTAAGGAGAAGTTAGGGGAGAGTTGCTTCCGAGACGGCGAGGTGAGCGGAGCTGTGCTGCCCGCCGCCCCCTGACGAACACCGACAAGGTAATGAACGCACGCGATGCCGCGTAACAGCGCATAAAGCTTCACTCAGAACTGCAGAAGTCTCATCTGTTACACCCCCTTTTGGCGTAATACTAGTGTCGATCGTCAATTAAAGCTCATGGTGTTCACATTTGCCACTTTAAGTAAAAATCTGAAACGCGAAGATTTTTCTGTTACATAGTTATTGAGAAGCCAGATCAGCCACTGTAATTTACGACAAGTTAGATAAGTATTAAAGATAATTGAGGGTCACTGTAGACCATTTTGATAGTTTTCTCTTGTGAAACTTAATTTAAACCTAGATTATAGATGTGATATGGAATAGGTCATCCTTCGATCCATTTTAGAACTTGGAAACCCACTCAGGTAATATTCGTTCACATTTTTGTTGAATGCAGCTGATTTTTATCATCCTGTATTAAAACATTTGCTTTTATCAATAGTGCAATTTATAAACAATGTTTTGTGAGTAGAATACGAGTAAAATTTCCAATGGTAAACTTAACTGCTTTTTCGACGTTATTTTACCAGCTAACTAAAAATAGGAAAGCCTTGAACCCCTTCCACTAAATTTAGTTAGTATTAAGATTCTTTTACAGGGAGTGCAGTGGAGCTGACGGTGAAATCATTAAGTATTTGGTTATATCATCGCTAGTCTCACTGAACTCTTCTGAACTCTACATGTCATGTGTGGTCTGACGTCTCCTGACCAGCAACAGGTCCTAGGTTCAAACTAGCAATTCCCTAAAAAACACGCTCAGAGCGTCGTTGCGCGTAAGTGGTAGGGCGACACGATATAGAACAACAGATACCACGCAGAATGTTAGATGGTTGGCGTAATATATTACAAGATGAGTGACTGACAATTTATAATACAAATTACAGTATAAAGCATTTTATTTTAAGAATTACAAAGATATTTCTTGGGTCTATACTCATATGCAGTCTTAATATCATGTCCTTACTGTTTTAAGAGTACTGAATTGATTTCGCTAAGAGGACTTCCCATTGCTAGGTCTACATCCTGTTTGTACATTTTTCCAGTGAATGTGAAATAACTGTGGGAGAGAACGAGCTCAGGCAATTCTATTAGTTCAACTATTTTGGCTGTGGACATAGTCTGACATTTTAATAAATTTTGTTCGATTATATCAAAGGATTCTTTGATGCATGTGCTGCTGTATGCGTTTACTATATCAAAGGAAATGAGATTGGCATTGGATGGAACCGGATCTTTGTTACTTTGAGTTGCTTCGTAATTGGAGGTCAATGTTGTTGTTGTTGTTGTTGTTGTCTTCAGTCCTGCGACTGGTTTGATGCAGCTCTCCATGCGACTCTATCCTGTGCAAGCTGCTTCATCTCCCAGTACGTACTGTAGCGTACACCCTTCTGAATCTGCTTAGTGTATTCATCTCTTGGTCTATCTCTACGATTTTTACCCTCCACACTGCCCTCCAATACTAAATTGGTGATCCCTTGATGCCTCAGAACATGTCCTACCAACCGACCCCTTCTTCTAGTCAAGTAGTGCTACAAACTCCTCCTCAATTCTATTCAGTACCTCCTCATTAGTTATGTGATCTACCCATCTAATCTTCAGGATTCTTCTGTAGCACCACATATCGAAAGCTTCTACTCTCTTCTTGTCCGTACTATTTATCGTCCATGTTTCACTTCCATACAAGGCTACACTCCAGACAAATACTTTCAGAAACGACTTCCTGACACTTAAATCTATACTCGATATTAACACATTTCTCTTAACCTATCCATTTCCTTTTTTAAATTTTCTAAGCTACCTGCCCAATTAAGGGGTCTGCTCCGATCCGTAGAACGCCAGTTTTATTTCTCCTGATAACGACGTCTTCTTGAGTAGTCCCCGCCCGGAGATCCGAATGGGGGACTATTTTACCTCCGAAATATTTTACCCAAGAGGACGCCGTCATCATTTAACTATATAGTAAAGCTGCATGCCCACGGGAAAAATTACGCCTGTAGTTTTCCCTTGCTTTCAGCCGTTCGCAGTACCAGCACAGCAAGGCCGTCTTGGTTAGTGTTACAAGGCCAGATCAGTCAATCATCCAGACTGTTGCCCCTGCAACTACTGAAAAGACTGCTCCCCGCCAATTAAGTTTTAGGCTCCTTTAAAGTGTTGAATAATTACTTTTATTTCATCATACGTTTTTGGAATCAAATATACGATACTTGCACTAATGTGGAGGGTCATTGCCTTTATCTTTGCTATAACGATGCATTCACTTTGCTGTTCATTGTAGGTCACTCTGACTGCTAAACCGCTGCGCGAAAAATCCAACACCATCAAGGACTGTGTTAAGTGGCACTAAGGTATGAAATGTGCATAGTGTTATTCACTTGTCACCGTCATCAGCGATCAGATGGTCGTCTTGAGGCCTGCCTCTGCGTCCTCTGTTTTGACTCGGCATGCAGTAACTGTGTTGAGTTCAAATGGTTCAAATGGCTCTGAGCACTATGGGACTTAACAGCTATGGTCATCAGTCCCCTAGAACTTAGAACTACTTAAACCTAACTAACCTAAGGACATCACACAACACCCAGTCATCACGAGGCAGAGAAAATCCCTGACCCCGCCGGGAATCGAACCCGGGACCCCGGGCGTAGGAAGCGAGAACGCTACCGCACGACCACGAGCTGCGGATAACTGTGTTGAGTTTAGAAGAGAACATTCAGTTTAGGGAACAACCATGTATCGCCGACGAGTACGTACTTTTGCTGAACAATTCCAGCCATTTAAATGGCTTCGCATTGTGCTCCTGCACGAAGCTGGATGGACGTATCGATGGGCTTTTGCTCATGTTGGGCACAACGTATCGATGGTGTGTCACTGCTTTAAGCAGTGGTTTATGGAACATTCCCACAACAGCAGACCAGGTTCTGGACGTCGGCGCAGTCCAGACTCGTGTGAAGACAGCAGCATTGTGCGAACAGCAGCGGCCAAGCTAACGTGATCCAGGGAAGGTTCAAATGGCGCTGAGCACTATGGGACGTAACATCTGAGATCATCAGTCCTCTAGAACTTCGAACTACTTAAACCTAACTAACCTAAGGACATCACATACATCCACGCCCGCGGCAGGATTCGAAACTGCCACCGCAGCAGACGCGCGGTTCCAGACTGAAGCGCCTAGAACCGCTCGGTCACAACCGCCGGCCGTACAGGGAAGGAATCCAGGGACATGTCGCACCTGTGGTGTTATCAGGGACCATTGGGAACTATCTGATTGTATCAGGATAAATCGTAAGATCAGGTGTGCCTCTGGTGAGGTTGCCACTGACACAATGGCACCGCCAAGCATGGCTACGATGGTATCGTGAAAGACGCCACTGGAGAATGGAATAGTGCTCTGTTGTCTTCAGTGATGAGAGTAGGTTCAGTATCTGAGTGATGGATGTACACATGTACTGTATATACCCCTAGCGAGTGGTCTATTTCAGAGTGCATTCGCCCACGATACACGGGTCCCACCGCAGGCTTCATTGCGTTGGGGCGTATCAGTCAGAACTCGCGATCGCATTTGGTGTTTCTGCAGGGTAAAGTAACCACTGCCCGCTAGATGTCACAGGTTGTTGTAGCCGTGCCATTTCTTTTACAAAAAGGTGATGTGCAGGACAATGTACGTCCACGTATGGCTGTAACGACGGAACGTGCTCTTCGGGGTGTACAGAAACTGTCCTGGCCAGCAAGGTCACCAGATCTCTCCAGTCGTACACATAAGGGGGTTGTGAAGTGAGAACTTACTCGTTCTTCAGAGTCTGCAAGAACCATTGCTTAACTGCAACAAAATATGCAAGACTCTTGGGACAATCGGTCGCATGATGCCATTCGGCACCTTTATGATCGTTTGCATGCGAGAATACACACTTGTTTTGCCACTAGATAGGGGGTGCACTCTGTATTGATGCATGATGCGACTGTTCGGGAACCTACTACTGTGACGTGCGTTTCCTTTGGTGTGCGTTTGTTATCTGAGACACCTATAATCATGAATTATTCGTCACATTATATTTTCCTATTAATTGTTAGACCTATTCGTGCACGATCCGTACTCTATTTTGTGTTGAAAAGTTCATAACTCTGTCGCGTGACTAGTAATCTTCCTCCGGACACTGTAATTCACTAATTTCCATTGTAAATTACCTACCCGATTAAGGGTTCTGACATTCCACGCCCTGACCAACAGAAGCCAGTTTTCTTTTTTCTGATGACAGCAGCCTTGTGAGTATTTCGGACGGGGGAATATTTTTTATCCGGAGTACTTTGTCCAAGAGGAGTCCATATACATTAAACCTTGCACTAGAAGTACATCAGCTGTAGTTTCCCGTTTCTTTCAGCCGTCCGTAGTATCAACAGCAAGGCGATGCTGACTAATGTTAAAAGGCCAGATCAGTCACTCATCCAGACCGTTGCCTCTGCAGTTACTGAAAAACCTGCTGCTGCTATTTTTTAGGAACCATATGTTAGTCTGGACTCTCCACGGATATCCTTTCGCAACGTGGTTGCACCTGGGTTACGGCTAACCGAGTCGTTGAGGCAAGCAAGCCATTCCTTCACGGCAAGGTCCGTGGTCCGGGGAGATCTCACATACCTATCTCGCGCAGATACAATTACACAGTTAGGAGCTCGCATAGAAGCGTTCTAGCCCGTCATTCTTATCACGATCCGTCCATTAATGCACGAGGAAGAAACTTTAAAATACGGTACGATAACTAGTAGCCTCTGCCCCATACTTCAGAATGATTCACAGCGCATGCAGTTTAGCTTATTCAAATTCTTTTAACGCCTCAGGAAAAGAAATTTGCTTCTAACTTCTACCAATTAGTGGTTTACAGCGGACACAGAAGTTTCTTATTTGAGAGAAACAGTAAAATGCAGCAGGGGCAAGTCGAGAAAATGTTGAAGGGGAACTGTTCCCAAGCCCACCTCGAGTATTTTGACCATCGCAGCGGTCTACGAATAAGTCGGTGCACACCTGTTTCAGTTCAGTTTGGAAAGGTCATAACCACTTTGCGTGATAAGACCAGCTAGTGTTTTATCAACAACCAATAGGACGTTTTCTATTTTGAGTCGAGATCGTGACAGCCGTGATTATAAACGGCGATTTGAAATCCTTTATCTTGCAGGCCTGCTTCGGGCTTTTCCATACATCACGTTTCTCTTCTACAGGCATCCACGGTGATTTTCTAAAGTCATTTATTTATTGCTTATTAGGGCCTTAAGGCGCCCTCTTACATCTGACTAGGAGCAACACGTACCTTATTACAAAACCTTCCCAATAATAATAACTGACACCCATAATAATAATAATAATAATAGTAAAGGGCAATTAGAATGCTATAGATTAGCAAATCTGAAGCCATGTTTAGTATTATCAGAAGAGGAATGGAAAAAGAAGAGGAGAAGACTGAAATGACAGTGACACTAGACGTCAGGAGAGAACAGAATATAGATAGAGAACTCTGTCGATAAGAGGTAGGGAAAAGTTCTGGGTGAGGGAGACTGACGAGAATGAGCTGCGCAGAATAGATGAGAAATAGCTATTGTGATAGGTATACCATTAGTTTTCTTTTGAATTTTTGGAAAGAATTTAAGTTCTCCAATATTTTGAGGATGATTTTTCCAAAGTCTGGTTCCTGGTACAGAAAATGGTTTAGAGAATATGTCAGTGCTATGTGATGGCAGAGAAAGAATTTTACTTTGTTAGAATGGGTCTCACTGCAGTGCTACTCAGATAGTAGAGTAAGAGTTGAAGACAAATGTGATGGAGTGCAATGATTAAGAAGACGATAGAGCTAACACAGAATATAATAGTCTCTGCACCTACCGGCACGTAGCCATGATATTGTTCGTAGGCTAGTGTGATATGTTCGGAAAAGCGTACGTCACAAATGTATCGTGGACAAGCATTCGTCACCTGTCCCAATCTCCGTGAGTTTTTGTACGAAAGTCCTTGGAAAATGGCATCACCATAGTCAATTATGGGGGGTGGGGGGGTATTAGTGTCTCTACGAGCTTCTTTTTTAAACTCGAAAGGAAATACTTTTTTATATTTCTCTAGTGAGTGAAGTGACGCTGACACTTTCCTACAAAAGTCCTCTCGTCGGGCTTTTTATGTCCCCCACACTCTGATCGTTTGAACGACTTTGCCAAGTAACTGCGAACCTAAGAATTTCGGGAACAATGCCATCGATTTGAATACTGCCAAGTAGAAACCACGCACTGCCGAGAAACGACAAAATTTTTAGTATAGAATTATTAAAGTATAAAAGAATTCAATTTGCTACTGATCTTCCAAAGAAATAAATATTTACACTGGTTGAATAATTTAATTGCTTGAAATGAACTTGGATAGTTTTAAAATAGTACAGTCATCAGTTCACTTGGACAAAGTTCTCTGCAAAATAGACTGATAAGCAGCGAAGTACGTAATCTACCATTTTGTGTACAAATCGATTACATAATTTTGTATCATGCCAGCTGATGCAAATATTCGCTGCAATTACTGAAATTAGAATGCCTGAATCAATCTGCTCAATAGCTTCGGAACATCTATCTCAATACGATACAACGTTCTGTGACTACTGTAAAATGGAAGTAACCTTTAACATGACAATAGGTATACGTTGCAGCACATTAAACTTTACGTTCCCAAATTTGTTTTTAGATGACTTAATCAAACCAGAAAGATAAAAATTTCAAACTACTGAAACTCATTATGTAATTTTAACTTTTGAAATAACGATGAAATACTTGATAGAAATCCATCAACACACAATAATATGGAAGTATAAGCAAATTTATTTCAATATTTGTTTTATGCCAGTATTCAAATTAAACAAACTAATTACTTCCAAGTAAAAGAATACGAGGCCTGTTACTATACAAACTGGCTGTTAGTTAATTTATATGTATTTACTGATGAATTTCATAAAAGAACAAAATTTGCTACAACTCTGTTAAATTTCGTTATATATTTTGTGAAACCTCCCTCCACGTGGAATCTGTGTCAGAATTAACTACGAAACAGACTCACTGTTAAGAATCAGTGCTGGATATAATATGCAGAAGGGATTGAATTAACGCTTTAGAAGTTTTCAGCCCTAAAAGTGAGGCTTAAGATGATGTGTACACAATTCTTTTATGGGAAAACGATGACCTTGGTAACTACTTTAATAAAATTCATGATTTTGTGCGACTGAATTTATTCCAAAAGTTTATATGCACAAAATATGATAAAAGACATGCCATTAAATTGTTTGACGCACAATGAAGAACTGAAAGAATGTAACTGAGATAATATAATTAACAGTAGGCAAAGTTATTTGATGGGAGAGGGGGAATGTTAAACATCATCTCCCTTTTCTAATGCATTTACTGCAGTCTACCTAAGCATCAGTAACGAAATACAGAAGCCGTCTGCATACAGAGTAAGTGAGACGGACGGTTTTACAGCTGCTGCTAGACCATTAATGGCCACTAAAAATAGAGAGACACTCAATACAGAGCCCTGTGGGACCCCATTCTCCTGGATACGGGGGGAACTATGGGAGGCAACTACTTGGACATGGAAAGTATGAAGCGACAGTAAAGTTTGGAAAAAATCGGGAGCAGGCCTCAAATACCCCACTCATATAATGTGGCAAGGATGTGATGTCGCCGGGTGGTCTCATATGCTTTTCGTGAATAAAAAAATACGGCAACCAGGTGTTGGTGTCTGGAAAAGGCTGTTCGGATGGCAGACTCGAGGGACACAGGATTATCAGCGGTAGTGCGACCCTGGCAGAAGCCGCCCTGACATGGAACCAATAGGCCACGTGGCGCTAGGACCCAAACCCAGCCGCAGACATGCCATACGTTCCAGCAGCTTAGAAAGAACGTTGGTGAGGCTGATGGGCCGATATCTATTCACATCAAGTGGGTTTTTATCGGGTTTGAGCACCAGAATGATAGCGCTCTCCCGCCATTGCGATGGAAAGACGTCATCTCACCAGATCCGGTTGAAGATGACGAGGAGATGTCGCTTGTAATCATTTGAGAGACGTTTAATTATCTGACTGTGGATCCGATCTGGCCCAGGAGCTGTGTCGGGGCAGTGCGCAAGGGAACTGTGGAGCTCCCACTCTGTAAATGGGGCGTTATAGGATTCACTGTGGCGTATAGTGAACGAGAGAACTTTCCCTTCCAGCCGCCGTTTGAGAGTGCGAAAGGCTGAGGGGGTAATTCTCCGACGCAGAGGCTCGAGCATAGTGCTCAGCAAAGTGCTCGGCAGTCGCGTTTACGTCGGTAGATAACACGCCATTTATGTTAACACCGGGAACACTTGTTGTGGTCTGGTACCCAAAAACACTTTTGATCTTTGCCCAGACTTCGGAAGGTGACGTATGGCAGCCAATCGTCGAGACATATCTCTACCAACACTCCTGCTTCCGTCGTCTGATAAGTCGGCGAACGCGGGCACGGAACCGTTTAAAGGCTATTGGGTGCTCTAGGGAAAGTTGCCGTTTATGTCGCTGTAGAACTCGCCGACGGTCCTTAATTGCTTCAGCGACTTCCGGCGACCTCCAAAGGACTACCTCTCGCTGGGGGATCCTAAAGAGCGAGGGGTCGTGTTTTCTGCCACAGAAACAATTGTTGTAGTCACCTGCTCATCCATCACATCGATGTTACCGTGTGGGAGACATTCAACGGTGACAGCAGAGGTGAAAGTTTCCCAGTCTGCCTTGTTCGAAGCCCATCTGGGCAGGCGTCCGTGGGCCTGACGTGGATAGATGGGAGAAGTCCTGGGCTGCAAATTGATAAATCAGTGGCCGAGTAATTACCATGAGCCACACTGAAATGTGTGGCGGCCCCAATATTTAAGAGGCAGAGGTCGAACTAAGATAGAAAAGTTTCGGCATCTCTGCCTCGGCCAGTAAGCACAGTGCCACCCCACAAGGGGTTATGGGCGTTAAAATCTCCCCAAAGTAGGAAAGGTTTAGGGAGTTGATCAATCAGTGCAACTAATACATTCAGGAGTACTGCTCCATCTTGAGGAAGATATACATTGCAGTCAATTATTTCATGCGTCGTCCTTATTCTGACACCTACAGCTTCAAGAGGGGTTTGAAGGGGAACAGTTTCATTACAGACTGAGTTTGGGGCATAAACACAAACTCTACCTGACACTCGATTGTAGTCACTATTGTTCCTGTAGTATCCCTTATAGCCCTGGATGCCACAGGTCCGCATTGCCGGGAACCAGGTTTCCTGGAAGGCAATGAAGAAAGCAGGTGTAAAGCTTAACAGTTGCTGTAGTCAGCCAGGCAGTGGAAAAAACTGCCGCAATTTTTTTGGAGGATGGCGTTATCATGAGACTGGGAAGGCATGGAACATTCAATGAGGCAGTTTACGCCTCAGGGTCACCTGCTGCCACCGAGTTTTTGCCTGAGCAATCTGAGGACCCGGCGAGAACTAGGTCCTCAGCAGACGCTAGAATCGCCACCTCATCCACAGACGCAGAGCATGTAGGTAGCGGTGGTGTGGGTGCCACCGCAATTCCCTTGGTCTTGGGGACCTCCTTTTTGTATTGGAGATATAAGCTTCTCCAGCTCAGAGGTGGGGACCGATATCCCCGATGGTTGGGAGGGAGGGGGGGAGGGTGTTGCTCCCACAGCAGGTTGTTCGGGAGCAACAGGGAGGGAAGTGCCCCCCACCCCTACCACCAACAAGGGGGCAGGTGTAGTCTTCTGGTTCTGAGAGGCGACAGGAGTGCAAGGAACTGAAAGGGATGACAACTGTCCTCGTAGCGACGGCGTAAGAAGTGGTCATAGCCGCAAGATGTAGGTGTTCAAATTTCCTCTTTACCTCGGTGTAGGTCAGTCGGTCCAGGGTCTTATATTCCATGATGATTTTCCTCTCTTTCTGGAAAATCCTGCAGTCTGGCGAGCTAGGTGAATGATGCACTCCACAGTTGACACAGATGGGAGGCGGGGCACATGGAGTATTGGGATGTGATGGACGTCCACAATCCCGACATGTGACGCTGGCAGTACAGCGGGAAGACATATGGCCGATCTTCCAGCACTTAAAGTACACCATCGTAGGAGGGATATATATAATGCTTGATGTCACAGCAGTAGACCATCACCTTGACCTTCTCGGGCAGTGTGTCACCCTCGAAGGCCAAGATGAAGTCACTGGTGGCAAGCTGATTATCTCTCTGACCCCAATGGACGCGCTGGACGAAATGAACACCTCGCCGCTCTGAATTGGAGCGCAGCTCGTCGTCAAACTGCAAAAGAAGGTCCCTGTGGAATATAATACCCTGGTCCATATTTAAGCTCTTATGGGGCGTGATGGTAACAGAAATTTCCCCCAGCTTGTCACAAGCGAGTAACGCCTGTGACTGGGCGGAGGATGCTGTTTTTATCAAAACTGACGCAGAGCGCATTTTGGACAAGCCCTCTACCTTCCCAAACTTGTGCTCCAAATGCTTCACAAAAAACTGAGGCTTAATGGGCATGAAATATTCCCCATCAACTCTTGTACATACGAGGTACCGGTGCGAATAAGCTTCACTGTCATCCTCAGCCTGGCGTTCCTCCCATGGTGTGGCCAGGGAGGGGAACGATTTGGCGTCATATTTCGTAACATTGAAGTTAGACTTTTCCCGCTTAGAGACTGCTGGCGGCGGACCACCAGCAAGAGATGACGTACTACGCTTCATGGCGTGTCATCCGCCCTGATGCCAAACTTTCCGACCAGAGGCCCTCCCCACAGGCGCCACCCAGCCTCAGCAAGGGCCACCTGGGGAGTTGACGACGCAGGCACCAGCAGAACGATCCCTGTGTTGTCAGTGGGCTACAACCAACAGGGTACATGGCGCCCCCCCCCCCCCCCCCACAACGGACTCGCTACCGTGCTGGATATGAGGTGCTAAGAAATCCATGGTCATTGTCGGCGCAGAAAGCGACACTGCATAGTGCATGGTGGAAAAGGTGTCCTTGCCCAAGAGATGGAGAATGAGCCAGCTGCAATGCGACGACGAGGAAGTGGGCAAAAGATCTCAATGCACGATGGACACGATGCACCATGTAAGGCGCCCTTCCGCAATTGGCTCGCTCTTCGCGAAAATTTAGAAAGATGGAGGTCAAACCCGATAGGAGACAATCACATAAAGGCCGAAACGTGTGAGAATCCTTTCAGTCCCCTCTTACGACAGGCAGGAATACCTTGGGCTTATTCTAACCCCTGGACCCGCTGGAGGTGAGGGGAAGAGAGAGAGGGAGGGAGGGAGGGAGAGAGAAATAGAGAGATCAGTTTAAAAACATACATCAATTAGATGTACCATTATCATCCTAGCAAAAGCAAAGTATACTGAGGTGACAAAAGTCATGGGACAGTGACATGCACATATACAGATGGCTGTATCGTGTACATAAGGTACAAAAGAACGATGCATAGGCGTAGCTGTTATTTATACTCGGGTGATTCATACGGAAAGTTTGCGACGTGATTTTGGTCGCAAGATGGCAATTAATAAACTTTGTGCGCGGAATGGTGGGTGGAGCTACACACACGGGACATTCAGTTTCGGAAGTCGTCGTTGTTGTTGTTGTGGTCTTCAGTCCTGAGACTGGTTTGATGCAGCTCTCCATGCTACTCTATCCTGTGTAAGCTTCTTCATCTCCCAGTAACTACTGCAACCTACATCCTTCTGAATCTGCTTAGTGTATTCATCTCTTGGTCTCTCTCTACGATTTTTACCCTCCACGCTGCCCTCCAATACTAAATTGGTGGTCCCTTGATGCCTCAGAACATGTCCTAACAACCGAGCCCTTCTTCTAGTCAAGTTGTGCCACAAACTCCTCTTCTCCCCAATCCTCTTCAATACCTCCTCATTAGTTATGTGATCTACCCATCTAATCTTCAGCATTCTTCTGTACCACCACATTTCGAAAGCTTCTATTCTCTTCTTGTCCAAACTATTTATCGTCCATGTTTCACTTCCACACATGGCTACACTCCATACAAATACTTTCAGAAACAGCTTCCTGACACTTAAATCTATACTCGATGTTAACAAATTTCTCTTCTTCAGAAACGCTTTCCTTGCCAGTGCCAGTCTACATTTTATATCCTCTCTACTTCGACCATCATCGGTTATTTTGCTCCCCAAATAGCAAAACTCCTTTACTACTTTAAGTGTCTCATTTCCTAATCTAATTCCCTCAGCATCACCCGACTTAATTCGACTACATTCCATTATCCTCGTTTTGCTTTTGTTGGTGTTCATTTATATCCTTTCAAGACACTGTCCATTCCGTTCAACTGCTCTTCCAAGTCCTTTGCTGTCTCTGAAAGAATTACAATGTCATCGGCGAACCTCAAAGTTTTTATTTCTTCTCCATGGATTTTAATACCTACTCCGAATTTTTCTTTTGTTTCCTTTACTGCATGCTCAATATACAGATTGAATAACATCGGGGAGAGGCTACAACCCTGTCTCACTCCCTTCCCAACCGCTGCTTCCCTTTCATGCCCCTCGACTCATAACTGCCATCTGGTTTCTGTACAAATTGTAAATAGCCTTTCGCTCCCTGTATTTTACCCCTGCCACCTTTAGAATTTGAAAGAGAGTATTCCAGTCAACATTGTCAAAAGCTTTCTCTAAGTCTACAAATGCTAGAAATGGAGGTTTGCCTTTCCTTAATCTTTCTTCTAAGATAGGTCGTAAGGCCAGTATTGCCTCACGTGTTCCGATATTTCTACGGAATCCAAAAAGGTCTTCCCCAAGTTCGGCTTCTACTAGTTTTTCCATTCGTCTGTAAAGAATTCGCGTTAGTATTTTGCAGCTGTGACTTATTAAACTGATAGTTCGGTAATTTTCACATCTGTCAACACCTGCTTTCTTTGGGATTGGAATTATTATATTCTTCTTGAAGTCTGAGGGTATTTCGCCTGTCTCATACATCTTGCTCACCAGATGGTACAGTTTTGCCAGGACTGGCTCTCCCAACGCCATCAGTAGTTCTAATGGAATGTTGTCTACTCCGGGGGCCTTGTTTCGACTCAGGTCTTTCAGTGCTCTGTCAAACTCTTCACGCAGTATCTTATCTCCCATTTCATCTTCATCTACATCCTCTTCCATTTTCATAATATTGTCCTCAAGTACATCGCCCTTGTATAGACCCTCTATATACTCCTTCCACCTTTCTGCTTTCCCTTCTTTGCTTAGAACTGGCTTTCCATCTGAGCTCTTGATATGCATACAAGTGGTTCTCTTTTCTCCAAAGGTCTCTTTAATTTTCCTGTAGGCAATATCTATCTTACCCCTAGTGAGATAAGCCTCTACATGCTTACATTTGTCCTCTAGCCATCCCTGCTTGGCCATCTTGTACTTCCTGTCGATCTCATTTTTGGGACGTCTGTATGCCTTTTTGCCTGCTTCATTTACTGCATTTTTGTATTTTGTCCTTTCATCAATTAAATTCAATATTTCTTCTGTTACCCAAGGAGTTCTACTAGCCCTCGTCTTTTTACCTACTTGATCCTCTGCTGCCTTCACTACTTCATCCCTCAGAGCTACCCATTCTTCTTCTACTGTACTTCTTTCCCCCATTCTTGTCAACTGTTCCCTAACGCTCTCCCTGAAGCTCTGTACAACCTCTGGTTCTTTCAGTTTATCCAGATCCCATCTCCTTAAATTCCCACCTTTTTGCAGTTTCTTAGGGAATTCATTATTCTGTGATCCTCAATGTCGAGAGTAAGCCGAGAATACCAAACTTCAGGTATTGCCTCTCACCACAAGCAACGCAGCCTTCAAAAAATGGTTCAATTGGCTCTGAGCACTATGGGACTTAACATCTATGGTCATCAGTCCCCTAGAACTTAGAACTACTTAAACCTAACTAACCTAAGGACATCACACACATCCATGCCCGAGGCAGGATTCGAACCTGCGACCGTAGCAGTCGCGCGACTCCGGACTGAGCGCCTAGAGCCGTTAGACCACCGCGGCCGGCACGCAGCCTTCACTTAACGACCAAGAGCACCAGCGTTTGCGTAGAGTTGTCACTAATAACAACACTGCATGAAATAACCGCAGAAATCAATGTGGGACGTTCGACGAAAGTATCCTTTAGGACAGTGGTGCGATATTTTGGCGTTAATGGGCTATGTCCACAAACGATCGACGCGAATACCTTTGCTAACAGCACATCCCCTGCAACGCATCTCCGGAACTCGTGACCATATCGGTTGTACCCTAGACGCCTGGAAAACCGTGGTATGGCCAGATCAGTCCCGATTTTAGCTGGCACGAGCTGATGGTATAGGTCATGCGTGGCGCAAACCCCACGAAGCCATGGACCCAAATTGTCAACAAGGCATTGCGCAAGCTCGTGGTGGCTTCATAACGGTGTGGGCTGTGTTTACATCAGAGGTGTACAAATCCTCCTTCCAGCCTGCCTGCAACCATTAAAGCAGCTCAGCCTGCTGCGATGGAAGTACAAGAATGCACGTGTACTCAAGCGCAGTGGTTAAACCGGGTCAACCTGGGTTCCCGCAAGACTAGCAGGCTTCACGGCAGCCGTTCAGCCTGCTGCACGTGACAACACATTGCGCTGTCAACCATGCGTGGCTACAGAATAGCCAGGCATGTGTCTTCTCAGCTATCTTATCGATGGGAGCAGCAAAATGGACGAACGAAACTTACAGGAGACCGAGGACGAATTAAGAATTGGGGAATATATACTAGTCAGGAAACAGAGCCTACGTCCATCATGGGAAAAGTTTTCGTGTGTTTATGAGGCACCTTCAAATAAATTGACAGGTGTCTCGCAATGCAAATTGTGTATAAAGTTAATAAATACTCATTCGGAAGCCTCGAGCATGTTACGACATGTTTGTAAATTTGTCCAGCAGTTTCCTCACTCCAGTCTTTTTAATTATTTAACTTTTTTAAGAGGACGAAGACTTAGCTGTTGACAAGTGTGTGGAAATGTGTGGTAAGGACTTTAGGCCATTTAGCAGTTACAGGCTTCCTAAATTTTCGGCAAATTTTGATTGAAATAGGAAAAATATATGGCTGAAGTATGTAACGTAGTGAGGAGAAAAGTTACTACGAAAGAAAAGCTTCTGCTTTCAGACATGTACTTCCTAAATTAACGTAATACGAAAATTGTCTTCGTGTTTGCTAAAATGCATTTGGGGAATTTAGACTGAACTGTCTTCAGGTGGATTACATTTGTTAGTATGACTTTTTGTGTGTGTGTCGTGTTACGATTTTTTCGAAGAACTTGCGGCACTGACTACTGAAGAAACAAAACACTATTTCAGAACATGGTTTTGGGTTTCTTTTGACAAAATATTAAACGTATATCTTACGGTAAACGTAAAATAAGTAAAATAGAGTACCTCCAGTGGTCATAGGCTCCTTTCACTGTCTTAGTACTTCACATGTATACTGTCATATTTTGTAAACAAACATGGCGTCTGGAAACTATTGGGTGCAGTAACATATTCTTTGCAGTTTGCACTTTGTGAGAATGTTTTCTCTTCTGCCATACGATCCTTGCACCCAACAGTTTACAGACACCATATTTTTTACAAAATATGACAGTATACATGTGATGTGTTGCGACAGTGAAAGGAAGCTGTGACCACTGGAGGTACGCTATTTTGGTTAATTTATGTTTACCGTTAGATATAAGTTTAATTTTTTTTCAAAAGAAACCCAAAAACAAGTTCTGAAGTAGCGTTTTGTTTCTTCAGTAGACAGTGCCGCAAAATCCTCAAAAAACTCTTAACACAATACACCCACAAATCTCATACTAACAAATGTAAATCCACCTGATGATGGAGGTTTAAACCTTTGAAAGGCGTCGTGGAGATAAATAAACAGTGACTGGTAACAGTAAACTTGTTGTTTTATTTAATGTCAATAACAGTCACGGTAAAGCCTAACCTAAAACGTTCGCACTTAAAGTAAACTATCTTGGTCACTTAAAAAGAATTCAGCGAACCGCAATACACATCCTGGAAAAATTAATTACAGTTGTTATAACTGGGTTCATATTTCGCCCCAAACACACTACCGTTACAGAAACCAAACTTCCAAAATCTCACTTTAGATGGCGTTGCAGCATAATAGATATCTTCAGGTTCTTAAGTGCAAAGGATCTCGATTTTCAGGGATGGTTCTTCTTACTATAGAAATCAGGTATTTCCGGTGACCTGATGACTGGTCGAATTGATAATAGACAGTACTAGTCGAAAGAGGGTGAAGTTGCAGGGAAAACAGTTCATATCGAAAGAAATCAATAAACCCGAAATACGCCTAAAAGAACAAAAAAAAAGGGCGGCCAGAGTGGCCGAGCGGTTCTAGGCGCTACAGTCTGGAACCGCGTGACCGCAACGGTCGCAGGTTCGAATCCTGCCTCGGGACGGATGTGTGTGGTGTCCTTAGGTTAGTTAGGTTTAAGTAGTTCTAAGTTCTAGGAGACTTATGACCTCAGAAGTTAAGTCTCATAGTGCTCAGAGCCATTTGAACCATTTGAAAAAAATAAATAAATAAAATCGAGTAAATGAGTATATACAAGTATAATACATAGACCCTCGTCTTGCAATACTCGGGTAAGAAACGTCGGAACCCTACTGACAACAGTAGAGTGAAAGCGTTCAGAATACACTGCTACGTAGTGTAGCTCACAGGAAAGACGGACGGGCAAGCATGAGTTCTTCAGCTTGCTTGGGTTGGACATAGTTTGGCTTGGATAGGAGTAAAGAAGCCTGCCCGTTCTGCTGATAATGTCCTGCAGTTTGCCTCATCATCATCTACCTTCTTGCGACCACGAGTACGTACAGGGTGTTTCAAAAATGACCGGTATATTTGAAACGGCAATAAAAACTAAACGAGCAGCGATAGAAATACACCGTTTGTTGCAATATGCTTGGGACAACAGTACATTTTCAGGCGGACAAACTTTCGAAATTACAGTAGTTACAATTTTCAACAACAGATGGCGCTGCAAGTGATGTGAAAGATATAGAAGACGACGCAGTCTGTGGGTGCGACATTCTGTACGTCGTCTTTCTGCTGTAAGCGTGTGCTGTTCACAACGTGCAAGTGTGCTGTAGACAACATGGTTTATTCCTTAGAACAGAGGATTTTTCTGGTGTTGGAATTCCACCGCCTAGTACACAGTGTTGTTGCAACAAGACGAAGTTTTCAACGGAGGTTTAATGTAACCAAAGGACCGAAAAGCGATACAATAAATGATCTGTTTGAAAAATTTCAACGGACTGGGAACGTGACGGATGAACGTGCTGGAAAGGTAGGGCGACCGCGTACGGCAACCACAGAGGGCAACGCGCAGCTAGTGCAGCAGGTGATCCAACAGCGGCCTCGGGTTTCCGTTCGCCGTGTTGCAGCTGCGGTCCAAATGACGCCAACGTCCACGTATCGTCTCATGCGCCAGAGTTTACACCTCTATCCATACAAAATTCAAACGCGGCAACCCCTCAGCGCCGCTACCATTGCTGCACGAGAGACATTCGCTAACTATATAGTAGGAACTACTACCAACTACAACTTCACTAAACTGAAAAGTACGATAACAGAATACATCTCTACGAGCAAGCATGGGCAGGTTAAAAATGGTTCGAATGGCTCTGAGCAGTATGGGACTTAACTTCTGAGGTCATCAGTCCCTTGGAACTTAGAACTACTTAAACCTAACTAACCTAAGCACATCACACACATCCATGCCCGAGGCAAGATTCGAACCTGCGACCGTAGCGGTCGCGCGGTTCCAGACCGTAGCGCCTAGAACCGCTCGGCCACCCTGGCCGGCATGGGAAAGTTAAAAGCGGAATGTGTAAACCTCTGGTTTACAGGGTACATGGAACGTACTGAGTCATCTGGTCCAAATGAACCGATCATTGACTGGAAATGGCTATTTTCGGCCTCTTGGAGAACATTTGCAGCCATTCGTGGACATAATGTTCCCAAACAACGGTGGAATTTTTATGGATGACACTGCGCCATGTCAGAACATTCTGAACATTTCGAGCGAACGATATGGCCATCCAGATCGTCCGACTTAAATCCAATCGAACATCAATGGGACATAATCGAGAGGTCAGTTCGCGCCCAAAATCCTGTACCAGCAACACTTACGGCATTATGGGCGGCTGTAGAGGCAGCATGGCCCAATATTTCTGCAGCAGACTTCTAAAGACTTACTGGGTGCATGCCACCTCGAGTTTCTGCACTAAGCCTGGAAAAAGGAGGTCCGACGCGGTATTAGGAGATATCCCATGAATTTTGTCACCTCACTGTAGTGCGCATAGTGCTAATTTGTGGTTTGTTGCATGACGTGTTATGGTTTCTATGGCGAGTAGCGTAGTTTCAACTGTTGCAGGTTTAATTTACAGCAGCTGCTCTATTCACTTTGCTAGGAGGTGCCCACAAGGGGTGTTACCCCAGACGCTGCTACAGGCAAGGGCTTCCGCTTCCGGTTGCAGCCTCCGTGTCGCTGGCGGCAGACCAGAGTAGCGTTCTCTATCCATGTGGGGTGCAGTGGCCTTCCGCAGCTGCAAACTGATTAAGGGCAGAGGGGCCGGAATGGACCTGGAATCTGGTTAGGCGCGTGAGACGCTTTAGCGCTCCGGTGGGCCGGACTGCGCGCCCCTACAGCAGCCGACGGCTGCCGAGGCGGCGCTGCGATAATTGCGTCTCCGCTCGCTTCTCCACAGAATGAGAACGCACTGCGGTGTGGCACTGCGGCCGCGATTAACACAGGACAGAATAAGACAAAGAAGTTTGCGTTACTGTAGTAAACGCGTACGAGGTTGCCGGGATACGCCGACCGCAGTGGCCGAGTGGTTCTAGGCGCTACAGTCTGGAACCGTGCGACCTCAGAAGTTAAGTCGCATAGTGCTCAGAGCCATTTCTTTGTTGCCGGGGTACACTGCCGCACTCTAATAAGAATTGTCCACGAATGTAACAAGAAACTGGCCTAAGCGAAAGTTGTCGACGAGACCGAGACATTAATTCAAACAAAAGTAAAGCGAGATACGTCGTGCACTTATTCAATCGCCCGACGGAGAGGTTTTTTGCCATTTGCATGAATTACCCTGATATTTCGCAGTACGTAAGTTAATATACACTACTGGCCATTAAAATTGCCACACCACGAGGATGACGTGCTACAGACGCGAAGTTTAACCGACAGCAAGAAGATGCTGTGATATGCAAATGATTAGCTATTCCGAGATTCACACAAGGTTGGCGCCGGTGGCGACACCTACAACGTGCTGACATGAGGAAAGTTTCCAATCGATTTCTCATACACAAACAGCGGTTCACGTGCGTTGCCTGGTGAAACGTTGTTGTGATGTCTCGTGTAAGGAGGAGAAATGCGTACCATCACGTTTCCGACTTTGATAAAGGTCGGATTGTAGCCTAACGCGATTGCGGTTTATCGTATCGCGACATTGCTGCTCGCGTTGGTCGAGATCCAATGACTGTTAGCAAAATATGGAATCGGTGGGTTCAGGAGGGTAATACGGAAGGCCGTGCTGGATCCCAACGGCCTCGTACCACTATCAGTCGAGATGACAGGTATCTTATCCGCATGGCTGTAACGGATCGTGCAGCCACGTCTCGATCCGTGAGTCAACAGATGAGGATGTTTACAAGACAACAACCATCTGTACGAACAGTTCGACGACGTTTGCAGCAGCATGGACTATCAGCTCGGAGACCATGGCTGCGGTTACCCGCGACGCTCCATCACAGACAAGAGCGCCTGCGATTGTATACTGAACGACGAACCTGGGTGCACGAATTGCAAAACTTCATTTTTTCGGATGAATCTAGGTTCTGTTTACAGCATCATGATGGTCGCATCCGTGTTTGGCGACATCGCGGTGAACGCACATTGGAAGCGTGTATTCAACATCGCCATACTGGCGTATCACCCGGCGTGATGGTATGGGGTACCATTGGTTACACGTCTCGGTCACCTCTTGTTCGCAGTAATGGCACTCTGAACAGTGGACGTTACATTTCAGAAGTGTTACGACCAGTGGCTCTACCCTTCATTCGATCCCTGCGAAACGCTACATTTCAGCAGGATAATGCACGACCGCATGTTGCAGGTCCTGTACGGGCCTTTCTGGATACAGAAAATGTTCGACTGCTGCCCTGGCCATCACATCCTCCAGATCTCTCACCAATTGAAATGTCTGGTCAATGGTGACCGAGCAACTGGCTCGTCACAATACGCCAGTCACTACTCTTGATGAACTGTGGTGTCTTGTTGAAGCTGCATGGGCAGTTGTACCTGTACACGCCATCCAAACTCTGTTTGACTCAATGCCCAGGCGTATCAAGGTCGATATTACGGCCAGAGGTGGTTTTTCTGGGTACTGATTTCTCAGGATCTATGCACCCAAATTGCGTGAAAATGTAATCACATGTCAGTTCTAGTATAATATATTTGTCCAATGAATACCCGTTTATCATATGCATTTCTTCTTGGTGTAGCAATTTTAATGTCCAGTAGTGTATTTTCAGGAGGTGGTGCCCACAGCTGTTACACAATGATGCGCCAAAGAAACTGCTATAGGCATGCGTATTCAAATACAGATATATGTAAACAGGCAGAATACGGCGCTGCGGTCGGCAACGCCTATATACAGCAACAAGTGTCTGGCACAGTTGTTACATCGGTAACTGCTGCTACAATGGCAGGTTATCAAGATTTATGTGAGTTCGAACGTTGTGTTGTAGTCGGCGCACGAACGATGGGACCCATCACCTCCGAGATAGCGATGAAGTCGTGATTTTCCCGCCAGACCATTACAAGAGTGTACTTTGAATATCATTAGGCCCGCAAAACATCACATCTCCGACATCGCTGCGCCCGGAAAAAGTCAACGACGACTGAAGAGAATCGTTCATTGTGATGGATGAGCAACCCTTCCGTAAATTTCTGCATATTTCAATACTGGGCCATCAAAAAGTGTCAGGTTGAGAACCATTCAACAAACGATCATCGCTATGGGCTTGCGGAGCCGAAGGCCCGCTCGTATATCCTTGATGACAGCACAGTACAAAGCTTTACGCCTCGCCTGAGCCCGCCAATACCGACATTGGGATGTTGATGACAGGAAACATGTTGACCGGTCGGATAAGTCTCGCTTCAAATTGCATCGAGCGGATGGAGCTGTGCGGGTATGGAGGCAACTCGTGAATCCATGGACCCTGTATGTCAGCAGGGGACTGTTCAAGCTGGTGGAGGTTCTGTAGTGTGTAGGGTGCGTACAGGTGGAGCGATATGGGACCACTGATGCGTCTAGATACGACTCTGACAGGTGACACGCACGTAAGCATCCTGTCTTCATCTGCATCCATTCCTGTCCATTGTGTATTCCGACAATTCCAGCAGGACGATGCGACACCCCACACGACCAGATTTTCTACAGAGTGGCACCAGGAACACTCTTCTGAGTTTAAGCACTTCCGCTAGCCACCAAACTCCCCAGACATGAACATTACTGAGCATATGTGGGATGCCTTGGAACGTACTGTTCAGAAGAGATCTCCACCCCCTCAGACTCTTACGGATGGACAGCTCTGCAGGATTCATGGAGTCAGTTCCCTCCAGCATTACTTCAGACATTAGTCGAGTCGATGCTACGTTGCGGCACATCTGCGAGCTCGCGGGGTCCTCTTATCATATTAGATAGGTATACTAGTTTCTTTGGCTCTTCAGTGTATATTAGAAAAATGTCATATTACCGCTTCGAGTTGCTGGCAAAATATTTTATTAACACAACCAGTTTCAGTCGTGAGACCATCATCAGGTTCTTCTATACCATATAAAATAATACATTACTGACATTATAGGTTAAACTGTCACAACTCTATTAAGTGAAGTTAATGTTAACAACAACAACACATACGTAATGAAATGTCACGGTCTCATATAAAAGTATTCACAGCATCATGTTAGGTGAAATATTAAATCGTTTCGTCGGGTGAAATAACCACGAACTACAAGCTTAAAAGAAAACTGTACCAAGAGTCATTATAAAAACCATATGTAACAAGTCATAAAGAGGTGAGTCACATTTTTACAGAGTTACCTGTTATCACATCGTAATATAAATTTCATCGCCAATCTATACAAAGTGTGCTAGGTAGCGTACTCACAAATCTACATCTACTTCAACTACACCTACATGATTACTGTGCAATTAAAAATTAAGTGCCTGGCAGCGGGTTCATTGAACCACCTTCAAGTCATTTCTCTACCGTTCCACTATCTAGCGGTGTGCGGGGAAAAAGAACCCTTAAATCTTTCTGTGCGAGCTCTGATTTTTCTTATTTTATTATGATGCTCATTTCTTCCTATGAAAGTGGTCGCGAACAGAACATTTTCGCAATCGGAGCAGAAAGTTGGTGATTGAAATTTCATTAGAAGATGCTGCCGCAACGAAAAGCGCCTATGCTTCAATGATTGTCGCCCGACGTATCATATCCGTGACATTTTCTCCCAATTTCGCGATAATAGAAAACGAACTGGCCTACTTTGGACTTTTTCGATGTTCTCCATCAATTCCCTTTGATGCGAATCCGACAACACACAACAGTACGCCTGAAGAGGGCGGACGAGCGTGGTGTAAGCTTTCTCTCTTGTACACCTGCTGCACTTTCTAAGTGTTCTGCCAATAAATGGCAGTCTGGTTTGCTCTCCCCGCAACATTATTATGTGATCTTTCCAATTTTATTTTAAACTGCAGTCGTAATTAACGCTGTGAGCAGACTGATACCACCCAGAGGCTATTGAACAGTTGTTTATTGTAGAGCCGCAGGTGATCACATAGGTGTACGTACATCGACGGTGACTAGTGTCTTACAGTTACTAAGCTGTGTGTCGTCTGCTTCCATAGTACATGTGACGGTCATAACAGGTGTTCCATGTGTTGCAGCTAATAGCAATTTGCGCTTGTTACAGTCACAGTTTCGGTGACAGAAAACAAAACGCATAGAAGTAATGGCTTACATGTACTCATATGCATTACTGTGAAACGACACATTCGTATGTATATTGCTTCCATCATACAGTAACATTTTATTTTCTGTCACCGCAACTGTGACAGTAACGCGCAGATTGCTATTAAAAGCATCGTATGGAACACCAGTTATGACTGTCACGTGACTTATCGTAGCAGATGACACACAGCTTAGTAGTTGTAAGATGCTAGTCACTGCCGATGTATGGAGATCTCTATGCCCACCTTTGGCTTTAATAGCAACAGTGATCAGCTGTTCAGTGACGTCTGTGTGGAATGAGTCTGTTCACAATGTTAACGACGATTGCACTTTTAACGGGGATATACGACAAAGCACAATTTTTATAGACTGACGAAGTTAGCTAAATTGCGATTTGATTACGATTGACTATACAGATGTGAACCATTTACGTCTTTACGATATGTGGTTTTCGTGGTAAATCACATCACTATGTCATTGTATATTTTATTTTCAGTGCGTAATTCATTGTTTTATCACCTGATGATAACGATTTTACCGCCTAACATGATGCTGTGAATACTTTTATGTGAGTATGTGACAATTCATTAGGTGTGTGTTGTTAACATCTACACAACGTCGCAGATTCGTGACAGTTTAAACTTGTAATGTTACTTATGTATTACTTTATTTGATATACGGGAACCTGATAATGGTCACTCGACTGAAATGTGTAAATAAAACATTTTACTAGCTGCTCAAGGTGGCAGAATGGATTTTTGAAATGTGTCAGCTGTTGTTGTTGTTTTGGTCTTCAATACAAGACAATTTTTTGATGCAGTTCTCCACGCCAATCTATTCTGAGTAATTCTCTTCGCCTCTGCGTAGCTACTGCAAACCGTATCCCTTTAATACCGCTTACTATAGTCGAGCTTTGTTTCGCTCTACAATTCTACGCTTCCCTCCATTACCAAATTTGCTACTCCGCCTCAGGATGTGTCGTATCAACCGAACCTTTCTTTTAGTCTAGACGCGTCGTAAACATCTCTCTGTCCGTTACAGCTGAGTAACCACTTACCAGTAATACGATCTACCTATTTAATCTTCAGCATTGTTGTATAGCTCCGCATTTTAATAGGTTCTGGTCACTTCCTGTCTGATCTATTTGTTGTCCACGTTACGCTTCCGTAACCGCTACATTGCAGAGAATACCGTCTGAAGAGACTTCCTAAGGTTTAAATTTATATTGCGTTTTAAACCTTAACGAAGGCTCGGATTAAAAGAAGTTGACACAGGGATATAGTCTTTCTCCGCCTCTGCTCAATCTACACGTCCAAGAAGCAGTGAGAAATAAAAGAAAGGTTCAAAAGCGGAATTAAAATTCAAGATGAAAGTATATCAGTGATAAGATTCGCTGATAACATTACTGTTACATCTGCCGTGACAACGATACATTTCCGGACACATGTTCATAGGACCTCTTTCCCTTCAATTCCAATCAGAAATCCGTCCCTGCAGATTGTCGGTTTTTTTAATCTTCACCCTGTATATGTGAGCTGTATGCTGTAAAAGCTTTTTTTACAGGTAAAGTGCCACATTAAGAGCGTTATGTTACGGCTGAGGTGTTGTTGGTGGCGGCAAAAAAAGTGGAGGAAACGATCTGGTGCAGCATTACAGCTACCACGTCTCGAAAGGACGGAGTGAGCCTGTCTGGCTTTACCTGTCAACAGTGCCTCATGCTTTGAGAATGTAGTTTCGGAGAAGATTTGGCAGTATATTACTTTCTTTCACACACATGCGTCTAGCAAAATGATCACTGCGAAAAAATAAAACAAAAATTAAAGCTGATATAGAAGTTTACAGATATTAGTTCTTCCCACGAACTATTCACGAATGGAACTGGTTTTAACTTCGCCCTTACCGATCGGTTAATGGTACATGATCGTGATCGCGTATGACTAATGAATTTGATTTTGGACAAGGCTATGGTTTCCGAAGAAATTTTTGAACGGTTAGTGGTGCGAAGTGTACAAGAAGTTGTTCTAATGAACAACCTATTCTTTTCTTGCACTTTCTACTTATTTGGATTGGGTTAACACTCAAAACACTGCCGTCACTCACATAAAATACGAAAGAAAAAGGATACTCCATGGCTCAAAGATTTCACAGCAAATCTAATGGCAATACTACAAAAATTAATTAATACTGTCGCCAGCCCAGTTGGGCACTGTCTGTCGAATACCTGATCAATAACACGGACAACAATGAATACATAACTGGCTGTACGTTTGGCAACACAATACGTTATGAAATAATTGTGAATAAAGAAAACATTTCCCTTATGTCGTTACTACCTATATATGATAATTTGGAAAAATGTGTTTATACTTCCTTCTGAAAACTAAATGACCGGCTGGATTTTTTACTAAAGTGATTTACGTAACCTCATGTTATCGTTTACTTGCGTGCAATAGATTCCTGGACATGGCAAGCTTCGTACTTTGAATGGATTATAATTACTATAAGAATGTTCAGGATCAAATAATTGTATCAAATTGGCTTCCAACGGATTGACAACGCGAGAATTCGAACCATGCTAGCGCGTTATAGTTTTACTACAGTGGACACAGATTCGAAATATGTGAACTTAATTATTCTTATCTTCGATCTAAGACTGGCAGAATTACTTTAATTTTAGTTACTTTACTTTCTCTTCAGTCAATTACCAAGAATGACTTTGTCTCTAAATATCATTGAGCAATGTTGTTAATTTACTTAGGCTTCATTATTAATTACTTTCAATTGTCTTTTAGCAAACAAACTAAACTGGTAATGACTGTTCGTTAATACTTTTCTTTCAACTATTTAAACAGCAACACTCGGGTATTCAGTAACTGGAAGAGAATGGAACCCTACGTGGGTGATGACTGAGGATAGTGACAAGATCAGGTATCTACAGTTGTCCCGTACAATACTTATTATTGAAATGAAGTTCACTGAGAATGTCGCTGGATAATGCCTTACAAAGTTTCTAAAGTGAACGAAAATAAAACAACCTTACAGTTCGTTGCAGATATTAAGCCTTCGTCTTCGTTGTTGTCTACAATGCTCCCATTGCTCCATGTAATACTGCGAGCACACCTTCATTCGTAATGACGAAATATGGGGCAGATTTTGATGTTATTCACTCCTCTTGCATCTGACCACACTCGTCATGCTCTTGGTGCGTCGCTAGTAACAACTGCGCCACCTATAGGCCCTACAGTGCACGCCACCTGCGTGTGTTCACTTAACGTCTCATAACGAAGTAGGTCTCCTGTGGTTTGTTATGGCATCATACTCTCGTCCAGAGATAGCGCTCCTATACAAGTCTTTACTTTCTGCCAACGATATTGCTTTTTCTAACTTTCCCTAACGGCATTGCTCCAAAATAAAAACGTCATAATACAAAATAGTTTATGCAGGCTACAGCAGATGACACATTTCTAATTAACACGCAGTTTCTAAAGATTTACAAATAACACAAGTGCAGTAAACGTAAGGGGCAAAATTTTAGATAGCCCATCTGTGTTACAGGGTCACAAGGTAAGGGGGAAAATGATAATATACCCCATACACCGTAGGGATGGCTTGCGGAGGGTAGATGCACAGGAAGACAATTCTTGAACTATATGAATCTGAACGGTTTCAGTTAGGACGTTAAAACTGCACTGTTAGCCGGGGGGGCATGTTGGGAATTAGTATGCACTGTATGCTTTGGTTTAGCAACGAAGTCCACTTTCATTTGGATGGGTTCGTCAATACGCAAAACAAGCGCATTTGGGGACTGAGAACACGCATTTCGCGACCGAGAAGTCTCTTCACCGTCAATGAGTGACTGTGTGGTATGCAATGTCCAATCACAGAATAATCGGTGCGATATTCCTTGATGGCACGGTGGGTACCGAACGGTACGTGAAGGTTTTGGAAGGTGATTCCATCCCCAATATCCAAAGTGATCCTGATTTCGATAAGATGTGGTTCATGCAAGACAGTTCGACCCCATCGAAGCAGAAGAGTGATGTCCTGGAGGAGCACTCTGGGGACCGCATTCTGGCTCTGGGGTACCCAGAGGCCACTGGTATGAGCCTCGATTGGCCGCCTTACTTTCCGCGTCTGAACACATGCGACTCCTTTTTGTGGGGCTATAGTAAAGACAAAGTGTACAGCAGTAACCCCAAAACCACTGCTGAGCTGAAAATAGCCATTCAGGAGGTCATCGACAGCATCGATGTTCCGACACTTCAGCGGGCCATGGAGAATTTCGCTATGCATCTACACCACATCATCGCCAATGAAATGAAATGTACCTAAGCACTATGGGACTTAAGAATTGAGGTCGTCAGTCCCTTAGACTTAGAAAAAATGTTCAAATGTGTGTAGTTCCTAAGGGACCAAACTGCAGAGGTCATCGGTTCCTACTAGACTTCGAACTACTTAAACCTAACTAACCTAAGGACATCACACACATCCATTCCCGAGGCAGGATTCGAACCTGCGACCGTAGCAGCACCGCGGTTCCGGACTGAAGCGCCTACAACCGGTTGGTCACAGCTGCCGCCATCGCCAATAATGGCAGGCATATCGAACATGTCATAACCTAAATCCGAATATCTGTAGTGACGTTTACATGTTGAATAAAGTGAGTGCACACCGTAGTTTGCAACTACTTTACTTTTTTTTTCATATAGTTCAATAATTGTCACCATGTAGATGCAGACCCCATGTCGCGTTGTAAATAGACTGTGCGTTTTCAGCACGACAGAGAGGCACTGTGAACATCACTATCTGTGGACGGCGAAAACTAGATGCTGTTCCTGGAGCAGCAACAAACTGACAGAAATATCATCTGACCATATGTCTGAAACCATTCTTTTGCGGCTTATGTCCTTCTGTAGGTAGATGTTTTATGTATCCTAAATGCTTAGCAAACTTTTCTATGCATCTTCAGCAGCGATAGGCACTCTAAGTTTAAAACAACCCGATCTGATGTACTACAAGGTTCTATCTCGCAAAAAAAAAACAAAAAAAAGCCTAACAAAAATGAAACGCCCGCTAAACCTGCTGGGCAGAACAGGTAATTAGGATTATGGAAAGGGCCAAATAAGGTGAGGGTCAGTTCCACCTTCTAATCGTAATTTATTGTAATTTAATAACACATTTACAACCAAAGTGGCACATAGCCGAACCTTCACCAACTCTTTCACGGCTTAAGGCCTCCAAACAAGAAATCTTAAAAAATCAGAAAGATAAAAATCCAACTAACATAGCAATAAAATAGTTTTTAAAAAATCTATAACAGCTAGGTGGAAGGCCTCAGAGCAGATTATATGTAAGGTACAATACCAATATTTGAAGGCCACAATTAAGTTTCAAAATTTTAAAATATATTACCATAATCTTTTAAAGGCAGAAGGCCGCAATGTTTAAGCTTGAAAGATAATTTTAAGAACAAGGTTGCAAGGCTGAAAGCCCACAATTAATTTTGCAAAATTTTTAAGAAAAAGGAAAAAAATACCATAGGCCTTATATTTTAAGTCGCTGAAAACAGATAATCAAACACCAGTGGGAAAGACAAAGACAACAGCACTCAGAAACCTCCGGGGAGGTCGGTCTGCACTCGTTCACTTAGGCGAGACAGGTGGTGAGCCCAACTACACTTGATCTGTCGGAACCAAACCAGGGGACAGCCACGGTCCGACCGACACAACGACTTGCATCCCATCAATCAGGACATGAGAACTCAGACACAAAAGGTTACAAACGTGATAATCCACAATGGAGTATCTATTATCTGTCAAAATTACACACCATGTTGGACAGCGATAATAGGTGAGGAAAGGACACTGCCTGAAATTACGTTAGTGGCCAGGGCAGGTAACCAGAACACTAACGGCCACAAGGCAGAAAATTCCGCTGGTGCACTCGAATTGCAGTCAACCAATATAGTTAATTGCACCGCATGGCGGCTAAATTTCACCAATAGAAACACTTGGTGTTGCTCACAGGAAAACCTCCCCAACAGCGAACCACCGAAACGAAGCATTACAACGTGAATGGACGTGGATTGGGTAGTTGAAACCAATACTCAACTTTGACGTCCTTGGTCGGTGAACCACGAAGCTCGTACCGATTAGACAGCTCCACACACGCTCCGACACCGCACAGGGACCGCCAGCGGACCCAGCTGGCGGAACGGCGCGGAGATAACTTCCCTGGTCCGCAGCAACCGACCGACTCCCCTCAGAATGCCGACAACATCTAAAATAGTCTTCAGTGGAAATAACACCAGCAACACACACACATCCTGACAAACAATGCACCAAGACCTGAACGATACCCAACAGTAACTAAGCACGCACGAAGACAAATCAGGAGTTTTCGATGTGACAAAGGAGTATTTAATCATTCATAAAATTATTCACACACACACACACACACAAAGCTGACTCATATCGGCGAGCCAAGACCGTGGCTCGGCTCAAGTGATGCGTGGCGGCAATGGTCGGGCGAGCCATGACGACGCAGACCTCACTGCTGCTCCAACCCGCTGCACTAGTGCCGCATTGCAACTCCCCCCAACTGGCAGGTCCGGACTGCGCTCCAGACGTGTTCCAACAGACAGGCAGGCCCAAACTCACAATCCCAACTCGCATCCGGAACTCCCTTTTACGACAGACAACGACCGGGAAGTAATAGCAGTCGAGCAAAGATACTACGAAAGGGGATATATCGATACGCGCTGCTAACGCCGCTCACGGTCAGGCAAAGCAGCAACTCAGTGACAGTAGTAATTTAAATTAACGTAGTGAGGTGGAAGTACGTTAGAAACAGGGTGTGAAATACATGATGGCGAGAACACGAGCCACACACGGCTCAAAAAATTTTAAAAAATTGTCCCCCTGAAACGATACAAGATATATTTCTTGGTCTGTATCTTTTCCTCCGAAAATGTTCATTTTTATAGTGATGTTCACTCGGTGTTTCGATGTAACAAAGGAGTATTTAATCATTCATAAAATTATTCACAATCGTAATTCTGGGACTGGGGGACATGTTGGGCAATCGATCGTCGCAAGCCACCATAAATATTTAAAATCCCATTATGTGTATCTGATAATAGCTGCACAATATTTGTGGTATGCCCTTTCCACAATCTGGAGAGCCTGAGTGACGGCATCATCGACCGGTTTACCTCTATGGATGCCAAACTGCCATGGGCTAAACCGTCGGAGACCTCTGCGTTCTTGAAGACGCTCACAGAGTAGCCACTCCTGAACTTTGGCTAAGGTGTTTTTAGCTCTTCAGATCTGCGGGATCTTTATCGAGACCTTCCTTTATGGTGACTGCACTTTCATATTTCGAAGCCTCTGTTTTCCTGCCCCATCTCGATGCCTCGTCCAACAGATGTGTCAAGAATAGACCTTTGTTTTACCTCCAAACAGATACCAACGGAACCCGATGCTTTGCCATGTTTTAGAGAGGCTATCGCTACTGCTGCTTATCGGGAGTGAGACATCGTCGTTAGTGTAGTCCTAACTTAACTTTTCAAGGACCTCCAGTCTATGATTAGTGCTCAAGTCTGAGTTATCACCTGGCAAAAAAGGTATCTCCAACCATTTTTAGCACCGTCCTACCAGTTTACTGAAGAGTTGACTGGATGGTGGACAAGCTTAATTTTAACAGTGAGAAGATTGAGTGCCTGAACCTATAAATTCCATTGCAGAAGCTCATTCAGAAAATGCCCCCAGTACTCCTTCATAGTGTCTCAAATCATGATAATACGTCCTTGTCTTCCGGATCTTTTAGTGCAACTCAGTCATTATTCCAAGACGTCGTCCGAATAACCCCCTATCGCCTTTTTGGATGCTGCAGGGCTCAGTAAAAGCATGCGTCCTGTGGTCAACGTTTTCAGGTAAGTTATCTCGGTGGAAAGGAACTATTTCCACAATAAGTGCATCCTAGTTTTCTTGAATCAAATTCCAGTCTTCCAGTTCTCTACTGCCTTCAATATTTCGGGAGTTTTCGGTTAGTATTCTGGTATCAAACTTTTATGTAAATGTGGTCGCTAGTGGCCACGTGTTGTTTAACTTCCCAGGATACCTAATTATAAGCCGCTTCCCGATTTAGCACCGAAATGACAATACTTGTCTCTGCACCGACAATATTTGCAATCGTAATAGGCTGCCCTTCTTTACTGATCACAATCAGATCCAGTTCTGGTATCACATCTTGTAACATCACAGCCCGTGATATTCATCACGACCGTACATTGTTTCAACTCTTAGTTTGTCAAGGTATTGATGACCCATACTACAGTACTGGAGATATACACTGAGGCGCCAAAGAAACTGGTAAAGGCATGCGTATTAAAATACAGAGATATGTAAACAGGCAGGATACGGCGCAGCGGTCGACAATGCCTATATAAGACAACATGTGTCTGGTGCAGTTGTTCGTCGCCAGTGTTTTCCGTGCGTCAGTGTCCCTCCGTTTGTGTACAGTGTTTTCATCAGTGTTCTACCACGTTCGCGCCTCCACCTCGAAGTATTCGTCTGTTCAACTGGAGCCACCCTTCATGTACACTGCCTTCCGTCGAAGGACTTCTAATTAATTGTGCAGTGTTGATCATGTGTTTACCATGATTTTTATGTTTTCTATGTCTTCCGTGTATATATGTTGTGTCTTTTGGCCGAAGAGCGGCGTATGTAGGCCGCTGCCGGCCCGTCTCAGCTGAGGCATGAAATAACAATAAAGGAAAAAATGGCGCAGTTGTTAGGTAGATTACTGCTGCTGCAATGGCAGGTTATCAGGATCAGAGTAAGTTTAAACGTGGTGTTATAGTCGGCGCACGAGCGATGGGACACAGCATACCCGAGACAGCGATGAAGTCGGGATTTTCCCACCCGACCATTTCACGAGTGCACTGTGAATATCAGAAATGCGGTGAAACATCAAATCTCCGACACCGCTGCGGCCAGAAAAAGATCCTGCAAGAACGGGACCAACAACGACTGAAGAGAATCGTTCAACATGACAGAAGTGCAACCCTTCCGCAAATTGGTGCAGATTTCAATGCTGGGCCATCAACAAGTGTCTGACTGAGAACCATTCAACGAAACATGGTCGAAATGGGCTTTCGGAGCCGAAGGACTACTCGGCTACCCTTGATGACTGCACGACACAAAGCTTTACGCCTCGCCTGGACCCGTCAGCACCGACATTGGGGTTTGATGATTGGAAACAAGTTGCCTGGTCGGACGAGTCTCGTCTCAAATTTGATCGAGCGGATGGACGAGTACGGGTGTGGAGGAAACCTCAGAACCCATGGACTATTCAAGCTGGTGGAAACTCTGTAATTGTGTGGGAAGAGTGCAGTTGGAGTGATATGGGACCCCTGATACGTCTAGGTACGACTCTGACAGTTGACACGTACGTAAGCACCCTGTCTGATCACCTGCATCCATTCGTGTCCATTGTGCATTCCAACGGACTTGGGAAATTCCAGCACGACAATGCGACGTCCCACACATCCAGAATTCCTACAGAGTGGCTCCAGGAAAACTCTTCTTAGTTTAAACACTTCCGCTGGCCACCAAACTCCCGAGACATGAAGATTCATCTACATATACATCCATACTCCGCAAGCCACCTGACGGTGTGTGGCGGAGGGTACCTTGAGATTATTGAGCATATCTGGGATGCCTTGCAACGTGCTGTTCAGAAGAGATCTCCACACCCTAGTACACTTGCGAATTTATGGACAGCCCTGCGGGACTGATGGTGTCATTTCCCTCCAGCACTACTTCAGACGTTAGTCGAGTCCATGCCACGTCGTGCTGCGGCACTTTTTCGTACTAGCAGCGGGGGCACTTCGCGATATTAGGCAGGTGTATCAGTTTCTTTGGCTCTTCGGTGTATATACCAGTGATAATCATCTTAATTGTAGTGCACATATCTCTACCGTCACAGCATGTTCGTGGCATAGCTGTGTGCCTTTGGAGATGAGAGATGTGTGGCCGAGAACAATGTTGCTGCCGCGGTTTTCTAATGCCCTACAATTGTAGTTATGCATGCTGAGAACTGCAGAAGTTCACCATTCCTCACATATTGTTCCCTGATTAACACAGCATCAACACTATGTTCTGCTATCCTCAGCAGCTCACTTGTAACCGATGCGTAATGCTGAAATCTAAAGTTGTTATTTTGTGAAGTACAGCAGCCAGCTCCTTTTTAAGTATTTTTATTTATGCCAATACGCGTTTCAGGCTTTTACCCATCTTCAGTTGGCGTAACACGTATGTAATCTTCAGTTATTACATCGCTAAAAGCACTATTAGGAAGAGATTAAATATGTGTTACAGCAAGTGAACATGGGTGAAAGCCCGAAACGCGTACTGACACAAATAAAAATACATAATAAAGTTGCTAGTTGCTGTATTTCTTAAAATACCATAATGCACAGGCACGGAGCTCAAAAACCAGGAAAATGGATAAAGTAATGTGGTTAGACGTACCGTTTATGGACGTAGAACTTAGGTGAGGGTAGAGGTGGCCGGCCGAAGTGGCCGTGCGGTTCTAGGCGCTGCAGTCTGGAACCGCGTGACCGCTACGGTCGCAGGTTCGAATCCTGCCTCGGGCATGGACCTGTGTGACGTCCTTAGGTTAGTTAGGTTTAACTAGTTCTAAGTTCTAGGGGACTAATGACCTCAGAAGTTGAGTCCCATAGTGCTCAGAGCCATTTCAACCATTTTTAGGGTAGAGGTGGATCAAAATAAATTCGTCAAAGGGCCTTCACGAAGTCTTTTTACGCATGTTGAAGTTCGAAAAGTTTATTTCAACGTGTAAAGACCAGCCTGGGTAAATTACAGAGGTCCTTAGTATCTGTACGGAGGATATTGCACTTACTGAAAATGTGAAATGTTCCCAACTGATTGGGGCGTTGGGAAAGTAATTGCGTCTCGTTTTGGGTGTGCAACACTCGTTACGAATCTCACGACTGCCCGGAAAATTATAAAACCCACCAGTCTTTTCGGCCCTATGGCCGGTTTTATATCTTCGTACACTTGGTTTGATGTCACACACGTAGTTCTGTTAGATTTTACGTTTGCAAAAAGAAGAGAGCATTTCGGGTGCGATTTAAGGTCACGCAGAAAGAGTAGCGTTTATGAACTACAGGGCCCGTGTTCAGCAATAATTTATCATATTTTCGAAAGTATTAATGTACTTCCTCATAATTAGTGGAGGCAACGGCTAATAACATTTTATTTCACAACTTTTACCACTAGCCCCTATTTGCCCTGAGTTTTTAAGCATCATTTGCACTACATAGGAGGAAACTTTCTAAAGTTATTACATCTATCCATTACAGTTGAGTCTTAGTAAACTCTTTAACATAGCAAGGAAAAATGGTGAAATAAATTTTTTGTCACAATGCCGGATAGGGTTACTAAGGAAGCTTTTGACATTAAACTTACAATGGACCTTATAAATGCAGATAAGGAGGGGTGGTTGCTTGAAACCTGCCTGGACTTGTGCTCTCACTCTCGTGACATAGTCAGCGTTACTTGCTCACTTTTTGTTGATTACTATTTCACTATCGAAAACGTTTTACATTGGTCGTCTTAGATTCGGTGGTGGCACTAGATGCATATTGTGCGTCTTGTCTTTCTGCTTACACCATCCTTTGTTCCTCGTCGGTGTAGCCTCGCCCACCGAGGATTTAAGTTGCCATGCACAGCGATCTCCCGTTTCATTTGTACCTTGAAAATAACGGGGTGTTCGCCTGTCGAAAAAACGAAACTTGTCGTGGACGTTAGCCGGCTGCATTCCTGAAAGTTACTTAAACATTCGATACATTTGAAGGCGGTCAAGTTTCACTTCAGCTAAATAATTGCGAAGTAGTAATCCAAATACGAGGAGTGTTGAATAAGTTCTGCAACACATTTGTTTTCGACCAGTTTCGGCTGAAAAATGCGGAATTTGTTGCGGGGCATCATGGAGTATTCCCACTGCAACCCCTGTAGTTTCGTGAAGTTCCTACTGGTGGCGGCGCTATAAGCAGCCTTCAAAATGGCGTCTGCAACGGAGGTGCGTTCCAAGTACACTACTGGCAATTAAAATTGCGACACCAAGAAGAAATGCGGATGATAAACGGGTATTCATTGGACAAATATATTATACTACAACTGACATGTGATTACATTTTCACGCAATTTGGGTGCATAGATCCTGAGAAATCAGTACTCAGAACAACCACTTCTGGCCGTAATAACTTCCACTGTTCAAAGTGTCGTCAATGCGAACAAGACGTGACCGAGACGTGTAACCAATGGCACCCCATACCATCACGCTGGGTGATACGCCAGTATGGCGATGACGAATACACGCTTCCAATGTGCATTCACCGCGATGTCGCCAAACACGGATGCGACCATCATGATGCTGTAAACAAAACCTGGATTCATCTGAAAAAATGACGTTTTGCCATTCGTGCACCCAGGTTCGTCGTTCAGTATACCATCGCAGGCGCTCCTGTCTGTGATGCAGCGTCGAGGGTAACCGCAGCCATGGTCTCCGAGCTGATAGTCCATGCTGCTGCAAACGTCGTCGAACTGTTCGTGCAGATGGCTGTTGTCTTGCAAACGTCCCCGTCTGTTGACTCAGGGATCGAGACGTGGTTGCACGATCCGTTACAGCCATGCGGATAAGATATCTGTCATCTCGACTGCTAGTGATACGAGGCCGTTGGGATACAGCACGGCGTTCCGTATTACCCTCGTGAACCCACCGATTCCATATTCTGCTAACAGTCATTGGATCTCGATCAAAGCGAGCAGCAATGTCGCGATACGATAAACGGCAATCGCGATAGGCTACAATCCGATCTTTATCAAAGTCGGAAACGTGATGATACGCATTTCTCCTCCTTACATGAGGCATCACAACAACGTTTCACCAGGCAACGCCGGCCAACTGCTGTTTGTGTATGAGAAATCGGTTGGAAACTTTCCTCATGTCAGCACGTTGTAGGTGTCGCCACCGGCGCCAACCTTGTGTGAATGCTCGGAAAAACTAATCATTTGCATATCACAGCATCTTCTTCCTGTCGGTTAAATTTCGCGTCTGTAGCACGTCATCTTCGTGGTGTGGCAATGTTAATGGCCAGTAGTGTAGAAATCTGTCACTGAGTTTTCTTTGGAGGGAACTCAGAGCATTGCAAATATTCATAGGCGCTTGCAGAATGTGCTCGGCAGTGAACAAAAGCACGGTGAGTCGTTCGGCGAGGCGTCTGTCATCATCGCAACGAGGTGGTGCAAACCTGTCGTACCTTTCCTGTGCCAGCCGGTCGTACACACCTATGCTACCCTCAGGAAACTGAAAAAAAAAACCTTCACCGTGCTCGTCGGCAAACAAATGCAAATCAACTTCGCCTTCTCCGAGTCAACGAAAGGCCTCACACAAGCCTGCGCACCGCAAAGGAGCTGACAGAACTTCGTTGGACTGTTCTTCCTCGGCCACTCCACAGCTTGGATCTCGTACCTTCCAACTTCCATCTGTATGGCCCAATGAAGGCTGCACTCTGCAGGTACGTGGATGATGGGGAGCTTATTGATGCGGCAAGACGTCTGCTCCGACGTCGAGCAGCAGAATGGTACCATCTGGGTATACAGACCCTCCCAGGAAGGTGGCGAAAGGCCGTCGCACTGAACTGAAATCACTTGAAAAATATGGTGTTTCACTCAACAAATATTACGTGAAAAATAGGCTTTTGTAGCAAACACAGTAGGAAATAATACGGCGTACTGGAATCTACATCTACATCTACACCCATACTCCGCAAACCACCTGACGGTGTGTGGCGGAGGGTACTTTGAGTACCTTTATCGGTTCTCCCTTCTATTCTAGTCTTGTATTGTTCGTGGAAAGAATGATTGTCGGTCGGCCTCTGTGTGGGCTCTAATCTCTCTGATTTTATCCTCATGGTCTCTTCGCGGGATATGCGTAGGAGGGAACAATATACTGCTTAACTCCTCGGTGAAGGTATGTTCTCGAAACTTCAACAAAAGCCCGTACCGAGCTACTGAGCATCTCTCCTGCAGAGTCTTCCGCTGGAGTATATCTGTCATCTCCGTAACGCTTTCGCGATTACTAAATGATCCTGTAACGAAGAACGCTGCTCTCCGTTGGATCTTCTCTACCTCTTTTATCAACCCTATCTGGTACGGATCCCACAACGGTGAGCAATATTCAAGCAGTGAACGAACAAGTGTAGTGTAACCTACTTCCTTTGTTTTCGGATTGCATTTCCTTAGGATTCTTCCAATGAATGTCAGTCTGGCATCTGCTTTACCGACAATCAACATTATATGATCATTCCATTTTAAATCACTCCTAATACCTGCTCCCAAATAATTTATGGACTTAACTGCTTCCAGTTGCTGACCTGCTATATTGTAGCTAAATGATGAAGGATCTTCCTTTCTGTGTATTCGCAACACATTACACTTGTCTACATTGAGATTCAATTGCCATTCCCTGCACCATGCGTCAATTCGTTGCAGATCCTCCTGCATTTGCCGGCCGCGGTGGTCTCGCGGTTCTAGGCGCGCAGTCCGGAACCGTGCGACTGCTACGGTGGCAGGTTCGAATCCTGCCTCGGGCATGGATGTGTGTGATGTCCTTAGGTTAGTTAGGTTTAAGTAGTTCTAAGTTCTAGGGGCTGATGACCACAGCTGTTAAGTCCCGTAGTGCTCAGAGCCATTTGAACCATTTTTTCCTCCTGCATTTCAGTACAATTTTCCATTGTTACAACCTCTCGATATATTACAGCATCGTCCGCAAAACGCCTCAGTGAACTTCCGATGTTTTCCACAAGGTCATTTAAGTATATTGTGAATAGCAACGGTCCTCCGACACTCCCCTGCGGCACATCTGAATAAAAGCACCCTGCTTTCAGTAAAAAAAAAAGTGCTGCATTAGTTATCGGACGCCTCTCGTGATTTACAGAGGAGTGTAAAGACGACTAGCAGCCGACTTCGACACTGCCTTGCTGAAGTACAGCCTCACATATCCCCTGGACAGCGGCGTGCGTCTGACTGCCCCTCCCTGCCGCAGCTGCCATTTATTAAATGTGGGCCACGAGCAGCAGTACGAGTCCCCCCACAGGAACACTCGAGGAGCTCCCGCACGCCGCCACACAGGCCTCACGCACGCCACAGAGCCCTGCGTGAGAGCACGGCTAATGAACACTTGCGGCACAGTCGCGGGGCTCCCCCTGCCGCAGGGCGGACTTCCCTGCTGGCTCAGCGCTGTGCACTGTGCGTGCCCTCGCGACCGCCTCTTGCTGGCTGCAGGGGCGAGGGCGAGTGTCGGGTTTCCGCTCTATAGCTCTACTTGTACGTGCAGCGGCGCCAAGAGAGCAGGCGGACACGCAGCAGAGACACAGACGCTGCACACAGGTCCTTTTGTCTTGCGGATCCCCAGTCTTGACAATGCGAGACTGCGACAAAGATTGTACTGGAAGGGTCGGCCGCGGTGGTCTAGCGGCTCTGGCGCTGCAGTCCGGAACCGCGGGACTGCTACGGTCGCAGGTTCGAATCCTGCCTCGGGCATGGGTGTGTGTGATGTCCTTAGGTTAGTTAGGTTTAAGTAGTTCTAAGTTCTAGGGGACTTATGACCTAAGATGTTGAGTCCCATAGTGCTCAGAGCCATTTGAACCATTTTTTGTACTGCAAGGTTGGAAAATTATGGGTCTGATACGGGATAACGGGACTGTGTGATACACCTGAGAACTCCAGATGTTGAGCTTTCTCGGATAAAACAACTGTAAATAAATACACACAATAAACTGAAAATAAATCCACTACACTAACATTAATGAAACCGACAAACTGCAGGGACGGATTCCTGGCTGGAAATGGAGGAAAAAAGGGTCCTATGGACATGTGTCCAGAGATGCACCATTGACACTGTAGATGGCACTAACGAATGACAGTTCCTCTGACCACTCGCTATGTGTTCCTTGTGTGTTACAGGCTGTTTGATTGACGCGTCGTACTGCTGTTGTTGTGGTCTTCAGTCCTAAGACTGGTTTGATGCAGCTCTCCATGCTACTCTATCCTGTGCAAGCTTCTTCATCTCCCAGTAACTACTGCAACCTACATCCTTCTGAATCTGCTTAGTGTGTTCATCTCTTGGTCTCCCTCTACGATTTTTACCCTCCACGCTGCCCTCCAATACTAAATTGTGATCCCTTGATGCCTCAGAACATGTCCTAACAACCGATCCCTTCTTCTAGTCAAGTTGTGCCACAAACTCCTCTTCTCCACAATCCTATTCAATACCTCCTCATTAGTTATTTGATCTACCCATCTAATCTTCAGCATTCTTCTGTACCACCACATTTCGAAAGCTTCTATTCGCTTCTTGTCCAAACTATCTATCGTCCACGTTTCACTTCCATACATGGCTACACTCCATACAAATACTTTCAGAAACGACTTCCTGACACTTAAATCTATACTCGATGTTAACAAATTTCTCCTCTTCAGAAACGCTTTCCTTGCCATTGCTAGTCTACATTTTATATCCTCTCCCCTTCGACCATCATCAGTTATTTTGCTCCCCAAATAGCAAAATTCATTTACTACTTTAAGCGTCTCATTTCTTAATCTAATTCCCGCAGCATCATCCGACTTAATTCGACTACATTCCATTATCCTCGTTTTGCTTTTGTTGATGTTCATCTTATATCCTCCTTTCAAGACACTGTCCATTCCGTTCAGCTGCTCTTGCAGGTCCTTTGCTGTCTCTGACAGAATTACAGTGTAATCGCAAACCTCAAAGTTTTTATTTCTTCTCCATGGATTTTAATTCCTACTCTGAATTTTTCTCTTGTTTCCTTTACTACTTGCTCAATATACAGATTATTAGCATGGGGATAGGCTACAACCCTGTCTCACTCCCTTCCAACCGCTGCTTCCCTTTCATGCCCCTCGCCTCTTATTCCTTCCTTAATAAACTGAAAATAACTCCACTATACAGAGTGAATATTATTGAAATCGACAAACTGCAGGGACGGATTCCTGGCGGGAAATTGAGGAAAGAAGGGTCCTATGGACATGTGTCCAGCGATGCATCGTTCCCACGGTAGATGGCACTGACGTAAGACAGTTCTTCTGACCACTCGCTATGTCTTCCTTGTGTGTTACTGGCTGTGTGATTCACGTGGCGTACTATAAAAAGCAAAATGACCCGGTACTCACATAGGGAACAAACCGAGATGGTGATTGAGTACGGCCAAGCAGATGAAAACGGTCGAGACGCAGCACGAATATAACAAAACAAGTGCCCTCACAGACACCAACCACATCACACAAGATTTCAAGCCCCTTTTGGGCGTTTGTGTGATCATGGGCCCTTTCAGACAAGCGAACGTGCAGGGAGGCTGTGCTTACACCAGATCTGGAGGACCTGGCTTTACAGGATATTAGACGAACTTTAGTACAAGCTCCAGGCTAGTGAGCAGCCAACATAGTGTAAGCCAAAGTACGATTATGTGTATCCCACATGGCAACCGCTACTACCCCCATCACCTGCTATGAGTGAAAGGATTATCAGAAGCGGGTTTCCCTCTACAGGAAGGAATTTGGAAATGCGCCAGATCACCACAATTATGGGATTTCAGTCTGCATAATCGTCATCTGTGGGTTATAGACAATCCTTGGGGAATCGTTGAGTTGTCTCATCAGTATCGGTTCAGGACCAAATTGCGGGCAGGTATTCTTGGTATCCACAGGCTTGGACCGGTTATTATTCCACAAGGCCTCGAAGGAGGAACGTTCCTCGGCTTTTTACAGAATACTCTGCCTGGGTTGCTTGAAAATGTTGCTCTGGGAATACGACATATCATGTGGTATTTGCATGACGGAGCACCACCGCACTTCCCCATTACAGTTCTGGCCGAGCGGTTCTAGGTGCTACAGTCTGGAGCCGCACGACTGCTACGGATGCAGGCTCGAATCCTGCCTCGGGCGTGGATGTGTGTGATGTCCTTAGGTTAGTTAGGTTTAAGTAGTTCTAAGTTCTAGGGGACTGATGACCTCAGAAGTTAAGTCCCATAGTGCTCAGAGTCATTTGAACCATTACAGTTCCCCGACACCTAAACATCTTTCCCAGACGCTGCTCAGGACGCGGAGGCGCTGTAACATGGTCTGCTAGATCAGTGGACTTCAACCTCCTGTATTTTTACCTCTGGGCTCATCTGAAAAGCCATGTGTATGCATGCGTGTGCTGAACCAGTTCTTGCATGTTCACGACGCTATTCGGAGAGAGACCGAGCGCGCGAAAGAGTGCGGCAATCCATGATGAGACGCATGAACACGTGCATTATATTCCATGGAGGCCACTTTGAACCTCTCTTGTGACGTGGATGTGATGCAGCTCTGTACTGTCCTTGCAGTTTGTCGGATTTATTAATGTTCACCCTATATAAATACGAGCTCAGTGCAATTTCGTCTTCTCAGTTAAGATAACTGGACAGTAAATACTGGGGGGTGGGGGGTGGGGGGTGGGTATAGTCTGTCTGTCAACTGCAAAAAGAGCAGCACTAATCGTGGGACAAGTCGCCTTTCCTGTAAGGACGCTACCACGCTCAGTACTTATTGCATAGTAATAATTGTGTAAATGTATTGCGCAAGAGTGGTAGCCCAAGAACGGTACAATATTATTGCGCATTATTTATGGCAGGGACACATCAGTTTAGAACTCTGCCTTCGTAGCGAACGTGTCGTCACTTAGCGAAGTGATAGTTGTACGTATTGCGGTCGAGTTGCTTTCCTCGTAAAACGGACGAAATAAGTTTGAAAAGTTTCCAGTAAACATTTTACGGAACCAAGGGTCTATTCATTGCAGAACAGATTCGTAAATACAACAACAGCTGATTTTGTTACGATTTAAACAAATAAACAGTGTAATTTATCGTGTACATGTGCTGTTTTCTATGTATTTCTCTACTATAACAACATCTGTAAACGAAATAAAACGATTATTTACTGATTACTGATTGCAAGCTTATATTATCTTATGTCCACAGTGTGGTAACTTGTATGCCAATTCTGAAAATTGCTACAACTAAAATTAAACTTCCTGTTTACTGTCATGACACCAAGCTCTTCAGTTTCCTCTGCTGTTCTGAATAATGAGGTGTCTGGCGTTTCATAATCAGTCATGAATTTCGTATGTCAAAGTACCGCACGGTTATTTAATCTGCATTCTCCAGCACACTCCCTGATCTTTCGTCGTTTTCTTTTTTCAGTTCTTTGTGGAAATTCTTACGGAGAGAATTAAATTTCTCTCGACCTCTGCAAGATCAGCCGTTTATTGCCCAATTCTACACTTAGACGGTAAAACATACTACGCAACATACTGAGAAAGTGTCAATATTTTTAAAGCTCTGCAGTCTCCTTCAGGATATTGCGCAAGGCGTCAACACCCTACTCAGCAGTCAATATTACTGTGCAATATTAGGTATCGCGCAATACATGCTGAGCGTAAGAGGATCCTTTAAGAACCAGTTTCTCCTCTAGCAGTATAGAACAATGTGCAGAGATTTACACTGATTCTGTCCATATTTGTTTCTTGCGTTAGTATTATTGCTAATTCATATACAATATGTTTTCCACGGATTGTTAACGTGAACCACAGCTGTAAGCGGGAGGTGCACGTTATGTTGCTGGTTCAGCATTTCTAATGATTTTCATTGATATTATTTCTTGTCATTGCCATTGATTGACTTCATGCACATTGTTTGCATTAATGTCTTTTGAGCGAATTTAATTCAGTTGTTGTCAAGAATTTTCCTTGAATAACCAAAACAGTGCGCCTACAGCCACCCGATTCTGCATCCCAGCAGATCGTACTGTGTTGCAGGTTTTCATCAACGGCAGGCGTTTAGATCGATTCATATTGCAGAATAACAGCCGCTGTTGATACAAGATCTTCGACCAATGCACTCCCATTCCGTCTCCCGTGATATCTGCAGAAAAAACAGCATCGACGTGTGTTGTTCTCGGGTATCACGTTAACGATATCACATCGGAACCGTATAGCAGAGATTCCAGCAAGGAAAACAGGACTGTTCCCTGATTCTCATGGCACACTGTCACACATGTCCACCGATTGTAAAGTGTCGAAATTATTGTAGAAATATTTCATGGGCAACACACCAGACGGCGTCGTGAAATCTCGCACAATATTTCATCGGAGCAATTGACCGACGTGTCACTCGAGAAACACATTTACAACAAGTTAGTCGACAAAACCTAAGGAAACACATGTCGAAATTACGTTATTTGCTGTTTATTACACCGCTAGATCATTTTTCTATTAGAGTAGGAAACACTGCGCCGTATTTTTCTGTCATCCATTTTAGATTCACATACTTACTTAATTCTGGACCATTTCGTTCTGTGACATTGAGCTTTGTCTGGTATGCAGAAGGAAATGGTTGGTCTGAAATTGGGCAATTTAGGGTTCCGTATCTCGATCGGTATGGTCTACGGTCCCTCGATGGTGTAAAAAATTGACGGTTGTAAGTCAGTGCAATCAAAAGATGCGATCTTGTATGACACTTTTTTTCATACTCGAAAACTCACTCATCAAAACGTATAGGATATATCTTTTTGACCTAGAATAATGACATTTGTCAGGAAACAAGGTTTCACAGTACAAGCAAAGGAAAAAATTCGAAAATTGTTAATCTGTAATTACATCACACACAAATAAATTTTTTGACATTTGTTATTTGACTGTCCGTTCGTCTCGTAAGACCGTTTTTCCTTACGAACGGATTGACTGCCAAGTTGTAATTTTTGTAGCACGTTGAGGTTTTTGGTCCCATGGCGTTGTAATAAACGTAAGCTTGTAAGTCAGTGCAGTCAAAAGATACGGCACTTCAAATGGTTCAGATGACTCTGAGCGCTATGGGACTTAACATCTGAAGTCATCAGTCCCTTAGAACTTAGAACTACTTAAACTTAACTAATCCAGGAAAACACACACATCAATGCCCGAGGCAGGATTCGAACGAGCGACCGTAGCAGTCACGCGGTTCCGGACTGAAGCGCCTAGAACCGCTCGGCCACCTCGGGCGGCTAAGACAATTCCTGTCACATATTTTGATACTCGCAACTCGCAAACTCAGCCATCGAAACCTATGCGGTACACCCCCCCCCCTTTTTTGGCCTAGAATCATGAAATTTGACGAGAATCAAGATTTCACAGTAAGAGCAAAGGAAAAAAATGCCAAAAGTTTTAATTTGTAGTTATATCGCACGAAAAAAAAATTGTCAACTGTCTGTCCGTCTGTTGAGACGTATCAAACTGAATTTTACGTCACTTACTAAGATACGTTAACGATGTAAAACATTTAAGCTTCTAAGTCAAAACAAACAAAAGATTCGGCCATTTATGTCATATATTTTAATGCTCGAAAACTCATTCATCCCTTAGAACTTAGAACTACTTAAACTTAACTAATCCAGGAAAACACACACATCAATGCCCGAGCAGGATTCGAACGAGCGACCGTAGCAGTCACGCGGTTCACCTTGATTCACATAATTTGGCAAGAAGCAAGGCTCCGCAGTACACGTAAAGTAAAAAGTCCGACAGCTGTTAATTTGTAATTATATCTCAAGGAAACATGTTTTTTGTTGTCGTTTGTTAACTGACTGTCTGCCTGTCCGTCTGTTAAAACCCCTTTCCCTCAGGAACGAGTTGACGTATCAGTTCCCTTCTGCATCAACGCACACAAAAGATACAGCCATTAATGTCATATATTTTGATATCTTGCCTGTATCTGTGTCACTAACAGGCACAAATCGTCGAAATTCTCGATTCCCGAGGTTGATGGACTATCTACATACGTAATTAACTTTGTGCGAATCCTACACGCACTCATCCGGATTTTTCTTAACTCTCAGATTATTGTCACCGTAAGGGATGCCGGGGTTACAAGATCTACCACTCCGTATTTTGCAGTAAGGCTGTTCTGTGTTGCTGACGTATTTTCCGAATTTCGCCACCGGTAATCTTGTTAGATGAATCCAATTCCGCCGTGCGGAGCAAATATACACATCCCCTCAGCAAGACGAGGGCGCGTCTCTGGAAGGCTAAAAGGATGGAGACCTTAATACGGCCCGGCTCTGCACTCTCCACTGCATCCCACCACCGGTGGCTGACATCCAGCGACGTGTTTGGGGTTGGGGTCCCGTTGTGATTGGCTGTACCGCTGTTGCGTATCTCTTTTCCCTCCTTCCCCCACACTCTCGCCTGGGGGTTCCATCTTGTATCATTTCCAGCTCGGAACGCCAACTTTGCGCCCAAGTGGACACGAAATTCCCAGACGCAGATTGGCTTCCGCCAAGTTTAACACCCTCCTGCCACTCACACCATTACTGCTTCACTTACCCACGCTGTTGGCGGAGTGTGCTGTTATTACTACAACAAATCGAGATAGAAATATGGTACGTAGGAGCTTGTCTTTGGGTGTGTACCAGCAATTTATCAGAAGTGCGAAACGTTACTGACCAGAACATCGCTGACAAGAAACACTAGCGTAAAGGATGGTTACTGAATGGCAACGTTGTTGGGACGCGAGAAGTACAGCAAGGCGGATGCGCGGGATTTCGCCAAACATCCGTGAAGCACTACAACAAAAATATATAAATTCTCCAAAATCAATTGTATAATTTTGGACGGCAGATGATACTTATCCTACATATTTACGTACAATTAGAAATATTACAGGCAACAATTGTTGACGGGTACGCCTGAACATATTTTGTTTGAGTGGGGAAAATATACCGATTTTGTACGAGGAGTGGACACAATAGGTGATGCTGTGCATGTCGTAATCCGTGACGAGAAAAAGTGGTAGTCGCTTGATTAGCGAACAAAGTACTGAAAACCAAACTGGGACACAGGCATCTTCTTCACTTTCAGGGATTAGGCGTGACAGCTGTCGCGTCTTCATGACTCAGTCTCATTCGTGCCGTCTCTTACTGATTCTTCTTAGACTTCTTGTTCCGCATGATACCCATTTCACGGCTTGTAGTCGTATTCGCCGCACTAGCATTCTTCTCGCATGGTACTTCAGTTGATTTCTTTTATCCATTCATTATATCGTTTATTGGCTCGACTTTTAACTCTTTTCTAATATTTCGGTGTTTTATTTTATGTAATTTTGTACATCCTTCCACAACTCATAGGAAACTCTATTTCTCTGTCTTTCTGTTTGGATCCAGGTCTACCTGCTGTAGAGAGGTACAGGAACTGCTACATTGTAGTCTTATAAAGTGTAATTTCAGTGTCTTTCCATATCTTACATTTTAAGTCTTTTTACACTGCCACGCATACATTGGAATTTTACAAGCTTTTTATCTTCTTGTTGATCTTCTAGAAAAAGTATTGTTCTCCAAGACAATTAAAACCTTTTCATCTTCTACTATCTAGTCACAAATGACAGCTTTTGATCATGTCTGACTCCTCTAAATGCTGTTACTACCGACTTGTCATTATAGATCTTCATATTATATTCTTGTCGCAGTAAGTTCAGATTTGCAGTTAATTTTCAACATTATTTAGAATTATCTGTTCTCCAGCGAACCCGGCAGGTTAGCCGAGGGCGCTAATGCGTTGCCTCCTGGACTCGAGTAGGCGCGCTGGCTCCGGATCGAATCCGCCCGGTGAATTATTGACGAGGGCCGCCAGCCGTACTGGATGTGGCTTTTAGGCGGTTTTCCAGATCCCACTATGTGAATACCAGGCTGGTCTCCTCATCCCACCTCAGTTACACGACACACAGACAACGGAAAACGTTCGCACTATTTCATGGCTTCCACTAGACGCAGACAAGTAGGGTACACAAATCCTGTCCCAGGGGGGTATGGGGTGGCGACAGGAAGGGCATCCGGCCACCCTCTGCCACTAACATCGCCAAATCCATAGTAACAACACCGCCCTCGCGTTGAAGTGGGACAAAGGCCTAAAAAAATGGTGATGATCTGTTCATCAGCGAAAAACAAAGAATTTATTTGTGTTTTGTAGACTATTTTTAAATCAGAGTGAGCAAAGAACGTCCACTTTGTCAAGAGGTGATCAGTATACACAGCCTGACAAAATTCGAGGTAAGAAACGAAATTAAACTTCATGGGTTGAGAAGGCATGTGACGCTATTTCGGTTATTACAAAAGTAGTGAAATTTACTAATTAATTGGCAACATGAGGCCACTTACCATTATAGCTTTGCACCTTCTTTGGCTAGAATTCTTGCACAAATTAGGTTCGAAAGGGTATTATAAAGCAGTAGCATGCTCTCCTAAGACAAGCTAGTCATTGATACCATACGCTAAAGCTTGAAAGAAACTGGTATAGGCTTGCGTATTCAAATACAGAGATATGTAAACAGGCAGAATACGGCACTGCGATCAGCAACTCCTAAATAAGCCAACAATTGTCTGGCGTAGTTGCTAGATCGCTTACTGCTGCTGCATTGGCAGGTTATCAGTATTTAAGTGAGTTTGAACGTCGGCTCACGAACGATAGGACACAGCATCTCCGAGGTAACTATGAAATGGAAATTTACCCATACGACCATTTCACGAGTGTATCGTGAATATCAGGAATCCCGTAAAACATCAAATCTCTGATATCTCTGCGGCCGAAAAAAGATCCTGCAAGAACGGGACCAACGACGATTGAAGAGAATCGTCCAAATAGCTGCAGATTTCAATGCTGGGCCATCAACAAGTGTCAGCGTGCGAACCATTCAATGAAACATCATCGATATGAGCTTTCAGAGCTGAAGGCCCATTCGTGTACGCTGATGATTGCACGACACAAAGTTTTACACCTCGCCTGGGTTCGTCAACACCGACGTTGGACTGTTGATGATTGGAAACATGTTGCCTCGGCGGACAAGTCTCGTCTCAAATTGTATCGAGCGGATGGACGTGTACGGGAATGATGGAGACAACATCATGAGAGCATGGACCCTGCATGTCAGCAGGGGACTCTTCAAGCTGGTGGAGGCTCTTTAATGGTGTGAGATGTGTGGAGTTGAAGTGATATGGGACCCCTGATACGTCTAGATACGACTCTGACAGGTGCCACATACTTAAGCATCTTCTATGACTACCTGAATGCATTCTTATACATTGTGCTTTCTGACGGACTTGGGTCATTTCGCCGGCCGAAGTGGCCGTGCAGTTCTAGTCGCTGCAGTCTGGAACCGCGAGACCGCTACGGTCGCAGGTTCGAATCCTGCCTCGGGCATGGATGTGTGTGATATCCTTAGGTTAGTTAGGTTTAACTAGTTCTAAGTTCTAGGGGACTAATGACCTCAGAAGTTGAGTCTCATAGTGCTCAGAGCCATTGGGTAATTCCAGCAGGACAATGAGGATACTCACACGTCAGAATTGCTTTGCTACGGAGTGGCTCCAGGAAAGCGGTGTGTATGCTGAAATGGTTCAATTGGCTCTGTGCACTATGGGACTTAACATCTGAGGTCATCAGTCCACTAGACTTAGAACTACTTAAAGCTAACTAACCTAAGGACGTCACACACATCCATGCCCGAGGCAGGATTCTAACCTACGACGGTAGCAGCAGCGTGATTTCAGACTGAAGCACCTAGAACCGCTCGGCCACAGCGGCCGGCGGAGACCAAACTCCTCAGACATGAACATTACTGAGCATATCTGGGATGTCTTGACACGTCTTGTTCAGAAGAGATCTCCACCCCCTTGTACTCTTACGGGTTTGTGGGCAGCCCTACAGGATTCATGGTGTCAGTTCCTTCCAGCACTGCGCCAGACATTATTGGAGTCCATGGCACGTCGTGTTGTGGCACTTCTACGTGCCTGCGGGGGCCCTACACGATATTAGGCAGGTGTATCACTTTTTTGGTTTTTCAGTGTAGGTTATAGTACTAGGGCAAAGTTGACGTCAGAACTGGTCCCAAAACTGTTCTAACGGGGATCTTTCTGGCCACCGGAGTGCCTCAACATCATACAGACAGTGCATGCGCCATGTGTGGACCAGTATTGTCCTGCTGAAAAATGACACCATGATATTTTCCTATGAGAGGTGACACGTGACGACGCAGACCATCAGTGACGCCAGAGTTCAATCACTACCTCCCATAAGTGGAATCACGCCTGACACCTCCTCACAGTAAGAGGCCAGGAGTAACACCGCTTCGCTTCTTCAAAACCTTGGAACAATGGGACGTCCTCGAGGTCGCCGCTGTACCGGTCGGCGATGGACATCCAGTGTTGTGCAGACGAAATTCATAAGCGGTCCGTGTTCCTCGAATACGGCATCACTCCAGTCCTACAAGTCTAGATATTGCACAATTTGGCAGCTGGCCGAATGGAGACCAACAATGAGGCCCTTTCTATGAGACCCCTTTCAGATGCTGACAACGCTGTCTCATACCATTATGCAGCATCTGCATGTGTTTAAGAGTGATCACTCAGCTTCTGAAGATTTTCATGCCCCTTATACAGATTACCAGGCCTCCTAACAACACTAAGCACGAATAAAGCTACTGCCCTCTGGTGGCAGTTCTACCTGTCACAGAGAATTGCAACTCCAATCATTTCAATTACTCTCCGATGGTGCGTACGTGTACGTAGTTAAATTGATATTCAATCATGTCTTCTGGCTGCTTCACTTCCTTTGTCGAGTAGTATGTATATTAAGATGTGCAAGGGGCCGAATACATCCTTGTACACCCCCACCCCGCCTACTTTCCTGATTCTCTTGGATGTTATTAAATGTTTTAAAGTTGGTATTATTTATCTATATCCATCTAAATTAGATGACTATCAAAGCACAAGCTTTCAGCAATATATTCAAGAGAGAAGTAGCGAAAACGGTTGGTTAGGAACGACAGAGCAGCAGGTTTAATGACCGTTGCAGAAGGAAAACCATCAAGAGTAGTTATGACAGTGCCAAGACATGACCTTTCAAGCGTTATCAATAGACATGTCTATGGAAGAACGGAGGCAAAATCACAAAGTTTTATTACTACGAATAAATCGAGCTGCGACCATGGAAATTGGTAGTGTTAGTCGTTCGCTAAATATTCACCTCTCAAAGTGGCACATTTTTCGCAACGATGAGTGACTTGCCGGAGACCTTGGCTGTAGAAGACTGACTGCATTCTGAAAACGTTCTGCCTCGAAAATCACTCTTTCGCGTTCTAGAAGTGCTTGCCAAGCAGTGGTTTCTTCACCCGAGAAAGCGGAAGAAATCAGTGGGTGCCATGTCAGGACAATATAGGGGAGAGAGGGGATGGCGAGAAAATTCAAATTCTGATAGCCCAAAGGAGCTGCATGTGTCACTTTGTCCTGGTGTTCTCTCCTTAATGACCTGTGGCGTTGTTGCGGAGCAAAACACTCCAACAACTTCCCTCAAGGCTTCGCCTTGAAAGGCTCAAGTAGCTGTGTATGCAGATTTCGCTGATATGCTCGTGTAACTGTTTGCCATGTACGGACATCATTTGCTAGAACCGCACAACGGCAGTTCCGTAAGATTCGCAGCATCACCTTGTCGATGACGGCGGTGGTGAATACACTTGTCCCCTTGTTGTCCCAGGATCATATGGTATATTATATGTAGCAGTGGGCTTTCTGCAAATATTGATGTGATGTCTGCCATCCATTTTTCCATGCTAATTTTTTGTGGTTATATCTTAGGGACCAAACTGCTTACGTCATCGGTCCCTAAGTTTACACATTACTTAATCTAACTTAAACTAACTACGCTAAGGCCAACATACACATCCATGACCGAGCGAGGACTCGAACCTCCGACGGGGCGAGCCGCGCGGACCTTGACAAGACGTCTCAGACCGAGTGGCTTTCCACACTAAGGACCAAGATATATATTCCCCTATTTTGTTCGGTTTCTAGAGGTGCATGCCATCAAATAATTGATGTAATGCATGTACGTCATTGGTGCCACCATCTCTGTAAATAATGGTGCCATCTACGTATCTTTAGTATAAATTATTTTTTTAACAACTTCAGAACTGATAGTTAAAATTTTATGTTGAGTATTGTGAAGGAAGATATTGGCATGGCCCCTGGCAAGACAACACCCTATGGGAAGGCCAGTAGGCTTTTTAAAGAACTTTGTGTTAAAACAGAAGCAACTATGCGATTACACTAGTTACAACAATTCAGTTGATTCCATTATCTGGGGAACACCTATTTTTTATGTCGCAGAAGATTTTGCCTTACTAATGTAATAGTCACAAGATACAGCACAACAGGCAATAACAACATAGCTAAGATGTGAAACTAATGAAGTGTAAGGCTGCAATTACCTTCACCAAACAGTGTCTTGCAGCAAATATTACACCTACTTTCGCTTATGTAAAAATAAAGGTAAGAGATGTTGTATCCAAGAAGGTGAAAGAGTGTACTGAACGAAAATGGTTGAAATAAAAGTTAAACTAAGAAGGTGTAATGTCTCATCTGTTATTACATAAAGTGATAAACGATGCACACCACCAGTCAGTGTATGAAGTTGTTGATGAGTATACTAAATTAGAGAGACAAGTTGTGAGTGATAGGCGTAAAAAGAAAACTGAAAATTTGTTTCTTAGGCAGTGTTCATACACTATTACTGAATCATAATTTGGATTTTATGACAGTGTAGTACATCTTAAAAATACTATACTCTCTGATGTAGAGGTCAAAATGTTAGAAAAGGTTTTAAAATATAACTTATGTCCATCAATCAATGATAAAAACATTTAAAGATTCATTCCAAGGACAAAAATTTGAACTGATCAGGCTGGAGGTACAGTGGCAAAGAAAAACTTTTTGTCCTGTAACGTAGTTAAACTTGTCAAACAACATATCCATCCATATCCATGAGAATAAAAGAAATTAACTCAATAAGTCTGAATATCATACTGTAAAAAATGTTAACAAAAACCTTGTCGAAGCACAGGCCTTAGTGGTAAAAGCAGACAAAACTACTTCCTTCGTTGTTTTATATATTAATGATTACATAAGCGAAACATTGGCAGTTTTATTCTAATAACATCGCTCCATTAGAGTAGGATCCCACTGACCCTTTCCAAAAAGCACTGAAAGATAAAGTAGGTAAGGTTCAATACTTACTTCATGATCTTCAAAAACAGAGTCGAATCTCATTAGATTGATTTTCAGTTATAGCAACATTCCAGATTACTTATTTTGTCAGAAGCTCAACTACATCATTAATAATAACTATGTCTTCCATGAGGAATGTAAAAATCAATAATACAGAAGAATTGTTAGATATTTGATTAAGATCCATATGCCTGAGAGTGCTACCGTGTTTTCTTTTGTCGTTATGAATCAATACACAAATGTATCACTAGATGAGTCCATGGAGCTAGTAACGCAAAACCTTCTGCAACATAAAAAATCTTATGTTCCCCAGATTATGGAATTAATTGAACTGTTGTCCCTAGAGCTGTCCCATAGTTATTTCTGTTTTAATGCAAAATTCTTTGAACAGCCTAATGGCCTTGCCAATATCTTCCTCGACAATACTGGACATGACGTTTTAAATATCAGTTCTGAAGTTGTTAAAAAATAATTTACTACTTAAGATATGTAGATGACACCAGCATTTTGATAGACAGTGACACCAATGATGTACATGCATTACATCAATTATTTGATGGCATGCACCTCTTCCGAAAGTCCGCTGTAGAAACTGAACGAAATTTGATCCACAGACTGTAATGAGCTTATACAACAACAAATTAAAAGGAAAAGAAAAGACTGATTACTTTGAAATTGCCTTGTCAATAGTAAATGAAAAACAAACCCCAAATATGCAGTTCTTCCTTATTGTGTTTACATCTCTGAGAAAATTAAACAGTTTTTTAAAACAATAAATATAATTGTATCATTTCCGACAGATAACAGGCACCCATTTGAGAGAAAACAAGCACACTTTAGGGAACAATGCAGAACAAAGGGAATTATTAAACACAGTAGATAAAAGTAGTTACATTAACCTGTTAGAAACTTGACTTCTTAATGAACAAACTGATTTGATATATTCAAAAGTTTACTTATGACTGACTAGGGTAAGGCATTAACCCAAACATAATTTTAGTTTCATTTTACATCCCCCCCTCCCACTCTTTCACCCTCTATACATGTTTCGATCAAAATAGTTTTGACAGTGTATCTTTGCGTAAATAGCTACTAATGAGTAATGTAAGTAGTACCTCATATTAATTATATGTATGGTGTTTCAATTGGCAAAATTACACTGGTGTCCAAAATTAAAGCAAGAAACAGTTGTTTCCCCATCCTGTGTCTAATTCACGATATAATCATACAAGCTGTCAACCAGAAGTCCATGCGGTCTTTTTCTGCATAGAAGATGGCATTCCAATCAATTACAACCATGCCATTGATGGCATCAGGGCACCTATAAAACGAGATAGTTTGCCAGCTAGTCCCATGTCCACAATCGCTGTGTACAGAGCCACAGATGGTGAAGTATGACACAGAGAAGATTCCTTTATTTTATTTATTGATCCATCTGTAGAGAATCAGGATTGTATGGATGTTATCAACATAAGTATATACAATAGGTACACAAATTTACAATTATCACAATCATAATTCATGAATATTGTAACATAAAGATACAGTGTTAATCTACTTAATAACATAGTTGATAATTTTTTCATATATCTATATATTTATGTCATTCCAAGTAATCCTTGACAGTACAAAAACACTTTTCCAAGAGATTTTTTAAGTGATTTCCTGAAGTTATCTATTTCACTTATGTCTTTGATCCCTTGTGGAAGATTGTTGTACAATTGAATTCCATTATATAGCATGCTACTTTGAGTTTTTAATTTGTTTTCCCGATAGAGGTGTAAGTGCTGTCTGTGTCTGGATTCATGGGCATGTATGCAAATGTTTATCGGAAAATGGTCAATGTGTTTTTTATGTACACTAATGGCGATTAAAACTGCTAAACCACGAATATGATGGGCTACAGACGCGAAATTTAACCGACAGGAAGAACATGCTGTGATATGCAAATGATTAGCTTTTCAGAGCATTCACACAAGGTTGGCGCCGGTGGCGACACCTACAACGTGCTGACATGAGGAAAGTTTCCAACCGATTTCTCATACACAAACAGCAGCTGACCGGCGTTGCCTGGTGAAATGTTGTTGTGATGCCTCGTGTAAGGAGGAGAAATGTGTACCATCACCTTTCCGACTTTTATCAATGTCGGATTGTAGCCTATCGTGATTGCGGTTTATCGTATCGCGACATTGATGCTCGCGTTGGTCGAGATCCAATGACTGTTAGCAGGATATGGAATCGATGGGCTCAGGAGGGTAATACGGTGTAGCAGTTCTGGTACTAATTGTAGCACTTCTGCTACTAAATGTAACTGGGTTTTCTCTTTTGATGCAAGTCCACTGTCAGGATGAGCATTCTAAAGCATTATGTCAGGGTGAAAATACTAGATAAATTCTTCTTCCTTCGTCTCTTTTCTTCATCGGGCCCACTGTGTCTCGGGTATTTATTCAGTTCAGTTTACTGGAGGTGAACGACTTCACGGTCATTGCCTCTTCTGTCACGTTGAAAAGCTTCTCGAAGAATCTTCTTAACTTCGGTCATTGGCTCTTGGAATGTAGGCGAGGGCCTTTGATCACATGTGACGACTGAGAAACACATGAGCAGGCCATTGCCTCTTCTGTCATGTTGAAAAGCTTCTCAAAGAATCTTCTTAACGTCGGTCATTGGCTCTTGGAATATAGGCGAGGGCCTTTGGTCACATGTTACAGCTGAGAAGCACGTGAGCCGGTCGGGTGATGCCCTGACGGTTGAATCGACAGCATCCACTTATGTGGAATTTGCTGACTTCATGGTCATTGTCTCTTCTGCTCTGCTGTTCTGCCCGCTGTTTGCCAGTGTGTAATTCTTCTAAACTAAACTAAGTTTTTCATTTATATTCTAATTTCTACTTCACTTTGATTTCACTAATTTATTTACTTAAGTACCACTCAACATTCCTCCACCCTTCGGAGAAATTCGCCCTCCAATTTACCACTCAACATTCCTCCACTCTTCTTGCGGCAAAAGCACTAACACAAGCAATGAAAACTCTCGACTTAGAAGATTACACATGCTTCACATTAAGTATGTTGAAAATACTTTATCACTGTACTAAAGCACTGAACGCTATGAATCACATAGTTCACACATAGATGGTAATAGTAAGTGTAACAAATCTTGATGACAATGAATTAACAAAAATAGATTTTTCACTTAGAGATTACATAGCAACATCTGTTTAATCTACCCTATACTAATGCAAGAATATCTATTCTACAGTATTGTTTATTTTAACATGAGACTGTTTAATAAAGATTGAAGTACAATAAACAAAATTAATACACTAATGCGCAAAAGTAACCACTGAGGTACACCAGTTAAGAGTGTGGTATCCAATTAACAGGGATTTGATGAAGTGGTATATTATTATTTGGGTTATTTTTTCGTCTTAAATAAAAGAAAACTGTACAAAGCAGAAACGCCAACACAAAGGTTCCAGATATATCCGTTCCTAGCATTATAATTTTAGTTTTGTATTCACCTTTTAATTTTAAGACATGTTGCATCATAACATTGGCATCAATTTTGCCTTGCTGTGAGTTTATGAACATATCTAATGACTTCAGAAGGGAACTGTCAAGGGAGTCATTGAGATAGGATAGGTTTTGTGTAGGAAATGCTAGTAAAAACAAAAACAAAGAAAAGAAGGAATATATTGTTAACTACAATATCTACATGTTTCTACGTTCAACTTTTTTTTCTTAAAACATAAACCATTATCATTATTTACATTTGTATACTATCCACAGTCTACTATGATTCCACTAGGACATTCGCACCCTTGGTCAAAGATTATATGGTGCCATGTCCGTATGTTGTGCTGGCGTGGCCACTTTTTTTCCTCTTCGGGAACTTCCTCCACCCTTCGGAAAAGCAGACACTAACATTGAAGGAATTACATCTGGAGCGCCCTTGCATGGACAATAGTAGTTCGGGTGGGCAGTTGCAATTGAACGTTGACTGGTGATGTGATCTCAATAATTTGATAAGGACCTCTGTAGTTTGTTACAAATTTCTTCGTTTTTCCTTTCGCAATGTATGGGGTTGACAGCATCACCCACTGACCGATTTTGTAATTTGGATATTTAGCTTGGGCATTATCTAATCTTTCCTGTCGTTCCAAAGCCTTTGTATTAGATCTTTGAACCTTTTTCCACATATCCTTCATCATTCGAAATAAAAACTTTTTACTGTTTCTCCGACTTTTCCGTTTTTCTGCCTGATTACATCAAAAGGGAACGGCATTTTTCTCCCATAGACCACTTCATAAGGTGACATGCCAGTTGCTTCATGCGTTTTGGCGTTGTATACCGACATGATTATTGGTAAATACTTATCCCAATTAGAATGTTGCTCGTTAATATAATAACTAAGCATCTTGCCAATTGTCCGATGAACTCTTTCTGTGCGTCCGTTGCACTGAGGGTGTAACGGAATTGTGCGTAATTTGGGTATTTTTAGTAAGTGGCATAGCTGTTTCATTAATTCAGACATAAAATTAGATCCCTGATCTGTGATAATAGCTTCAGGAACGCCAAATTTAAGTATCCAGTTGTTAACTACAGCTTGGGCAACTGTATTTGCTTGCTGATCTGGGAGGCTCACCGTAGCTAGATAGTGTGAAAAGTGATCTATAATCGTAAGAACATACTTATTACCAGCAGGTGTTTTATGAAATGGCCCGTAGAGATCCAGTCCACAGATTTGAAATGGACATGAAGCCTCTGTAAGGGTACTTTTAAACGAGAAAGTTCAGCTCGTTGTGCGCACGCAATGCAATTACGAACGTACTGCGCAACATCCTGCTATTTGGTTTGCCACCAAAATCGCTCTGCTACACGTCTTTCGGTTGTCCGCTGTCCAACGTATCCTGCAAGGATATGATCATGGGCCTCTGCCATTATTTCTTGTCTAAGGTGTTGGGGAACAACAATTCGCGGTCCAAGTTTTGTTTTACAGCATAATATACCATCTTCAAAGCAAAATTGTTTTTGAGTTGCGTATTTTTTGCATTCTGTATCCTCATCTTGTGCCTTTCTCCAGTCCTCAGTATCTCGGCCTGTTGCTTCCAAAAGTGCTATTTTCCGCCTTAGGTAATCTGCATTCGTGTGTTTTTTGCCTGGTTTGTGGATAACTTCGAAATCCATTTCGAAAAGACGTAGGATCCAACGGGTAAGACGACTAGATGGATCCTTTAACCCAAGCAACCATTTTAAAGCTGCGTGGTCGGTAATAATCTTGAATTTCCTACCACACAAGTAGCAGTTAAAGTATTTGATACCATAAATAACACTTAACAATTCTTTCTCCGTTGTGGAATAATTCCTTTCTGCCATTGTTAGTTGTCTCGAAGCGTAGGCTATGGGGTGTTCTGCGCCATTAATATTCTGACTCAAAACAACTCCTACTGAATGACCAGTTGCGTCACAAGATAAAATAAATTCTTTATTATAATCTGTGTAAGCTAATACTGGACTGTGTGTTAACTTATCTTATTTCACCCTTTTTCAATAATTGGGTTAAGGGTCGGGCAATTTCAGCAAAATTTTGAACAAATTTTCGGTAATACGATGCGAGACCAATGAAACTTTGTACTTCCTTAACGCATTGTGGTGTTGGGAAGTCCTTAACTGCCGAAATTAATCGAGGATCTGTTTTAATTCCTTTTTCACTAATGACATGCCCTAGGTATGTAACCTCTGTCAATGCAATACCACATTTTTCCATATTTAATGTTAATTTAGCTTTTTAGAGGTTGGCAGCCCTGCAGCCAGGCGACTAGCGCGAGTTTTGGTGTTCTCGTAAAGATAAGTCATTTTAGATTATAAAACACATAGATTAGTACTGATTACGTGGTAAATAGGTGTATTAGTGTGCCGTTTAAGTGTACCATTAAAAGTTTCATTTTTCTTTACGTAATATAGCAGAAAACGCGAAAAGACCGTACAGTAGCATTTTCTGTTTACGTTCTGCTGCAGCAAATCTATAGAATTTCATTTAGTTGTTCCTTGCTCTCTCCAGCAATTTAACTTAGCGTACCTCTTCATTATTTAACTAGCATCTCCGGAAAGTAGCGTAAAGTTTAAGTTGTTGTTTCAGAAACTTTGCACTTTTGTTTTTGTTTACACACAGTTGCGTATAGGCCAAATTTGTGTAATCATATTTTCGTGTTTATCTGTAATTTAACTGACTTATTCTTAATAAACTATTACGTTTATCATGAGTGAAAAGTGCTTGACTTGCCGTAGAATTGTTAGGTCGGGGCTTTGGTGTGATAGTTGCTGTAGTTTTTTCCATGTGGGTGACTGTAGTGGCGTGGGAATAGGGGAAGTAAATGAGACTCATCAGTGGTTTTGTAGGATTTGTAGTAGAGATAGGAAGATACTAGAACAGGAGGGAAAAATTGCCGCCCTTCAGGCTGAGTTAGACAAGGCCAGGGGAGATCTTAACAGGTTAAGGAGGGAGAAGGGTAAAGAGAGGTGGGAAGTGGCAACAGGCAACAGGAGGAACTGGCCTAGAACTTTGTCTGACAGCTTTATGGTGAATGTGGAAAATAGATTTGACCTGTTGCTTCAGTTAGAAGCTGGTGAGCCTCAAGCAGTTGCAGGTGTAGACAGGTCACAACAAACTTTCAGCAGCAAATTGAAAAGTAAGAATGTAGGGAAATCAGTAAAGAGAAAGAAAGTGTTGTTGTTAGGTAGTTCCTATGGAAGAGAGTGTTGGCCAACTTTTTCAGGATGAACTAGGATCAGAATACCAAGTCACCAATTTTTTTAAACCTAGTGCTGGTCTTTAGCAGGTGACAGAGGATTTAGGATCACTTTGCAAAGATTTCACTAAGGAAGACACCGTGGTTATAGTGGGTGGGGCAGGTAACAGTATTAACAGAGATCCTGGGTACAGTATAGAGTGTGACCTGGCGAAGATTGCATCAGCATCGAGGCATACAAGTGTTGAGTTTGTATATGCTCTTGGGTTCCATGACCGACCTCATTTGAACTCTTCTATCAAGAGAGTTAATTTGGAGCTGGAATGGCTGCTCATGTCGGTAGTGGGGTCACACATTGGTGCGGTTCATGTTGATTCTCTCAGTAGGTGGGATTATACTAGGCATGGCCTTCACCTCAACAGGAAGGAAAAGGGTAAATTGGGTGGGGAAATAGCAGGAAAGTTAAAGGGGGGAGGCACTGTCATGAGTGTTAAAATACCAGTGGTTATAGGATGCAGAAAAGACCCTTTTTTAGGGTAGGGAGGACAGAAAGAAAGCAAATTTTAAGAGAGGTTAGAACTGAGACAAACCTTCAGTTTGAGAAAGAAATCAAAAAACATAATTCCAGCTTATTACATCAGCATAAACAGCCATTGGTTAAGAATTTTCAACTGTCAGCAGATATTTTAACTTCACTCAATTTTGACTCAGTCAATGTGAAATGTCAGCTATCTTTATTGCATCAAAATATTCGAGGACTGAGAAATAAAATTAATGAATTAACTATCTGCATAGATGAATTAGAGTCTTCAAACCCAGCTGACATAATCTGCCTCTCTGAATATCATGTGACCACTGGTATAAAATTTTGAAGTGTTACAGGGTTTAGGTTAGCATCTCACTTTTGTAGATCAGAAATGGAGAAAGGAGGAGTTGCCACATTCATTAGGAACTGTCATAAATTTAAGAACATTGACATTCATAAATTTTGCCTAGAACAGCATATGGAAGCATGTGCAACAGAATTAGAATTTCACAAAAAATCCTTCATAATATTAAGTGTATATCGAGCACCTGCTGGTAACTTTAATCTGTTTGTAAACCACCTTGAAGCTGTACTGGCACATTCAACAACCAAAAACAAAGAAATAGTGGTTGCTTGTGATTTCAATGTAGATTTCCTTAAAGACTCTCCCAATAAGAACTTATTTGAGTTAGTAACACTATCATTCAACTTAATTCCCACTGTAAAGTTCCCCACTAGGATAGCCACTTGCTCACAAACAGCCATTGATAATATCTTTATAGAAAAGTCCAATGAACAAAATTATATTACAAAACCAATAGTCAATGGCCTCTCAGACCATGACATGCAGTTCCTTCTGTTAAATGTTAATACTGAACAGGATATAAAATCTGTTAAATCTGAGCTCAAGAGGGTAATCAGTAAGCCAAAAATTGATTATTTTAGGACACTCCTCAGAGACATTCACTGGACTGATGTTTACAGTGCTCATGGCATGAATGAGAAACATAACGTTTTTGCTAATAAAGTGCTTACCTTTTTCGAACACTGCTTTCCCCCAAAACTTACCAAGGTTAGAGCAAAGTCTACAAAGAAGCCATGGATTACTCGAGGAATAGGGGTATCTTATAAAACAAAAAGAAAACTGTATCTGTCAATCCAAAACATCTCCAATGTTGATGCTATAGCACATTATAAGAAATACTGCAAAATATTAAAGACTGTAATACGGATGTCAAAGCAAATATATTACAAGGAAAAGATAGTCATATCAGATAACAAAATAAAGACCATATGGGATATAGTGAAGGAGGAGACCGGTAGAATCAGACATGAAGAGGAACAAATAGCATTAAGAGTAAATGATACATTGGTGACAGATGTGTATAGTGTCGCAGAACTTTTTAACAAACATTTTATAACTGTTACTGAAAAGATGGGGTTGTCAGGTTCGGTAGATGCTGCAATGGATTACCTTAGACCAGACATATCAAGTAACTTCCATAATATGAATTTGACCCTCACTATCCCAACAGAAATAATGTCCATCATAAAATCTTTAAAATCGAAAACATCTAGTGGGTATGATGAAATATCAACAAAGTTAATTAAAGAATGTGATTCTGAGCTAAGTAACATATTAAGCTATCTGTGTAACCAGTCGTTTATCAGTGGAATATTTCCTGAGTGGCTGAAATATGCTGAAGTTAAGCCACTGTTTAAGAAGGGAGATAAAGAAATAGCATCAAATTTCTGTCCAATTTCATTGTTGCCAGCATTCTCAAAAATTTTCGAAAAAGTAATGTACAGTCGACTTTATAACCATCTTATCTCAAATAACATACTGTCAAAGTCACAGTTTGGATTTCTAAAAGGTTCTGATATTGAGAAAGCTATCTACACTTACAGTGAAAATGTGCTTAATTCATTAGACAAAAAATTGCAGGCAACTGGTATATTTTGTGATCTGTCAAAGGCATTTGACTGTGTAAATCACAATATTATAGTGTAACGGGAAATGCTGCAAAATGGTTCAAATCTTATATCTCTGGCAGGAAACAAAGGGTGTTATTAGGAAAGAGACATGTATCAAGCTATCAGGCATCATCCAACTGGGAACTAATTACATGTGGGGTCCCACAAGGTTCCATTTTGGGGCCCTTACTTTTTCTTGAGTATATCAATGACCTTTCATCAGTAACATTACCAGATGGCAAGTTTGTTTTGTTTGCTGATGATACAAACATTGCAATAAATAGCAAATCAAGTGTAGTCTTAGAAAGATCAGCCAATAAAATATTTGTGGACATTAATCACTGGTTCCTAGCCAATTCTTTGTCACTATACTTTGAAAAAACACACTACATGCAGTTCAGAACTTGTAAGGGGTGTCCCAAGAGTATATGTCTAACATATGATGACAAGAAGATAGAAGAAGTGGACAGTGTTAAATTCTTGGGATTACAGCTTGATAATAAATTCAACTGAGAGGAGCACACCGCAGAACTGCTGAAGCGTCTTAACGAATCTCTGTTTGCAATGCGAATTTTGTCAGACATAGGGGATATAAAAATGAAAAAGCTGGCATACTATGCTTACTTTCATTCCATAATGTCATATGGGACTATTTTTTGGGGTAATTCATCAAGCCAAGCTAAAGTTTTCCGGGCACAAAAACGTGCAGTAAGAGCCATATGTGGTGTGAACTCAAGAACATCCTGCAGAAGCCTGTTTAGGGAACTAGGGATACTAACTACTGCTTCCCAATATATTTTTTCCTTAATGAAATTTGTCATTAAAAATATATCACTTTTTCAAACCAACAGCTCAATTCATGGAATCAATACTAGAAATAAGAATAATCTTCACAAGGATTTAAAGTCACTTAGTCTTGTACAAAAAGGTGTGCATTATTCAGGAACACACATTTTCAATAACTTGCCAGCAACCATAAAAAGCTTAACAACCAATGAAATTCAGTTTAAGAGAAGCTTAAAGGATTTATTGGTGGCCAACTCCTTCTACTCCATTGATGAATTTCTTAGTAAAACCAAGTATATAAGTACAACATAACTTCTGCACAATTTCAGTGCAGTAATATGTTCATTGAAAATTTGTGTGTGTGTGTGTGTGTGTGTGTAAGTATAATCTAACTTCAGCACCATTTCAGTGCAGTAATGTGTTCATTGTAAATAAGTATTACAGTAGTTGTATTACATGTTTATTACCTTATAAATAAATAAAAAACTTTTTTATTTTAAAATCAGTGCATTAGTACTTGTAAAATGACTCTTAGTCTTCATTAAAAAATGACGATCATTCCACTTGGGACCTGTGGAATGGTACATCAGCTTACTTGTCTTAGTTGTAAATATTTGTCGTGTATTGTTGTTTTTCTGACATGTTCCACATCCTGGAGGACCTCATCACTATGGATCAATTGGAATGAAAGTAAATCTAATCTAATCTAATCTTTCTAAGTCTTTGAAAAACATTACGCAAACGCACAGCATGTTCATTAATGTCTTTGGAGAATACAATAATATCGTATAGATATACACAACATTGCTGAGTTTTGAGTCCTCGCAATACTCCATCTAGTAGTCTTTGAAAAGTTGTTGGTGCATTTTTCAAACCGAAAGGCATTCTTTTAAATTGCCAGTGGCCTCCAGGGGTAGAAAATGCTGTTTTATGCCTATCTTCAGGAGCAACTTCCAATTGATGATATCCACTACGTAGATCGATTGTTGAAAAGTATTTACTGTTACCCAAACTGTCAATGATATCTGTAATGTTTGGAAGAGGATAAAGATCTGAGATAGTTTGTTTGTTAAGGTGTCTGTAGTCAGAACAAAATCTATATCGTTTCGTACCGTCGGGAGACTTCTTTGGAATAATTACGATATTTGAATTATAAGGCGAATCAGAATATTCTATAATTCCATCTTTTAGATGCTGTTCTATAAATTCATTCAGTACTGGCTATAAGTGATTCGCAACTCTATAAGGTTTCCTATAAACTGGGGGGCTATTTCCTGTTGGGATCCTATGCTGTGTGATATCTGTTGCTGGCAGTGGACCTTCTGCATTAAACAAATCTTGAAATTCAACTAAAACTGCTTCTATCATGTCTCTATCATTTCCTTTCAAATGCTCAATTTTCTGCAGTAATGCGGTTTTATAGGCGTCTGGTTTCTGACCATCATCAATATCTGACCAAATGAAATCTTCTTCTTCAAAAGTACTGACTGTTGCTACTAATATTCTTTCTCCTACACTCCGAAATTGTCAATGTGTACCGGTACTTTTCTTTCTCCCTCAACGTCTTGAACCCGTACAACACTTCTACGTACAAAACAATGTGATACATCTAATTCCTCATTTTCCTCTAATTGCTCTATTAGACACACTGTATCTGTAGGTACCTCGGGGTCAACGGTCATCCAGAAAAGTTTTCTTGAGCCAAATGGTATCTTATCCCGCGAATCAACCTTCAAGGACGTTGCACGCTGTGTAGTTGATTTCACCTTCCGGTTAGGGAAATCTTGCTGCAGCGGGCCCTTTGCAGCGGTGTCACCTAGCTGAAACACTGTTCCACTAAGTTCTACAATTTGCTGTCTGAGGTCGATTTTAGCGTGATGTTTATTCAGGAAATCCAACCCTAGGATCGCGTCGTACCCGTCAGTTACCTTTGTTACCATTTCTACATCTTCCTGAAATTGTACACCATGAATATAGAAAATCAGTGATGTACATCCTAATGACTTCACTGTACCTCCTCCTACCCCACTCAATCTATACCTTGGAGGGTTATATTTCTTTTCTCCAATACATTCATTACTCACTATTGATACGTTTGCGCCTGTATCCACCAGTATCCTTGCCTCTTTATCCTGTATGGTAGCAGATAACCAGCATTCCGCCTTCACATTCGCCTTAATGGCATGAAATTTTATTGGGAACGCCTGACGGCGGCTCCGACATTCCCGTTTGAGTTTAACTGATTTCTATTTCCAAAAACTTTCTTAGACCTGCCTTCCTTGAATGTGTGACCTATTGTTTGACAATTAGTGCATTGAGGTTGTATGCAGTTTTTTGCTATACGTCCCTGTCGATCGCACCTAAAACATCGTACTCCTGCTGAAAATACATTTCGCTTCTCCTTGTATCTGGTGGCAATGTCTATTTCTTCGAAAGCCGTCGCCACAGATACAGCTTCTGCTAAATTTTTAGGAAACTCTGCCCTGACATGACGGGACGTTTCAGGAGGCAACCCACGTAAAAATGTATCCAGAGCTCTATTTTCTGCCTCTTGTAAAATAACTTTATTTACTTCATCACTAGTTGTCAACTGATAAGTGTTAATATTAACTTTTCTGAACCTATCTACAAAACTTTCTAACGACTCGTTTTGCCTCTGAGTGATAGTGTTTAATTTTTCCCTATAAAATCTACAGCTGTTCTGTTTTTGAAAACGTTTAAGCAATCCTTTCTTCAATTCCTCAAATGTTGGAGCATTCCGTAATTCTTCATGGTATAATACGTGTGCTTTAGCCTCTCCTAGCAATCTTTACTTTGTCATTTGTAAAAGCTGTTCATCTGACCATGATCCTAACTTTGCAGCTGCTACTAAATCATCAAAAAAGGCTGTTATGTCTTCACCAGGTTTACCTGAAAAAGGAGTTACTAAGGCTGCTGCTGAGGAATCTAGGGTGGGAGGGATTGAAATGGTTCACCTAACCTCACTCAACTGTTTAAATAATGTATTATTATCATTTTTAAGCTGTACTATTTGATTAACTAAGCTCTGAATAGCTTCCTCAGTAGAAACCGCTTGTGGTGCTGGCTCTGACTTTGTACGATTTCGTGTCATCATTTTACAAACTTTTAGTTACACAATCTTACTACACTGAATGAAAAAGATGTTTAAATATTTTCGAAAAACTCTTAAAATTATGAGAGAAAATACACTTCTAAATAAAGAAAATATTAAGACTGCTACGCGAACCCCTATCCTTTCACACATTAAACGATACTAACTGTGAACCTTTAGTGACTGTCATTCACACCTCATATTGTGCCAAGGGTTTTTTCTCTGACACCAAATGTAACATTTCTGATACTAATTGTAGCACTTCTGCTACTAAATGTAACTGGGTTTTCTCTTTTGATGCAAGTCCATTGTCAGGATGAGCATTCTAAAGCATTATGTCAGGGTGAAAACACTAGATAAATTAATTTTTCTCTCTTAACAACATGTGGGCAGGGTGGGTTCTTCCTTGCCTCGGGTATGAGGTAGAATGAAACAGCATTTTTACATAAAATAACTTTTATTGAAGATTTGTACGACGGTTTTCTTACTGGATTGTACTGGCTCGGAGAGCGGCAGCTGTGTCGTTTGTGACGCCTTCTGCTGCGGCAGGGGCGGCGTCTGATTAGGCGTGGCAGTGTGTATCTCGTGACGCCGTCACGCCCATCTGACTGGAGACGCGCAGAGCGAGGTGGCCCGTTTCATTATTGCGAGCGAAGTCGTGCCTCGGATGGTGATACCTTGGATGTGGCGTCCAAGTGTTTCTCTTCTCTAAGCGCCCGCGTGTGTTGTGCTTCAGCCAGCGGAGCGGCGCGGCGGGGGAAGGCCAGTGTCCTGGACTCGAACAACGGACTCCTGCTTGCCAGTCTTCGGCTGTCAGATCTTCATCCCAGCTCACAGGTGACTGCTGATGTGAGGCCGTCTCCTTCCCGTCCTCACGAGTCACCCGGGTACATAAAAATCAGATTCCAAATACCTTTTAACTTCTGTCTTCTGGCGCCGAGACTGCTGCTTGCTATTCCATTACAGCAGCGGACTTGTTGCGTCTGTGTATGATGTAGTCTCTTCTTGCATGACGGTCTTCAGCACCGAAACTGACTGAAAACTACTGCTACTCTTCTCTTTTTCCTTTGTCTCTTTTCTTCATCGGGCCCACTGCGTCTCGGGTATTTATTCAGTTCAGTTTACTGGAGGTGAACGACTTCACGGTCATTGCCTCTTCTGTCACGTTGAAAAGCTTCTCGAAGAATCTTCTTAACGTCAGTCATTGGCTCTTGGAATGTAGGCGAGGGCCTTTGATCACATGTGACGACTGAGAAACACGTGAGCCGGTCATTGCCTCTTCTGTCACGCTGAAAAGCTTCTTGAAGAATCTTCTTAACGTCGGTCATTGGCTCTTGGATTGTAGGCGAGGGCCTTTGCTCACATGTGACAACTGAGAAACACGTGAGCCGGTCGGGCGATGCCCTGACGGTTGGATCGACAGCATCCGCTTATGTGGAACTTGCTGACTTCATGGTCATTGTCTCTTCTGCTCTGCTGTTCTGCCCGCTGTTTGCCAGTGTGTAATTCTTCTAAACTAAACTAAGTTTTTCATTTATATTCTAATTTCTACTTCACTTTGATTTCACTAATTTATTTACTTAAGTACCACTAAACAACAGAACGCCGTGGTGATCCCAACGGCCTCGTATCACTAGCAGTCGAAATGACAGGCATCTTATCCACATGGCTGTAACGGATCGTGCAGCCACGTCTCGATCCCTGAGTCAACAGGTGGGGACGTTTGCAAGACAACAACCATCGGCACGAACAGTTCGACGACGTTTGCAGCAGCATGGACTATCAGCTCGATGATCATGGCTGCGGTTACCCTTGACGCTGCATCATCACAGACAGGAGCGCTTCCGATGGTGTACTCAACGACGAACCTGGGTGCACGAATGGCAAGACGTCATTTTTCCGGATGAATCCAGGTTCTGATTACAGCATCATGATGGTCGCATCCGTGTCTGGCGACATCGCGGTGAACGCACATTGGAAGCGTGTATTCGTCATCGCCATACTGTCCTATCACCCGGCGTGATGGTATGGGGTGCCAGTGGTTACACATCTCGGTCACCTCTTGTTCACATTGACGACAGTTTGAGCAGTGTACGTTACATTTCAGATGGGCTCTCCCCTTTATTCGATCCCTGCGGAACCCTACATATCAGCAGGATAATGCACGACCGCATGTTGCAGGTCCTGTACGGGTCTTACTGGATACAGAAAATGTTCGACCGCTGCCCTGGCCAGCACATTCACCAGATCTCTCAGCAATTGCAAACGTCTGGTCAATGGTGGCCGAGCAATTGGCTCGTCACAATACGTCAGTCACTACTCTTGATGAACTGTGGTATCATGTTGAAGCTGCATGAGCAGCTGTACCTGTACACGCCATCCGAGCTCTGTTTGACTCAATGGCCAGGCGTATCATGGCCATTATTACGGCCAGAGGTGGTTGTTCTGGGTACTGATTTCTCAGGATCTATGCACCCAAATTGCGTGAAAATGTAATCACATGTTAGTTCTAGTATAAAATATTTGTCCAATGAATACCCGATTATCATCTGCATTTCTTCTTTGTGTTGCAATTTTAATGGCCAGTAGTGTATATTACTGTCTGCAAAATGTATTCACACGGAACGGTCAATATACCCAGAGATTTGAATAACTCCGTGCAGTGGGATCTATTGCTAGTTGTCGGCCCTTTTTTGCAACTTAAACAGTGTTTGACCGTTCTGCTCTGTTGATCCCCAGAAGGATATGCCATAACCAATTACAGAGTGGACATACGCAAAATACACGTTTCTAGTACACGAGACTCTCTGTGGTGGAAGGCCATAGAAAGAACGGAGGCCGCGTGGGGTAGCCCTGCGGTCTAGGGCGCCTTGCCATGGTTCGCGTGGCTCTCCCCATCGGAGGTTCGAGCTCTCCCTTGGGCATGGGTGTGTGTGTTGTCGTTAGTGTAAGTTAGTTTAATTTGATTAAGTAGTGTGTAAGCCTAGGGACCGATGACCTTAGCAGTTTGGTCCCATAGAACTTACCACAAATTTACAAATTTAGAAAGAACGGAAGCAGGACAGTCACAAACTGATGTGGTCCGATGGCTTAGTGTGAATCGCTCTGTTGTTTCTCGGATATGGCGTCAATTTATAGAGACCAAAACTTATCCCGAAGACCAGGGCAGGGCCGACCACATGTGGCTTCAGATGAGAGGACCGTCATTGCCTATAAGGGCACGATAGCACCCCCTTAGTACTGCGCGGCAACTAGGATGTGAGCTCGCAGCATCCACTGGACGTATTGTATGGAGGCAAACAGTGCCCAGCAGTTTCGACAGAGTGGCCTTTACTGTCGGAGACCTACTGTATACCTCTGACGCGTCTTCACAGAAGGGAAGGTGTTGAGTGGAGTCATCAACATGCCACCTGGCCAGTCGAACAGTGGGCCAATGTTGTATCATCAGATGAGTCCCGATTTAGCCTACAGAGTAATTCTCGATGGATTCGCATCTGGAGGGAACATGGAACACAATTTCGGGACCAAGACATTGTGGAAAGAGACCGAGATTGTGGAGGATCCCTAATGATGTGGGCAGGGATTATGTTTGCCACTCGAACCTCTATTCATGAAACTGTACGTGTGAATCGACAAGGTTTAACTGCTGTCAGGTACCGTGACAAGTTCTTATCACCTCGTTTGCGATTGTAGCGAGATGCAGTGTACCCAGACTTCGTATTCATGGACGATAAAGTTCGACTTTATAGAGCACAGGTGGTTGATATTTTGTGGGAAACGGAAGATACTGCACGCATGGCGTGGCCTGCTTGCTCTCCCGATTTGAATCCCATAGAGCATATCTGAGACGCACTAGGGAGGTGGCTTGCATCACGTGTGCATCCACCAACCACTCTCCAAGACTGCGAGCAGATCTGCAGGAAGAATCGACGTTATTGCCTCAACAAGAGATTGATGACATCATTCACAGTATTCCCCCTCGTTGTCAGGCCTGTATTGCTGCCACAGGTGGTAACACCCCATATTGAGCGCATTAACCAGTTGTTGGAATGTGTGTGCAAAGTTGGAGAAAACGAAGAACATTTTTGTGTACCGTTTTGCATGTTGCAGTAGTTTACGTTCTGAATTCTTTGCATTGTTTCTACTTTACTATCCTCTGTTTACACCGTTTTGTGGAAAAGTAAACGCAACCTTTCAAAATTTCCATTTGTTGCTTTAATTTTGGACACCAGTGTTTAATGATTACCTATCGGTATACAGTGTTTTTAAGTTACTTAATGTGGTTAAACCATAGTTCCTAGTTGCGTTCTTAACGTCTCATACCGTAAACTCGCCCCCCCCCCCCCCGCCCCCACCAAATTATACGTGCTGTTGCTGACGCCTTTGATACATGGGTTTTGTATGTCCCACATCTCAACCATCCTTTTTACAATTAACAATTCCATGATGTAGAAATGTTTAGCTACTTTTAAAATGTATCTTGCATTTGCCGTTACGAACCTCCTACAATAATGTATTCACACACATAGTATAAATATTAAGTAATGTATATATCATGGGATAGGCCATGGAGGTATATACTCTACTAATATCTCTGACCCCTTCCCCCTCTTTTTAAACTCTTAAGAGTTTTATGAAGTACGAATAATTTCACAGTTGGTTCGTTTGGATATGATAACATATGTGTACATATTAGATGCTGATGGATAATATAAGGTCTATTAGGCATATATCAGGTTCAAGTTACTGGAAAATTAGTTTAATAAAATTGGTTAGTGATGAACAGTAGGTCACACATGTTGTAGGAATATGAATAATTCCAGTTTTGTACGACACTATTACAAGTGATTGTAGTCTTGGTTGTCCCAATTGTTTACACTGTGTTTATCCCTGAACTTCTGATATGGGCTTGACATTGGAATTGTTTAGGTTGTTGTTTGGTTTTTATGTTCTCTGTTTATAGTGGTCTTGCGTCTTATAATGGTTCAACATTACATGTATATGCTAACTTTTATTATGGTGTTCTCACCAATTCGTTGGTTTGTTAAGATATATTTCGTATGGCTAATAGAATACAGCAGTAAGTAAGTAATAACACAAACAACGTATAAAACAATGAATGGTCAATATGTTACAGGCAACAAACAATTATTAGATCTAAAAAAGGAAGTAAAACACAAAATACACAAAAATACATAGAAATTATAGTAATAGTATCTAGTAATAGGTTTTTCAGAAGGAAAAGAGTAGACCAGACTCATGGTTGTATGTTCAAGTCCCTCAGCCAGCTAGAAGCATCTCCCTCCAGGAGGTGCAGCTCCTGCATTGTGCCAGGGAATCTCCTCGTAGGGCAGTCCATTGCGATATGTTGTAGAGTTTGTGGATTCCCACGGTCGCAGTTGGGTGAGTAAGTCTGTCCCCATTTGTGCTTCCAGTAATTACATCTACCATAGCCTGTTCGGATACGATTTAAAGTTGTCCAAGATTTTCTGGGAAGACCGAAGCCCTCGGGCCGTACGGTTGGGTCCGAGACTAAGTTAAGGTGATCAGGGTTAGACATATCCCATTCCCGACGCCAGGCTTCGTCGGTATCATAATTGTCCTCGATCAGCTGTTGCCCTAATCTCCATGATGGCTTACGGGACTTGAGCCTGTGGCTGGGATTCTTGCAGTCTTCGTGTAAGGGTAGGTCATGGTTGTTAGCGCACTTTTGCCATTCCCTTTTCAGTGCAGATCTTCGCCTTAGATGAGGTGGGGCTATGTTACCCAGTACCGGGAGCCATTGGTGGGGCGTCGGTTTAATAGTGCCTGAGATGAGCCTCATGGTGTCGTTTAGCTGGGTGTCCACCGTTGCTGTGTGAGTGCTGTTTAGCCAGACCGGAGCGCAGTATTCAGCCACCGAATATACTAGTGCAAGAGCAGATGTTCTGAGAACTGTGGCGCTTGCTCCCCAGCTACTTCCAGTGAGTTTGTGTAGGACATTATTTCTGGTTTTGATTTTTGCTGCGCATTTGTATAAGTGCTCCTTGTACGTCAGAGATCGGTCCAATGTAATTCCCAGATACTTTGGGAGGGGATTGTAGTTAAGCAGCTGGCCTCTGAACTCTACGTGGGGTGCATAGTTTGCCTGTCTGTTGTTGAGGTGGAAATAGGAGACTTGGGTTTTAGAAGTATTAGGTCTGAGCCTCCATGTTTCTAAATATTCATCCATTTTGATAAGGTCTTCCTCAATGATTCTTTCGGAATTGTGGAAGTCTTGATGTTGATATGTGAGAGCAATATCGTCTGCATAGATAAACTTCTTAGAAGATGTCTCTGGTAGGTCTGATGTATATATATTAAAAAGTAATGGAGCTAGCACGGATCCTTGGGGCAGGCCATCATTTAACCTATATTTCTTGCTTATCTCTCCATCTAGGTGTACTTCAAAAAATCTATTTGAAAGCATATTGTTGATTAGGGTAGCCGTTTTCTTGCAAGGAATAATGCGTTGGAGTTTAAGAATCATTGCCTCCCTCCACACTGTGTCATATGCTGACGATAGATCTATGAACACGGCGACTGTCTTTTTCTTCCCTTGAAATCCACTCTCAATATGTGTGGTAAGAGATAATACTTGATCACAGCAGCTCCGACCGGGTCTAAATCCGGCTTGTTCAATAGGAATGAAATTCTCAGCAATGGGTTTTATTCTGTTGAGAATAAGTCTCTCCAATAGTTTGTAGCATACACTTAGAAGAGCTATAGGTCTATAGTCCTCTGGGAGCTTTCCATCTTTGCCAGGCTTAAGAATGGCGACGATCTTGGTTTGTTTAAATAGTGGTGGTAGTGTTTCCGATCGTTGGATATCATTGTAAAACTGAGTTAGCCACAGTAGAGCTCGAGGTCCTAGGTGCCGTAAGAACTCGGGGTAGACCTCATCTAAACCAGCCGCTTTACCCATTTTCATTTCTTTCAGTGTTTCTGTGATCTCTAGGATGGTAAAGGTTTTTGAGAAACTGTTGTCGGGTGTGGATTGTCGGAGCTTGGTTCTCAGTTCTTTCTTTACTTTCATAGTCTTATCCTTGTTGCTGCATGGTGTTTTTCTCGTAAGGTTAACTATTCTGTTTGCTACCTCTTTGGGGTGTATGTTGCCACCCATACAGGTTTTAATGGAGCTTTCACCTAGGTTTTTAAGAAGGCACCAGGCTTTCTTACTGGAGTGCTTGAAGTCCATATTTTTCATGAGAGTGTGCCACTTTTCTCGTCTTGCTGATTCCAGGCATTGGAGAAGCTCGTCCGCAATTTCAGGATCGTTGTTTTGCGAATATGCATTATATAGGTCTATGCATTCTTGGCTCCAGCCGGGAATATAGGTTTTCCTGTAGCCTCTGGGAATGTGTTTTTTGGCAATGGCTAGGAGTAATCCCACAAAGCGGTTGTAGTTCTTCGATGCGGGTGGGATCCATTGGATGTTGTGGTCCATTTCGGCGGTAAAGGCTTCCTAGTTGGCTTTGCCAAAATTCCATCGAGGTTTAGGTGTAGATCTCACTATTGGAATCTGTATACCGACATGTAGCAGGACGGGCCCGTGCTGGCTACAAGGAAAATCAGGCAAGATCTGTTTATTGCAGCGTAATGGTAGCTTTTTGGCGTTTCTGGAAACAAAGCACAGATCGGGGTTGTAGTCTCTTTTCCATCTAGCCGAGTGGAAAGTCCCTTTATGCTTTAGATCATGGATCAAGAAGACGTCTTCTATGTCCGCCCATTGCATTACTCCCTCCCCATCCTCATTGGTGTTGTTATATCCCCACTGGGTACTGTGGCTGTTGAAATCGCCCATTATCATTGTAGAATGTTGTATGTTGGAAATAGCAGAGTCATTCCATGACTGAGTTGGGGGTTTGTAGAGGTTGATGACTTCGATATCAGCAATTTTTGTTCTTATGACGTAGGCGCTTGGGTCAGTGTGTGTTTTTATATCGTGGACCTGGTCAGTGTTGTTTTTAAAGTAGGTGGCAGTGCCATAGTTAGCGTGGTAAGTTGCTGCAGCAAGGGAATAGCCTGGAAGTTTGCATCTATTTTTCAACTGCTTTTCGTCGGCGCAATGTGTTTCCTGGAGCAAGACAACATCCACTGAATGGTTGTCCAGGACTTTAATTAGGTAGTCAGATTTAGCTCTACTCATTCCTTCTACGTTGAGTTGTAAGATTTTAAGGACATCTCCAATATCCTTGGTCAACGGGTTCTGAGAGGAACCGTTGTTTCGGGTATTCGCGTTCATGTCTGTGCTGATTCTATAAAGCTGGGAAATCCTCACAGGTCCAGCAGCCAGATTTGTAGACTATTTAGCCGTGATAAAAAATCACGTTGCCCAGGGTGCACCACGGGGAGGCTAGTCTACATTGCACCCCGTTAAGATATTGGATTTTTAATAGTATCATGCGATTGCTGTATTACATAATACTGTATGCAGAATGCTATTCTTCATTTGGTTACACTATTTGTATCGTCAGACCTCTGATATGATTTTGAGTTTGAGTTGTTTTGCTACTGCCAGTCTAAATGGTTCACGATAGTTGGATTGCCTAATATAACCGTTCAGTATCACATAACTACTTACTTTTTCATATGATGTAATTCTTACCAAATAGTCAGTTTGTTTGCATCAAGTGGCATTTTAGTACCATGTTACAGTGCAACAGTATCACGTGACTGTTGTATTCCATATTATTGTATGTGTCTCTGTACGTTTTTGTATCTGGCAGTTTTCACCAAATTTTTGGTTTGTTTTATCGTGTGACATTATATCATGTAACATTGTAATAGTATCATGTGACTATTGTATTACATAATATTGTATTGAAAAGAAGTGAAGAAGAAAATGGGAAAATAATCGTAATAAGAAGGATACAAATTACTTTTAAAAAAAGATGAAAAAGAAAATGTACTGAGGAAAAAATATATTTTTACACATTTGAATCTTCTTTTATTGTATTTGATTTATTGTAATTTGAGTGCATATGTATCTCTCTGTGATTGTGAACTTGTTCTTTGACCTTATGTTTGAATTTGGCTTGTAGCTTCTTTGGTCAACACTTGTGTGTTAACCTACTCGGTGTTGTGCCCGAGCACTGGGGCTGTGTACTTATTGCTGTTACATGTTCTCTTGTCTTCAATGTTTTCTGTCTTCTTTAGCCGGTAATATGGCGTTAAGTATGATTTTAACGTTTTCATGTCAATAATGGAGTATACTTTTCCGTTTAAATAGCATGTGTGACATGTGAAGTTGTCACAATAGACATTTTTCGTAAGTACAATTAATTTTTCCGAATAATAATTCTGATAAAAGTGTAATTTGTGTTTATATCCACAGTCTTCACTCTTATTTCTATTTTCGTGCTAGCACTGTAAATATTGTCACTGCTCAAAACCGGTAGTGAATAAATATATTGTAAGAAAGCACAGTGTGTATCATGCATTTTTCCAAGTACATAGAGGTTAACATTTGGGACAGCATTCTTGGTGATAGGTTGAATGGACCATACATTCTTACATTCCGACTCAGCAGACGGAGATATCGCATTTTCGTGCAACATATGTTCCTAAAACTGCTAGAGGATGTACCTCTGAATGTTAGACAAAGGCTGTAGTTCCAGTACTATGGGACACGAGACCATTTCAGCATTGCCGTGGGGAATCGTCTAAGAGCTACCTTCCGGAATCGATGGATCGGCCGAGGTGGCCACGTGACGTGGCCACCCAAGTCATCTGACTTCATGTGTCTCGATTTATTACTCTGTGGACGTATGAAACGTGTGGAGTAAGAAACCGTTGTGGAAACTGAAGAACACCTCGTCGCTAGAATTGCCGTCGTTGCTGGTACCATTGGAGGCATGCCAGTAATGTCGAACAATACGACAATCACTGGTCCGACGATGTACTCCGTGCATACAGGCAAGTGGGTGCGCTTTCGTGCACTTTCTATGAATGTTACTGCTTTAATTATCATGCTAAACTATCTTCTGTGTAAATCGTCCGTAGCATCACAAATTGCCGCCAGGAACTATATACACCATAACTAAATGTATTTGTTTTGATATTTTCTACTTTTAGTATCAATTTGAACCATTAGTTTTCGAACACCTTAAATAGTCGTCCGCAATTTACACGAGATTATAAAGCTCTCTGGATTTCTAAATCACTCTACAATACCTTTGAAGACTTTTGCAGGCTGTAACATCTCGTGGGAGCCAGGAAAATTGAAAAGCGTCAAAGCTTTTCGTGATTTTAATTAAAGGAGATAATTGCGTTTAAAATCAGTCATTAGTTTATTGCAATATATGAAGTGTGATGGAGGTGAATTATTGTGTCATTGAGCATCGGTAAAGGGCTATGATTCTTGTGTTTGCAAACTTGGTACACTTTGTGCATGAAAGGAATTCTTCTGATGCGTTCGGCGGTCGCGCGCCCATGTCGGCTCGCTTCACAGAGGGCAGGCCCCCAGAGGATTAGCGACAGGCGAAGACGCTGTATACATCAACACGCTGCCAGGGGAAGCCGTGGACATTCGCACGTGTGCACGAGGCAGCGGAAACTACAAACTTAGAGCGAAAAACAGTTTTGTCACGATTCTAGGTAATGCAGACAGAGCGGCGAGTTGAATAGCAATAACACGACTAATATAGAGATGGGGGCCCTCCACGCCCGCACCAACGTGGTGACCAAACCAAAAGTTCTACTGTCACCTCCGTAAACATGTTAGTTATCTAGTAAGTGGATCACAGGATGCTGGGCTGTGATGTTGTCCGTGCGTCTGTGTAAGGCTACGCATTAACACGGTCCATCAGGTGATAGATAGTGGACGAAACGCGAGTGAGGGTAGCGATTTGAAGAGCAGAGGGAAAAAAGTGCCACGGCTCGTGCCGTGGGAAAAAAACCTCTGCGACAGTGGGATGGGTAGTAAGAGCAGTAGCGGCTTACTAGCTGCGATAGCTCATGCAAGGTTGGATTTGTTAGTATAGGTATCATGCATCATTACCGTGACAAGCGATGGCGATGTGTCCCAGTTGCTGCAGCTGCTACATTCCTGGAACAATCAAGATCGTTATACAGTAGTAGGAGATCGGCCATAGATCATCTCACTGTGTGGGGGATGTGTGGAGCTTGTTTGCATGCAGTGTACGGTACTGCTTTCCTGTGTGGTGCCAGTTATTCGGCAGTGTATTTCAGCTGGATATCCAGTAAATGCGTCTGATTAACAGGGGCTCGCCTATGCCGTTATGTTTGCGTATGCTGGGCCATAGATGTTATGTCCTTGCAAGTATGTCTTTTGGTCTTTTATGTTTCCATCTATGGTTGTGGTCGTAGTTCCGCAGGTTCAGAATAAACGGGTTCTGCGAATGTCTGGAGTTTCTGTATAGTCTTGTGGTGAGTTTGTGGATTACCTCCGTGAGAGTCTCAAGTCGGTATTCCCGGTGTAGGTCCGCGATGCGTGTGTATCGTGGAGCATTGCTTATGATTTTGAGTACTTTGTTTTGTATGAGCTGCAGACGGCGCAGGTGTGTAGGCGCAGCGTATCCCCAGACGGGAGCTGCGTACGTCATCAGGGGTCGGATAAGTGTCATGTACATGGACCTCGACACCCTTCTGTTCAGTGTGCTACGCCTGTTGAGCATAGGATAGAGCTGTTTGAGCCTCGCGCTAGCTCGGTTGGTCATGTGTTATATGTGGTCCCCCCAGAGTAATTTCCGGTCCAGCCAGACACCGAGGTATTTGACTTTCTCGCGGAAACGTATTGGACGTGCATGTAGAGTTATTGATCTGCAGTAGCGGTGTTTGCGCAGTTGCTTCGGTCTTTTAGTGAACAGAACGGCTTCGCACTTGTCGACGTTTACTCTAACACGCCATTTCTCCAACCAAGGCTCGGCCACTCTGAGTGCAGTCTGTAGGCGTGACGTAATGTTTGATGGTTTCCAATCTTGCGCAAGGATGGCTGTGTCATCCGCGTAGATTGCCCATCATTGTGTTGTGTGTGGTTGGGAGATCGTTTATGTAGAGGTTAAACAGTAGGGGCCCTAGGATGCTTCCCTGGGGTACTCCCGCGTGTATACCGTGTCGTGTTGATTGTTTTCCCTGCACGTCAGTGTTGAAACTCCTGTTGGGTGTCCAAGAATCCCAAGTGGCCCGGGGAATTTTGGCCGTTTCCCGCGAGCGGAACACCTGGGAACGTAGCGGCACACTTTGTGTCACACAGTGTATCGCTCTCTTTTCCTCTCGGAATGCGACGGGAAGGAGGGAGGAAATTTTGAAACGGACCTCTTCGTTGGCAAGAATCTCATGTTCGCTTTGAAAAATAGTGCGAGCTACGTAATTTGCGGAAGGGCGGAGACAAGACGCTGGAGGGGAGCGGCTCTCTCTCTCCAGGTGCGAGGAGCACACTAGTATTAGGGATTCCGAATATTGCATCTGAGGAGGCAGGAGTTCACTCTTGACTGCTTCAGATAAGTCGCAAGGATTCTCTTATCGCTTGTCATCAGACGATGCACTTTGCATTCGTCGCAAACAGCGTAGAGAGAAAAGTTTGTTAGAGCTAAGTAGGTGAACTTCACTCACTGTGCGCGTTATCAAGAGCTTAACTCAGGATCACATTTTGATTTACTACATGTCCAATGACGGTAGTACTGTTAGAACAGTTTTAGCTTTGTAATGCAGTTTCACATAGGTTTGCACTTGCAGATGGACGCATACCGTCGTCCAGTATTGGTAACTTCCAGTAGCAGGTTTCGGTCACTATTTTCAGCGTAGGGCATGTTAGACGCTATCAACTACGTCGCCGGCAGAGTCTTGATGCAGCCGCACGCAAACAGCCGACTCCACCGCCACGCCGACCACGCTATGAGCATGCTAATACAGAAAACTCCCGCTTTCCTAGCTGCGCATTCTTCTTTCGCTTTCTTCAATTTCCTTGCATTGTGTTAGATGCTCTTAAAAACGCAAGGCACAGTATTCACCGTTTGCCCGCTAAGAGAGTCATATGTCCAGCTGTTTTTTTTATATTCATTCTTCATTTATTACACCAGGTCAACCCGTTCAGCGTAATTTATTTATATATTAAATTACAATGAAGTCACACAATGCTGATGTTAAGAGGCAAATACCAGGGTAGATACCTTATATAATTCACTTTTTGTGAGCTGTTGGTGCCAATTCAATTATATTTGTCGTTTTTTTTATACCTTCCACAGTATCTGGCGACCCAAATTTTTTACTTTTGTTTATCATTATTTGAATAATGTAAGTGTGATTGTTAAATGAATTGCATAAAATTTCAATAATTATTGCATATGCAGTTTCACTGAATAAACCACTTATATGTTGAGCAGCCCTCCTTGCATTTCATTTGTAGAATTTAAATAAAATTCACACCTCTTTCTCCCTTCCACACGAGGTATCTTGCAAAGTCAGCCCCATACTTCACTTCTTAGTTGAGAGAAAATGTATTAACTGACGCATGACATCGGAAAGTGGAGTTGGGTACATACAAAGATGGTTGAACCATTACCATTTTCATGACGAATGTAACATGATTGGCAGCTATGATAGAAGATGTAGGGATTACTTCCGGGCCAGCGAGCCAAAAGTAACATTTTCATTCACAAATCTTTGTTAAAGTGTAATTCATATTTCGTTAGTAATCATAAGTAAAACCTCCCGATAATAAGCTAACCTCCATTCAGATCAGATTTCATTCCAATATATATTTTAATAACATTTGAATAATGTATAGCACACAAATACTTTCATGTGTCTTCAGATTCCCTCTGAATGTACGCCCAGCAAAATGATTCGGGCTGTCCAGTTCATTTCTAGACAAGGGCTGTACAATAAATTCTAGACGAGGTGCCATACATGACAGTGTTGTGTCCCACACCACTAATCCCATCCATCAGGGTGCCCACCCGTTAGGCCGGCGTGTAGGCTTTGCCCACATCAAGGCAAAGCCAGCGCTGCTTGTACTTCGGCGGTCTTCCACAGATGCCACCAATGGCGGCCGCCCTGCTTTGCACACCTCATCACATTCACCAGTCCCGTGGAGGGACAACATCGCCACGTCTGGGAAGCCAACGAGTGGGACACGCTTTATCGCGCAGCGCTCATACCCAATCGCGCGGATTCCTAGTGTCAGTTCGCGCCGCTATTTAACTCGTGCCCTTGCGAATTAGTTGCAGTTCGCATCCAGTCTGTGAGCGTTTCGTATGAAGTAGGAGCGCTAGTAGCAGCCTGAAAAGAGAAACTGCCAGTCTGGAGTCAGCAGTCTACAGTACGGAGTCCATGAGGATAGCAGCCGCTGCAGCTGCTAGCTCTCAGCGACGTCAGTGCGGCTGCATCAAGACTCTGCCGACGACGTAGTTGATAGCGTGTAACATACCCTACGCTGAAAATAGTGACCGAAACCTGCTACAGGAAGTTACCATTACTGGACGACGGTATGCGTCCATCTGTAAGTGCAAACCTATGTGAAACTGCATTACAAGGCTAAAACTGTTCTAACAGTACTACCGTCATTGGACATGTAGTAAATCAAAATGTGATCCTGAGTTAAGCTCTTGATAACGCGCACAGTGAGTGAAGCTCGCCTACTTGGATCTAACAAACTTTTCTCTCTACGCTGTTTGCGACGAATGCAAAGTGCATCGTCTCATGACAAGCGATAAGAGAATCCTTGCGACTTATCTGAAGCAGGCAAGAGTGAACTCCTGCCTCCTCAGATGCAATATTCGGAATCCCTAATGAAACGTCCCCTTAGAAAAATTATACAAGATTATGCTTAAACTGACACACAATATTTTTAGCGCAACGCAATCTGACTTTCAAAAATCGCTACAAAAGAATGGACCTGACTAACATTAACCTATGTGTTTCACAAATCGCTTACCTCACAAAAATCTTGGTTACTCAAGCTACTGCAATACAGCGAGCGCCACTACTGCCAGCTAAATAAAAGATTCGAACTACAGAAGGCACTAACTACTGATAGGCATAGTTAGCAATTGAAAGATGTTAATAGAGAACAAACAATGTATTTACCTTAACAGTCATAATATATATAGTAGTTCATGACATCCAGTGTTACAAATTTCAAAACTCCGCCATCTCTCTCCCCACATCCACCACTGCTGGCGGCTCACCTCCAACTGCCCAACGCTATGCGCTGTTCACATCCAGCTGCCGCTGCCCAACACTACAATGGCAGACAACAATGCAAACTAGCCACAGACTGCACACAGCACAGCCAGTAATTTTCATACAGAGAGCGCTACATGGCGGCGGCGTTACCAATATAAGAACCTAAACAGCCTACTTAACTGTGGTCGGCGCTTACTTCTGGGAAGTGACTGTATTGCGTATTGGTCTGATCCTGGAAAGATCCACTTTAATGCCCAACTTAAACTGGATATCATGGTTTGTGTATGTTGCAATAAATGAATGTTAACGTACAACGTACTGATTAATTTGGTAGTGCTGTTCAACAATCCGGTCACTACAGTGGTTCCGTGATAGAGGGCGACCAGCTACACGTCAGATAGTTCGAATAGATGTCGATACGCATAAGAAGTCATGACTCTGCGTGCAAAGTAGGGAGGAATAGAGCTTAAGAAGCGAAATTTATTTTGTGGACGCAATTCCTACAATGTTTAAAATGTACAATTAATTATTTTAGTGAACTATATGGATGAACTACAACTTTTTTTGATCAGTTTGTGGTTCACCCTGATGAAAGTGTCACTAAAAAAAGCCATTGCCATCTCGATAAACTTTGTGTTTTCATTTAATAGCGTAGTGAACCTTAGATAGTTGACTAGTAATTCATTTACAGCCTCACTGCAAGAACGACGGATTCGTCACCTAAAAGTGCTATTTCTGTGCAGGGACGAGAGCATCATTTGAAGACACTTCAGGAGCTCAGTGTTTTGGTTCGATGCAGCGTGGCACAAATAGCCACTCACACGTCCTTCTATTCCACTACAAATAGACATTTACATGCAATCTATGGGAACACAGAGACAGTTGCGCGCAATCTGTGGTAAAACAGGGACAATTTCATGCAATCTGTGGTAACACAGAGGAGATACCGTAAAAACGCGTTTGCGCTAAATATGAATTTACATCACACTTAGTTGAGTGCGTTTTGTCACGTGAATTGATGGTCGTAAGAGGCCGAACAATTAAATCGCGCACTTTACGGCGTAAGCGTAAGGTGATCAAGGCACGCACAAAATGCTGCCCTTAGGAGTAATATACGTGCCTGTATTCTGCGACCAAATGATAGAACCTATCCTTGGTTTATTTGATGGCGTTAATTCAGTCGACAGAACGGATTTCTGAACTGTAGTGTCTGCTGACTCCAGAGCGGGGGGAGCAAATGAGACTTCCACGCAGATGAAACAATGGTTTGCGGACCACAAATTACAAATAGCTGAAAAAATTACTTACCCGCAGCTTACAGGTAGCCTTGCTGTAACCAAGAGCCCTGCTGTTAGGTAGCATGGCATTTCAATAAAAAGAAATAATGTATGAAGTTATCCAGGTGTGCTCGTCGATGAGAAAAAAAAAAATATTCGGCCACATTCTGACACTTTTGCAGAGGGCAGTCAAGATTATGGACATATTATAAAATACCTCTTCGTGCTGTGCATGTGTATAGAAGCGCTATAAATAACACAGTTTTCAGGTTTGGAGCGAGTGTTTTGACACACTGATTGCGACCAAAACCTACAGAACCATACTGCAATGAGCTCAACGAAAACTGCTCCTAAGAGTCTCTGAATCTTTCAGGAGTCCACCCTCTGAAACGCTGCTTATGACTCTTGGAGTATGACGAATCTGTATAACTGTGAGACATTTAGTTGTGACAAAGCATAAACAGAACAGAATCACGGAGAAAGATAGCTTGAATCTATGGAAAATGAACGAGTGGCAGCGAGAAACTAAAATAATTCGTGGTGTATTTTCTGAGATCATGGAAAGACTAGTTGCTATACTACACTGTCCCTACCTCCAATATATGTTTAAAATTGGAAGACGAGAGACATGTTTGGATCTGTTAGGCAGTAAGTTCCTTCGAAAGACTTGTATAACCTTCTAAGCAACAGCACACAAATCATAAAGAACAGAGTTACGTAACTTTCGTGGGTGGCTGGTTGGTTGATCTGTAGGAGGGGACCGTACAGTGAGGTCACCGATCTCATCGGATTACGGTGCTTTCAAAGGAACCATCCAGGCATTTGCTTGAAGCGACTTAGGAAAATCACGGAAAGCCTGAATCTGGATGGCCTTACGCGGTTTGAACCGTCGTCCCGAACGCGAGTCCAGTGTACCAACCACTGCGCTACCTCGCTCGGTAACTTTCTTACTTGTCCTGTTGGCAGTGATATATGTATGTTACCAGAATGAGACGGGCACACAGTTTTAATCTGCCAGGAAGTTTCATATGTATGTTAGTTTATATTTAAATGTTAACAGTACTTTTTTTACAGTGGCTGGAATTACTATTACAATTAGAATAGCGGCAACCTGCACAGACTTACGAAGAATCGAGTAGCGCCTAGCCGCGAAGCAGCCGGATGGTACCGAGTAGATTGGATATAGTGAATTACATACGTTAAAATGTACAACAACGGACTGGTGAGAATCGAACTCTTTCAGTCTTGTAACCTTGAATGCATATAGGATAGAAATAAAACAATAGTATATACATAATTTAAGTTTGTGTTGGGCGCAAACTAATTTCGTTGCTTTTCGTTTGAATGAATTCGTTATGTTATACAAATTATTTTTGCAACAATAACTTCATGGAATTTCCTGGCGGATAAAAAACTGTGTGCCAGACCGAAACTCAAACTCAGGACCTTTGTCTGTTGTAGATAAGCGCTCTACCGACTGAGCTGCCCAAGCACAACTCAAGACGTCCCCTCACAGCTCTACTTCCCCCATTACTTCGTCTCTTACTTTCCAAACTACACAGAAGCTCTCCTGTGAAAGTTGAACGACTAGCGCGCCGGGAAGAAATAATATTGTGGGGACATGACTTTGCACAGCTTGTTGAATGTTTACAGAAAGAAATTTTCACTCTACAGCGGAGTGTGCGCTGATTTGAAACATCCTATAGGCTGTGGCTAAGTCATGTCACCGCAATGTTCTTTCTTCCAGGAATGCTAGTCTTGCAAGTTTCACAGGAGATCGTCTGTGAAGGTTGGAAGACGTGGTACTGGCGGAAGAAAAGCTGTGAGAAATAAATAAACCATAAAATTGTCGTATACCCAGTTTCCTCATTTAGCAATATTGTGATTGTACGAGTACGTTATCAAGTTCTCTCTCTGTGCTATTGATATTATATTTCAGTTACTTCCATCTTACGATAGTTGCCATTCATACCGCCAATACTCAATAGTTCTTCAGTTCTTACACTTATTTCCAGTCCATAATTTCGTATCGGATCGTATTTTGGGGTACATAAATAACCCAAACTAAAGTTTTCTGAGCCAAAAAGGGGATAATACATCTATTTGCTTGCGGTTTCAAGATCGACACGCAGAGGTCTGTTCAAGGGACTGTGAATACTATCTAAATCTTCCCATGATGTTTATTCCATAATGAAATTTATCATAAGTAATACAAAACATTTATAAACCAATATCACTTTAAGGAATCTAAGCCACAAATAAGAATGATCTACATAAAGAATTTAAGTCACTTACTTCAGTCCACAAAAGTGTCCATTATTCAGGAACGTAAATTTTCAATAAGTTATCAGCAGCCATAAAATGTTTAGCTATTAATAAAAAACAGTTTAACAGGGGGTTAAAGAATTTATTGGTGGAGAAATCTTTCGATTTGTAGTACTATCTACTCCGTGCAAATAATGTGTTGTTATAGTTGTCGTTGAAGTTAAATTTGTAATAGAAACAAGAAGATCACTGCCACTAGCTGGTCACCTCAATATTACTCTTTGAACTTGAACTGCGCACATGGAACTTTCTCAGAATGCAAGAGAAAGCTTTTCAGTTTTTCAGTTGTTAACTGAAATGTAGTCACTTTAAAAATAAATATGCCACTGATATTAACAAATTGTGTTTAGCCTAATGGTTAGGGATTTGAAAGTTTTGGAACTATTACGTAGGTGCACGCTGTAAATTGATGTTAAACTGTAAAGTAACTAAAAACAAAGTGCACATTTTCTCACGATAATAGAAATTACTATAAAGCAGTGAGTAAATGTATAGCACCCCTGCAATAAACTTGTACGGACCAAATATCATTTGCATCTCAGCTGTTTGGTAAATTTCATAAACAGTCACTAAATCTAATACCACAGTCGGCAAATATGCCTACCTTCTGTCTAGAGTAATATCTCAATACATGAAATAAGAACTTGATAGTAAAACCACTTCTGTCGTTACAAGGTTTACCTTCATACAATGACTTCCACACAAATATCTTCAGCAGAGAAGAAGTGAGTAAAAGTAGAGTAAATGATATTTAACAACACTTACGTTTCAAATCATGTATAAAAATACACTCTCTGTCAAGTTATCATCCTGGTTAATCGAGCCTGGATATGGAAACTTATAACTTTCTTCCAGTATGACAGAAAGAACTTGTGAACAAGTTGTTAATTTCTGTCATAGGAAGAAAATCGTAGTTTGTCAGTTACTGCATTAAATTTATCACGATATCAGAATTTTCGGCAGACAATTCTCTCTCTCTCTCTCTCTCTCTCTCTCTCTCTCTCTCTCTCTCTCTCTCTCTTCCTTTCATCACAGATTTTTTTTCTTTCCTTTATGTATATAATACAGAATAGTTTAATATTTACAGGTAAAAGATAATGCAGAAATGGTGGAACTAATGGTTCTGCTGAACAAATGAATGCTGGCTAGGAAAGCAAATCATATGGATGAACACGTTTTCTGAAGGCAGACGATCATAGTAGAACCTCTAGTACAGCTTAACTACAAAGTGAACGAACGCATGCCATGTTGCTTAGAACTTTTATGCTTCGGCTACCAATTAAAGAGTGGCAAGGAAATGTACATAAGCACAGAGAGATTTTATTCCAGTTAATGATTTTTTTCAACTCTTTAAACAGCTCATTGTGGAAGGAAAACAATAATTATGCATACATGAGCTACGTGGCAGTCTTTATCATCACATTACAAAGAATTTACCCACAAATTGTGCAAGAAAGCTACCAAAATATCGACAATAGCTAAATAAATAAAAGTGTGAGTCACGCTGCCAGAAAAATGCAACACCCTTAAGGGCTGTGTTCAGTGATGCCAAGGTATGATGTATGCGTACTGAGGGCTTGTAATGTTAGTGATCCATTTGTGATGGTCATAGGCAATCAGATGGCTCCCTCTGGTTTCACTCTGCAGCCAGTAACTGTGTGAGTTCAGAGATGAATAATGTTTTAAACATCCATACTAGGGTACAACCATGCCCCTCACTCCTGTTTAACAGCTTCAGCCATTTGAAAGGGGTCACATTGTGGACCTCCATGAAGCTGGATAGATGTATCAACGGACTGCTGCCCATGTTGGGCACAGTGTATCGGTAGTGTGTCGTTGCTTTCAGCAGTGGTCTGTGGAACACCCTCACACCTTTGGACCAGGTTCTGTGTAGTGCAGACGCACGTCGGGATCGAAGCATTGTGCGAGCAGCGGTGGCCAAACGACATCCGGGGACGAAACCCGGGTACAAGTCGCACCTGCCATGTCATCAGGGTCCATTGGGAACCGTCTGCTTGCGGCAGGACAAAGGTCGCGTGTGCCTCTTGCCGAACTACCATCCACACTATGTCACCGCCAAGCGCGACTGCTCTGGTGTCTTGAAAGAGTCGACTGGAGAGCGGCATGGCTCTCTGTTGTGTTCAGTGATGAGAGTAGGTTCGGTCTGGATCGAGTGATGGACGTACACGTACACGGCGGCCTATTCCGAAGTGCAATTTTCACGACACACAGCTCCCATCCCACGCTTCGTGGTGTGAAGGACCATCTCTTACAATTCACGGTCACATTAGGCATTTCTACAGGTTAATGTAACCAATGACCGTTAAATTGCGCAAGTTGTTTTCTCCGTGCTGCGCCGGCCGCGGTGGTCTAGTGGTTCTAGGCGCTCAGTCCGGAACCGCGCCACTGCTACGGTCGCAGGTTCGAATCCTGCCTCGGGCACGGATGTGTGTGATGTCCTTAGGTTAGTTAGGTTTAAGTAGTTCTAAGTTCTAGGGGACTGATGACCACAGATGTTAAGTCCCATAGTGCTCAGACCCATTTGAACCATTTTTCTCCATGCTGCTACCATTTTTTCGATAGGAAGTTAATGTGCTTTTTCAGCAGGACAATGCAATTTCACATCCGGCTGCTGGGAAGGAATGTTTTCTTCGTGGTGTACAACAACTGCTCTGACCGGCAAGATCACCAGATCTCTCGCGAATTGAACACGTATGGGACATGGTGAAGCAGGAACTTGCTCGTTTTCCCGTGCCTCCAAGAACCATTGCTGCACTACAACAGAAGGCAAAAATGATTGGGACAGTCTATCGCAGGATGCCATTCGGCAGCTTTATGGTCGTTGCATGGGAGAATACACGCCTACTTTTCTGCAAGATGAGGTTAAATTATACATTGATGCAAATGTTTTGGCACTCTTTACTGTGACGTGCGTTTCATTTGGTACGAATTTGTTATGATATACCCGTACAATGATGAACTACCCGTGACGTCACTTGTCAATAAAATGACCTCGTGCTTGCGGGTGTTACATTTTTCCTTTCCGGCAGAGCATTCAGATTGCTTTCGATTTGCATGTGCTACTGAGAAATCAATTTTGGGCCCACGCGAATCGCTACTAAGCATGCACATCGATCTCAGCCTCTAAGAACGTATCAGCACAGGGCTATGCATCCAGCCCCGAAGAAGAACCACAAGCAGGTCTCTCCTGTTTACCTTTACCCTATTTAAAAACTGTCCATCGATTCTGGTAAGGATCTGCAGGAAGTCCTCATTGATGGACGTTTTGCTCTCAAAAGAACGAGACCTAGACTTCCTTTCACAACAAGCCAAAGACTGTCCTCACTTCAGAACATCGATTACTGGGCACCGAATACGTTAAGTGTGCTCGTGAGTTACAAAAAGCGCAAAATAGTAAAGGATGAAAACTGTCCCTTATGATGAGCAACAGTATGCAAAATATAAGTACTGACCTAATATTTTACTGGTACAAAAGTGGAATAATTATTTGTGCATATACATATATATGTCATTTCTGGAAGCTGTTTAACTTAATACGTTAATAATGAATACAACTAAATAGGAATCCATTGGATACCGATGGTGCACAGCGACCGTTGAATATTCAGATGTAAGGGAGGACAGCAATCAAAGAAATCCTAATTCATTGCAGATCTAGGTTTCAACTTCCCAGGCCTTTGCATCGATGATGGCTGTTACAGTCCACATCTAGATCTGCAATTTATTACGGATTTCTACGACTGACTGTTGCCCTGTACAACTGAATACAAGTGTTTCTGCCTAGCTTCTGTCATCTGCAGAGTTCCTGTAATTGGCACACAGGTGGCTCTGACACATTCACTTGTGTACCTTGAGACGTGGCAGTGATCTGCTATCTCACTGACGCTAAAGTGACGAAACATAGTCAATAGAGTAAGAGAAGAAATGATAGTGGAACATACATGCAGCCTCAGTACTTGCAGTATTTAACATAACGTTGATCGGTGCAAATCGCATCTTAATCCGACCTTTAGATCGGTAGATACTTGATTTTTAACGGAGAGTGCGCAACAGAATTAGCTGTAATGCGTGACGGCCGGATCCAACCATTGTAGTGCTGAGGAATACTGGACATTGTAACGGAACATATTAAAGGCTTTACTGTACCGAAGTATGCGATACCCTCCAAATTCAACCAGTTTAACGAGTATTTATGATTATAGAAAAGTTATTGTGTATGTTAACAATGATTGCATAACATGTCTCCATAAACAGTCAACCCGTTAAATTATACTGAATAACTGACCCACACAAAAGTATATATCACTTGATCACTGATACAGCAAATGTCATCATGTAAAAACACTAAGTTCATCTTAAATAATTAATATGAAGTACGAAAAATAGTGGCCAACTTAGGTATTTTGGATCTCCTTAAATAAAAATCACCCAGTGAAACCTATTTGTTCATAGGAGCGGTTTCACTCAGTATTCACGAAATCAATCCTATTTTAGACGAAAACCAATGTAATTCTTAATAATTCATGTTATTTACTTATTTATGCAAATTAGAGAAGTCAATTGACAAACTTCTAAAAAACGGCCTTTTTGTAACAAAGAATTATTCTGTCAAGTCAACAAATCTGTCTGTCATTTTAATAACATGTTAAATTATGTCACTCGATGCAAATTAATAACTTTTCTGCACAAATTATGATAACAGATGTACATGTGACTTATAAACTATATCTCTTTTTAGTAGTTCTTTGACAATGTTATAAATACAAGCAGCAAGAAGGGTCGAGGGGCAGTCGGGATGTCACTTTGGTAAAGTGTGTTTGTGAGTTATTGTTTGAGGTGGATAAACAATGCAAATAACATGTAAAGGAAGTACTACTTTGTGTTGTGTCATGTGGACAGTGGATGGTTGGTTGTTTCGGGGAAGGAGACCAGACAGCGAGGTCATCGGTCTCATCGGATTAGGGAAGGACGGGGAAGGAAGTCGGCCGTGCCCTTTGAAAGGAACCATCCCGGCATTTTCCTGGAGCGATTTAGGGAAATCACGGAAAACCTAAATCAGGATGGCCGGACGCGGGATTGAACCGTCGTCCTCCCGAATGGGAGTCCAGTGTCTAACCACTGCGCCACCTCGCTCGGTGGACAGTGGAATTAAGATGGCCACCAGAGTAAGAAATATTTGAAGTTTACATATTTGTTGGTTTCGCTCGTTCTTTATCATCAAAAGCACATAAAAAACACGGGACCTCATGTTTTTAACCCTAGACAACCAGATTTAGAGCCAGCATCAGCATCGAGACACGGCAGCGATCCAGCAAGTAGCAGCGATTACCACAACACAATGCATTTTAATGGCGCCAACCTAACATCAAGTGCTAACAAGCTCAGTAAATGGGAGTGAAATAGTGCGATTATAGCAATTAGCAATATCTACGACCAGGCGACCATTACAACATACGGTAAACATGGAAGCCACTCATAGCGGCGACGGAGCGAAGCTTAGGACGGTTCTGGAGTCGTAGTGCTGGGATACTACCGGAAAAAAACGAACGTACTGGAGCAGACACCCCTTAGCAACAACAGGTGACTGGAGTCAACTCACACTCTCAAGGGTGCTGGAGCAAAAGTGGTCCATGAACATTGCACAGTTGTAAATTTATTTCAAGCAGTGTTACTAGAGTGTTGGTACTATGGGAATTGGTGTGTAGCATTGTCGTATCAAAATTCTGTATCTTAGGGAAAGTAACGAGTCACGTCACAAACGGCTAAAAAGTGACATATAAGGGTCCCAGGCGTTTATTGGAGGCAGAATAGCTCTGAGCACTAGGAGTCATAACTTCTGAGGTCATCAGTCACCTAGAACTTAGAACTACTTAAACCTAACTAACCTAAGGACACCACACATGTCCGTGCCCGAGGCAGGATTCGAACCTGCGACCGTAGCTGTCGCGCGGTTCCGGACTGAAGCGCCTAGAACCGTTCGGCCACTCCGGCCGGTGGAGGCAGAATGATCAGGATGTTGACAACGTACTTGTAGATGATGTCAGTTCCAGTTCACTGACGCAATAAGCCTTTTGATCGTTCATCTTACGTTTGCAAAGCGTAGTAAGTGATTGTAACTAATGTTTCGAGTGATATTTTTGACTGTGACGATACATACAGCATTAGATGTTGGTAGCTTAGATGAAAAGAGCTTATATGGCGTCGTTAAGTCATCTTTCATTTTGGTGATGGAATGTAGGATGACTTTTATAATCCCGTTGTAAGCCGTTTTGGTCGCGAGTGTGGGTGTCCGTTTTTATTGTCTTGGACTGTGGAGCGAGTAGTTGCCAAGCAGATACAGAACTAGCCTGACGTCTGACGTTTCGTTTTCAAAGTCCAGCGTGGCAGCAGTATCCTTTTGATCTCAGATGGGAATCACAGTTAATTTAAAAGTGTTTCTTACCAATAGGAATTAACGGCTGCCGTGTAGGCCCTGAGAATCGTGGTGCATGGCAACCATATCTTTACACGCGTCTTGTTACTACTGTACCCCAAACGAATCGGACGACGTAGGGTCTCAGCAATTTAGTGTGTTTTTGACAGCGTTGCGTGTTATTTATTAGATGGTGTACAATGCTCTTCGCGAGTTGTGTTGGGTTAGTGCAGACAATATCTTTGCCACACAACTTGGAGTGCAACTTAAGAATGAGTGCAGCCCTGAATATGGCAGGTCGGTTTTGACAGGTAGAGAACGTGCGGATAGACTTCGAGTGTACAAACCCAGGAGGTAGTCTTCATGTACCCCTGTTATTCCTCCTCTTATGGGTGCAGACAGCTAACCTGTGCTGGCGACTTCTTTTTGGTGTGTTCCTCCTATCCATTCTAAATCGATGCACTAATTATTTATTCATAGATACAGGGAGCGAGACATTTGAAAGTAGTGCCGTTCCAAGTAAATACTATAAATAGTAATGGATATAGAGGTTTTACATTGCAGTCTGGCCTCATCATACGCACTCCACATAAGCAATGATTCAGTTACACCCATGGCTCTGACCTGTTCTTGCGGCTGTTACACACTTCATTTATGAGTTGAGGTTCAAATGGCTCGGAGCACTATGGGACTTAACATCTCAGGTCATCAGTCCCGTAGAACGTAGAACTACTTAAACCTAACCAACCTAAGGACATAACACACATCCATGCCCGAGGCAGGATTCGAACCTGCGACCGGAGCGGTCGCGCGGTTCCAGCCTGAAGCGCCTAGAACCGCTCGGCCACAATGGCCGGCTATGAGTTGAGGTGTCGATATACTACAGACTCCAGTGACGAACTTCTTACTGGAACCAACTGATGGTTATAGTTTTATTAATGTCAAATAACTTGAATGTTATGTAAAATCAGACATTTAGCACATCTTCGTTGCGGTAATACAATGTGCGTAAGTTAAGTGTTGCAAATTGTGTTCTGTTTGACTATCTGTGGAGAAAACAGCCTAATAATTATCTTGTGCGCTTTACTGTAGCGACATTTATACGTTTGTGACGCTTATGATACTACCTTTATGATAAGAATACGTTCAGGATTTGGACTAATTGTATGTTTACATCCATTTCACTCTGGATGTGTGGAAGCACTATTAGCATATAAAATGTTTTGTAAGTGCTACGTATTTTTGTCACTATGGCATGTTCTACGTCCTCGAGGACCTCCTCCCTGTAGATCTATGTAAAGAAGTAAGCTTACCGCACAAAAGTTAGTTAGTCCAGTATGTACGCACAGATGAATCATTAAACCTTCACAGATGGAACAGCGGTTGAGTCACGTGCTCAGCCACTTCCGTCCTGCCTCTACGTGGGCATGAGGTAATAGTGACCAGTTAGACATTTATGTTTCAAGCGGACATTGTACGAAACGTGGGTAAATATTAGTGGCAAAAAGGAGCAATGGTGTTTGGCCGTAACCACTGCCGTACGGTGTGTGTAGTTACTGCATTTGCTGGAGTTTCGCGGCGGGCTCTTCAACGTGTCTGCAATTACTGATGTAACACAACTGGCCTCGAAACAAGACGACAGAATTGTGGTTGGAAAAAGTCCTGACAGAGAAGGACCGGAGACGCACTTTACTGCTAGCGAGTCAAAGTCGCTTCCAAACTCGACAGGAATTGTTGCAGGCAGTGAACGAAGGCCCTTCCTCTTCCGTTAGCGAGAGAACTTTGCGACCCGAAGTACATACAATGACCATTAGTAGTCGGTCACCTTGCAAGAGGCCGTTGCTCACACATGCACATAATGACGACAACAACCAAAGTTCATCGAGCTGGAAGAATATGTGACTGGTTACCTATTAGACCTCTATATCTAGAATGGGCTGGAAAATCACCTGAATTAACCTAATGGAAAATATGTGGGACATGGAGCAGCGGGTAAAACGCCGACATTAGTACCCCGCAGTTTGGTGAAATTGAGCGATCAGCTCCTCAGCGTTTGGCTTAACCTCGATGCGACGTACCTAAACAACCTTGCGGACTGACATCCTAACGGAATCCAGGCGGTTGTCAAGTCCGGGGCGGAAATATACATCTTCCTATGTATTTACCTAGCAACGATAGTTTCCTATCCCTTAGTCAGCGAACAGTTTCACACGGTTTCAGAGTCCTTCTGATCCCATTTTAGGATGGACACTCGCCATCAAGTATCCCTGCATGAGCAAAGAAACTCTTAGAGCATATCGCATAGGGTAAAGTTGCGTCAATCGTACTACAGCCCAAGTCGCACTCCAGTAATATTCGATTCCATATTTACAAACTGCGACATAAAATGATAAACTGAAACGAACAGTCGTGCGAGTAAGGAAAAACAACTCAGCGATACGCTGGCTGTCGTGGCAGAAAAAGAATTAACGGGTAAGTTTGTTTGACTGTTTCTATTACATTTAATCGCTCATTTGTAAGCAATTTCAGAGAAAAACATAATAAGGTACTTGTTTTCTGTCATGTATATTTTCGTGGTACTTTGCCATTTATTTGAGCATAATCAAATTGCACAAAACTTTGAGGTTATGTCTGTTGTTCTGGTTTGAATCCATAGAGTGCGCACTGCCTACGTCGTACCTGTGGAGAATTCGTTAATTGTACCGGTACGACTTCCGCGTTGATGGAAATTACGTACCAATTAAAAACTGTGTGTTTCAATATCACCAATAATACGAAGATAGCGTACAATAAGTGGAACCAAGAGGATACGAGCGACGCGGAATGGTGAAATTGGATTTAATGAAGCAAGCAGAAGACGCAACGATATATGAAAAGTCTACACTGCGTCGTCATTTGAAGCAATTAAATAAAATATCAAAATTTGGAAGACGCAATGATATGGCAGTAGAGATGGAAGATGAATTAACATAGCACATGAATAATTTACAGAGTAACTATTAACGAATTAAAAAAATCTGACTACCAAGTTGCTGAGAAATATCATCTACCGCCTCGTTTCAGTAAAGAAAAAACAGATATTCGGTAATAAATGGTATTAGAGGTTTATGGAAGGTTATTCTACTTTGTCCTTGGGAGTTCCCGAAGCAATATCGATGGCACGATAGAAAGGGTTTATTAAAAAGCGTATTAATGAGTTTTTTTGATAAATACGGGGAAATTCTAGACGAACATGAGTTTTCTGCTAAGCAGATATGTAACGTGGATGAAACCATGTTATCCACAGTTCACAAAACGTCTAAAGTAATTTCCCGAAAAGGCAAACACCAAGTGGGAGCAATCACAAGCGGAGAAAGGGGTCTTACGACGACATGTGTATGTGCAATGAATGCAGTAGTCGAAGTCATACATTCCAATGTTAACATTCAAGCACAGCAGACTGTACGATGTCTTAAAAAGTGGAACTCCACTAAACACAGCATCTGGATGCTTGACAACTTGTTGGATAACAACAGAACTGTTTGTCCAACCGCTAGGACATTTCATAAAACGTTCAAAAGTAGAAAAAAGGTACCAGGAACAAATTTTGCTTTTACTGGGTAGACACATCACACACACCTAAAATTTAAAGGCAGTTCAGCTGGCTTGTGATTATGCTATAATCCTATCATTTCCTGCTCATACGACTCATCGTACACAGCCATTGGACAGATCTTCCTTTAGAACTTGAAAAACCAGCTAAACCGAAGAGCCACGAAGATGCTGCGTCCTAGTCCTAGCAGTGTCATGAAACAGGGTAACACTGCAGAACTCCTGGGTAATGCACGCCCCAGATCAGTTTTTAAAGACATAGCAGTAAAAGACTCTCAGGCAACAGGCTCGTGGCTGTGTGATAGAAAAGTCGTCAAAGAACAGGACTTTTTAGCTACGACTGGACGTCTTGTTGATCAGTCAGACGGAGAACTGGCTGATGGACCTAAAGCATCAATGTGAAAAGATGGAAGGCCGCCTAAATTTGAAATGGTTACGTCAACTATGTAAGGAAGATCGAGAGGGATTCAGCGTATAGAAACTAAATGTTTGGTACATGACCTATGCGCTGCCGTGAAAGGTAAAGTTAAGAAATATTTCTGTGGTGTCCCCCTTCATACCAACCGATTTTCGATATGCCAATTTAAGGATTTTAATTTGTTAAGAATTTATATTTGTTTCCTGTGTGTAATTTCATTACGTGTAACTATTGAAGTAACCTTACGTTTCTAGTTTGCAGTTTGTTATTGTGGCGTTTTGTTACATTATTCCGTGGATATCTTATGTCGACGCTGACAGCTTAGGCTCAGGGGGTACGGATAAGAAAATCAGGCACGCTACGATTTAAAAATGTTTGAAAACTCATTTTAACAAAAGTATTTTAATAGCTTAAAAAGCAGAATTCAGCGAACAAAACAGATTGTGTAATTTAAATTACCTTGCCAAATACAGCAAGTCTGCCTTAAGGGGCAAGACTTGAGCAACCTTACCACACTTGGGAAAATACCCCTGTTTTAGTGTGATAAGGAATATTTTTCAACTACTCGTACTCCTCCGTAAATAAGCGGGAATCGAGCGTACGGCTAGTAGGAGAGGACAGAGCCAATGCCCAGGAGACATTACACGGGGCAGCTCAGCGCCTCCTCCCCCTCCCCCCCTCCCCCCCTTCCCCCAGCGCTTGTTTGGTTTGGCAATCAGGGAAGTGGCGGTGGCGGCGGCCGCTTCACAGCTTCGCGCAGCAGTTTCGATTACAAAGTCAATACAGCACGGCCGGGCGGTATTAGGGGCGAGGCAGTCTCCACACAGCGAGCCGTGCTACGCTAACACCACACGTCGATTCTATTCTCTGCCAGTAATTTTCTGTTATTTGTATTGAAAGCGGACTAACGAAGCAGGTCAAATGCGAGCGGATGTAAGTGGACTGAGGCTTTCACCCCACTGAAATTGCCTGAAACACGCGAATGAGCTACTACTTCTAGAAACACAGCTATTACGTAATTTCTGCTGTTCTGCTTATATCTTAAAGCAGAAAATCTCCGTTTTTGAGTAAAAGTACTGCATTAAAATGATTTTTTTATTGCGTCAACATCTTTATCCAATAATCTATTTTTGCTTTGGATAGTGGCATAAAACATAGATTAGTCACAACGCCTTATGATAGGTACAAGAAGTTAGTTTAAGCGCTACAGCTCTTGTAAAGGAACAGTATTACATTTGCCCTTCCTAGAATACGTTGTTAGTAACAACGATTCAATATTTATTATATAATGCCGAGATGGCACCAGTCTGGGGCCTTTTCACCTTACACAGGAAGCATTTCACATTTCCAATAGGACTGGTCATACTATACGAAAATGTGATGTGAAATGCGTTTTATGACGATCATCTAAATTTAGGGCCCTTTTAGGATTCATAAAGAATGATCTTGGATTCCGTAATGCGGGTGTCTATCGTATTCCTTGCAGCTGTGGCAGATCATCAGAATCGACCGTGGAGGACTACTGTACTGCATAAGCGTCACACACGCTTACATCAGTCAAGCAAATCTGTTGTTGCAGAAAATTGCCTTGGCGCCGGTCATCCTATAGCGTACAATGAAAGGAGATTTTGGCATGGCCTACAAGCTATTAGGATAGTGTTATTAAGAAAGCGGTTGAAATGAAATTAGCAAGATCTTATAAATATAGATGCCGGTTTTCACTTACATACTGCGTGGAATCCTGCTCTCTCCCTTGTCAAAAACCAGAAGGGCAGAGTTATTGCTGTCTCACACATTGGGTATTAATATTCACTATCGATAACTCCTGGCCGGCCGGAGTGTCCGTGCGGTTCTAGGCGCTACAGTCTGGAGCCGAGCGACCGCTACGGTCGCAGGTTCGAATCCTGCCTCGGGCACGGATGTGTGTGATGTCCTTAGGTTAGTTAGGTTTAATTAGTTCTAAGTTCTAGGCGACTGATGACCTCAGAAGTTAAGTCGCATAGTGCTCAGAGTCATTTGAACCATTTGATAACTTCTGACGTCGGTCATCTTTGATTCTATGATGGCGCTAAAATATATACTGTGTGTGTGTGTGTGTGTGTGTGTGTGTTTTATCATTCTCGATATAGCCTGCAAACAGAGGGTTTAAATTCCCTTTTATTGCGCTTCCTTCCCGCATTTTTGCCTTGAAAATCAGACTGTTTGCGCTTGTCGAAATACCAGCGGTTGCCGAAAACGTAACCTGACTGCATTCCCGTAAGTTGTTTGAACATTCTATACACCAGGATTAACTCAGGTTTCGCAGGGTGTATCATAATTAATAGTGAAAAATAGCGCAGGTGAAAGTATACTGGGTGTAATGGGTGTAACTGCAGATATCTCTATTGGTGACTGAGGACAGTGTCCTGAACATCATTACGTCAGTATTTACGTCATTTACAGACATACTTTTGGCTGTTACAAGTCGTATATTTTGAGGATGGGTAATGCCTCCAAGTACATGTGGCATGGGAAAGCCATTAATGCTCATTTTCCCCTGGCCAGCAGGTTTGGTGTTGAGCGTGGACAAGTAGACGCAAAAATGGTAGTCTATACGGGAGGCGCAGTCCACTTAGTGGTGCAGCTATGACCCTGCAGAAAACATCAGGGCGTAAAATTTGTGACTTACCTGTAGCAAGACTGTTCGACGCTGGGGAAAAACAACCGACACACTGGTGCATGTGCATATTGAGGTACCAATTATAGAAATATCTGCACTTACACCACCGGCCGGAGTGGCCAGGCGGTTCTAGGCGCTACAGTCTAGAACCGCGCGACCGCTACGGTCGCAGGTTCGAATCCTGCCTTGGGCACGGATGTGTGTGATGGCCTTAGGTTAGTTAGGTTTAAGTAGTTCTAAGTTATAGAGGAGTGATGACCTCAGATGTTACGTGCCATAGTGCTCAGAGCCACTTTGCACTTACGCCCATTACATCCCGTATAATAAAACAAACAAAATGTTCTAGTGGGGCCAATGACCTAGATATTTGGCTCCCTCCCCCCGAATCAATCAACAAACCAAAAATGTTCTACTAAGTATTGGTCCACAAACGAAAGATTTGCCAGATAATTGCGAATGTATGTTTACGAGTTGCCACTGACTTCAGTGTCAAATATTGTCCTAGACAGTACAAATGTGTTTTAAATGTAAATTTTTCCGTTAAATCTCTATCTAATTCTATCTAATTGGTGTTTAACTTTTCGAATAACTTTCATTAGATGGCATATAGTATTACTTTAGCCACTCATATGTTACAATTTACTGTATATTTGTACCTGTTATAGGTGTTCCACATACTGCACTCGTCTCTGCAAGGGGTTAAAACATCTTTCAGACACCTCTAGATCATTTCTTACAGCTTGCCAAGATTGTACAATTCGTAGCTCCAGTTCTCCAGTTGCATGGAAGAGAGTGCTGTATAGTTTTTTTCAGGTGATGCCTAACAGAAAGATCCAGAGGACTGAGATCAGATAATCATGTACGCCAAGGTATAGGCCTCGCTCACTCTATCGATATTGGCGCTTTAGTGTTGTCATACGTCAGCAGCAAAAAGTACTGGTAGTCCTTTCGTATGCAGCACCTTTCAGTTTACATTTCAGGTACAATTTTTTTTATATTCTCCTTTTATCTTTTAAAGTTGTTTTATCAACTTTGTGCCATTTGTGTAGTGATTCGATCCATGAGTAAGGAGAGTAGGCTCATGTTGTCTCACGAAACCTGAAGTGGGTATACAATGAATTTAAATTAAATTCAAGATTCCAGCTCCAAACTAAGTGCACATTTCCTCTGTTGAAACATTTGAGGAAGAGCCACGGCCGTGCAACTTAACGAAAGATCTCACTATTTTGTAGAAATTTATCAGATTTACCAAAGGATGTAAACAGGTTCTAGTGAACACGGGTTGCAGCAGCTATTCGAAGATGTGGAGGCTTGCACAGTATACAGTACCGTGGAGATCCGCATCAAACCTGTCTCTGGATCGAAGGCGACAACAACAACACCAAAGGATATTCTTAGCGATGATGAAAATTTCATTTAAAAGTCCATTTCATACCACATTCAGACCATTATATACGTCTAGGAGACAAGTGATTCCCAGTCAGAGAGAAAGTAAAATTCTTGGACGAGATTTCTGATTTGTAAACCACATAGAGCAAAGTACTGTAAACAAATCGTTAAGGTAAAAAAAGCTGGTAATTGGTGGAAAGCTCAGTCTAGTACTCCCTGAACTTCATACTTCGATCGGTAGTAAAATTTCCGTCTGATTGTTTCGAGAAATATACTGTTCATACGAGGTAGGTCCCAATTCGGATAACTAAAAATATTTCTTGTAGTGGTGCATACCACTACTACAAAACTCTTTACTACAGAACTAATGGATTGCCATTATTAATTCCAATGAAGTTTTCACCCGATGACTTTCTTCTAAGAAATTTCCAAGAGTTGGAACAAAAATGTTTGAAATGTTGCAAAAATTCGATTCCTTACACCCAAACGACTGCCTCAGTATGTATCGAAAACTTGCATCTTCACAACTTTTAACGGCAGAATAATTCATAAATGCACACGTGGTCAGAAATTAGAAATCGGAATTCCTTTTGAAATGTCAAACAACTCCCATTTGAGAAAGATAGAAGCAATTTATTGCAACTTGAAATTGGGAGGTAAGGTATTTAGAATCTGAATTATTAAGCGAAAAATTGGACAAAGAACAGCAAACGTACTGAAACAAGTCTGACAGGAATTAGATTCTGTTACGGTAGTTTCCCAGCTAATCTGTTCAGAATCAGTATTCCAAACAATTCTCAGACCAATTGAAGCGATAACCCTATTGAAAGCATGGATCTTACATTTTTTCATTTTATAAATATGAAGGTTATAGAAAATACCTAACTCATCAACTGTTTCACTCAGGAGTGTATTTTCTTGCTTGAAACCATGCTTTATTCGGAAAATATGTATAAAAAACAATAAATTATGCAGTTTTATCATACCACCTCAATGTATCCTCCAGCTATTTTTGAATTCTCAGAATGTCACATGATTTAATAAAAATTTAATCAGAAATAACAAACGTGTGATTAGTGTGGCTAAGGAGCTTCTGACCCACTCTGCACGGTTGCCATATTTCCCACCTGCCCCTCCCCAGCCCACTCGTCCCCTATGATGACGAGTGCTGCTGCCTATAACAGGAAGATTCTGGGGGGTGGGCAGGCCCATAATTTCAAGAGGGGACGGAATGTGAATAGGGAAGAAAGAAGGGGGACTGTGATATGGCGTGGGATGGTCGGATAGATATTGCGGCAGACCTCATTGTCTGGGAGAGTGAGTCAGTCGACTGAAATGGCACCAGGGTAGGATGTGAAGTTTGTGTAGATGTAGGGACGGTGAGATGTGCCTTCAAAGTCACAGCAGTATACCAGGATTGATTATCAGAGGAGCAAGCAATAGGGTTACTGGAATCTAAATTGCGGATAGTGTAAGATATGTGGAGATCTTCAATACAGGCAAAGAGGGGTACGTATTTGATGATATGGTAGACTGTCCACGTGGGGGAAGTTAAATAGTTGCGGCAAACGAGAAGAAGTGTACGACGTTTAAGAATTTGAGGGTCATATAATTTCGTTTCGGAGGATCCGACTCGGCTGCCTAACACAAATTTCAGAATAGTGGTTCCGATTCTCACTGCTAGCATGTTATTTAAGATTGCGCTGCAGTCACTGCCTGTGTGGCCTAAGTTAAAATGGCGGGGAAACTACAAAACTTAAATCCTGACGTATACATCACGTGGTCCAGCCAGCGCAGTACGCACTGCATCAGATAGCGTGCACCAGGTTATAGGGTGAAACGTCCCCTTAGAAAAATTTATGAATGATTGTGCTGGTAAACCCCTTACGTTATTTGATTTTCAAACAGCTGAGCAAAACTGAACGTACTCAGACATTTCTCTCTTTACTTATTCTGATCGTCACTAAACTGACACACAATATTTTTAGCGCAACGCAATCTGACTTTTAATAATCCCTTCAAAAGAATGGCCCCGACTAACAATAACCTATACCTTTTATGAATCACTTACCTCACAAAAATCTTCATTACTCGAACTACTGCAATACAGCGAGCGCCAATACTGCCAGCTAAATAAAAGATTCTAACTACTGAAGTCACTAACTACTGATAGACACAGCAAATGAAAGATTTTCATAAAGAACAAAAATTGTATTTACCTTAATAGTGTTCAAAAGTCATAATATATATATATATATCAGTTAATGACATCCAGTCTTACAAATTTACTTGATCTGATGGACACACGTCCAGATCATCCGCTCTCAAAACTCCGCCATCTCTCTCCCCACATCCACCACTGCTGGTGGCTCACCTCCAACTGCACAACGCTACGATGTTCACATCCAACTGCTCAACACTACAATAGAGAATATTCCAACAATGCTAACCAGCTACAGACTGCACACAGCACACTCAGTGATTTTATATAGAGCGCTACATGGCGTCACCAACATAAAAACCTAAACAGCCTACTTACATAAGTCAATAATTTTCATAGAGAGCGCTACGAGGCGTTACCAATATAAAAACCTAAACAGCCTACTTACATAGCCCCCATGCTCCTCACAAAAAACTTTACAAATTGTTTTGGGCACTGGCCAATACAAATTTGTTAAAATTTTTCATAATTACAATAAAAAAGATATCAAATGTACACACTTATTGATACACTGTTGGACATAAGCAAAAATTGTTCTCAAAAAGATAGTCCTGATCATTTATCACAATAGTAATTACAGTTTTTTTTCACAAAGTCTCATTAGTAAAAGAAAATGCACACAGAAGTAGTGGATTTCCATGCAGTCTTGAAGTAGGAGTGTTGTCCTTCCAACAGAAAGACAGTGCTGACTCTTGACATGCAGACAGGTAATGGGTCACAACAGAGCAAGCCCACAGCAGAGTCAGTCGAAGTTTTGAAGAATATTGGTAGGTAGGTAATCACAGAGCAGACCACTGTAGTCCTGTTAGAGATTACAGTATTGGTGGGCCATCAAAGGTGCCCTACCCACTGCTGTCCTTGTAAAGATAATGGTATTGGTGGCCATCAAAGCTGCAGACCCACTGTAGTCCTTGTAGAGATAATAGTATTGGTGGGCCATCAAAGATGCAGACCCACTGTAGTCCTTGTAGAGAAGGCCAGCAGCCATCTGTTGCGACTGTGCAGGTGCACAATCACCATTTAAGAGTCTTGTGGACAATATAGCTACTCCATAACCACCACTCGTGCACTCACAAAGTTTTTGGAATTGTCCTTAGAACCAGCAATGCTGTTAACCAGTCCCTTGCTGAATTATTAACACATGTGCAAACACTAACAGTCCCAACTTCTCACATGTTGTGCAGATACTATGACCAACAGAAATGTGTGCACTGAAATGAATGCTTACAAGTTACTTAATTTGATGAACTGGTGTCAATTACAATTTTATAACATGAAAATAAAATAACAAAGGTACAAAACACATCATTCAAGAACATAATAATACAGATAACATTTGTAGTAATACAGGCTTTACAAAAGAATCGAAATAATATATACATCAGTGTTACAGGAATTACGACATAAGTACATACATAAAAGATCAGAATAACTATCGAAACATCAACTTCACACATGAGCATTAAAACAAAACAGAATAAATAATGTCTAAACATCTTTACAAAGTAAATAACATATTATTAGAAAAATTCTACAACATAACACTTTTCATATAAACACATAAAGACAGGAAAAACACAAATACACAAGAGTACACAAACACATAGCGGAACAAGACAAAAGGAAAGGACAGGGTTTGGTTTCAGTGTACCATTTGGTACTGCAGTCCAACCCAAAACTTCATTCCATAGATCTTTCTTCTTATTTCAACATATGTTCCCACAAAAAAATCCTATCCAAGCATGCTTCCTGTATTCTATTCATATCCTCTTTAAAAATAATTATTCCTCATTGTGCAATACTCATTTTGGCCCAAATCTTTTTCATATAACTTCTCAATACATTCTTTCCCTATTCTCCACAGTTAGTTTCTTATATAGTATCTCCCCTCTTAAGCTAACTTAAATCTACTGAGCTCAGATACATAAACTAAGGGACGAGGCAATGCAACAGCACAAAACAATTAACACAAACAGCAATGACAAAAAATGCAAATTGGCAACGCAAGCAGCAGTATATCTAAAGTAGCAAAGCAAATGCAACATTACAACTAATATGAGCCAATGTGCAGCAACAAGAAAAATAAATCAGTGGTAAAACTGGCTTAACAGAGTAATACAAAGTGAAATTTAGTAGCACTATGCCTGGCAAACAGCAGCAGCAAATGCAATAACTAATATCTAAACATGACAAAGCTCAAGCAGAAGAAACATTACAGTAAAGATCGCCATGTCTAATACCTATGTCACATCTTAACATTAGAGTGATGCATCACCTTGATTTACTCTATGAAACAAGTTACCCAGTCATTGACAAAAATTATGTATGCATTTCCTGTGAAGGGAAATGTCTTTTTGTGCTCCCTCTTTTGTTTGGAAGTAGATCATAAAATTATTATTTACTGGATCTGTAGGCATAAAGTATCTGTATTAGTACATCTGTTAAATTTTATTTTAACCAATGCTGCAGCGCAGCTAGAAACTAGATATGAAACAAAATGAGCATATATATAGCAAGGCATGAAACGTCATTCACTAGGCAAATGGCATTTCATAAGGCAGTAAAAAAAAATCTCTCAGCTAGAAAGACAATAGATGTAAAAATGTTTCTCATCATTTCATTAGTCATTTTACTAAATTTCATAAATTAAGAGCTCCACAGTGTAATCATATGTTTTCAAGTTTGAGCGTGTCGTATTTGCGATGCTTTCTACAAAGAAATGTCAATAGTGAGGATAATGGCCTCTTTTTTTCTCCACCTAATGGCTTTCTTTTTTCAGGCGACTATCATTCAGCTGGGCGCTCACAACGCATTATGTCAAGGTCACTTACCTTTCTTACCGAAATTTACAACAGAAGTTTCCACTACAGTGACAGTTTGATACAAATAAAATTTCACAAGTCGAAAAATTACAGTAGAAATTTGTAGAAACTAAATTCTATAAATATGACAGTGTCCAAAAAATTTTCCCTGCCATTGTGATATATTCACGCATTTACACACATTTCATAACTCTTAAAGTATGATTCTTGGTTTCCAACACTCTTTTTCACAAATCAGAGTCCCTAACCACTACTCATTATTCCTTACCTTATTACACATATACACATTTGTCAACACTTCTTCAATATTTCATCATAATAAATATGTACCATAATCAAATTCCTCATATAGCATTAGCTTATTGATCATAAACATACCTCAACAGCATAATACCCATCGTCGTCATAATAATAACATCATAACACCTCAGTCAAATCTCAAAAACGTCGTAGCTTTCTGCAATAATTTCAAAACCTAAAAAAAATTCTCTGCTCATTTCAGTAGTGTCATCTACCTCAAATGTACTTCAAAAATCATGATCCCATACCAGATACATCATTCAAAGCTCTCATAGTATCACAATGATTCCGAAAAAAATATGAACAGTTTACAAAGTACAGATAAAATACAGTTTCATAATTGTGAAGTAATCCAGCTGTGTAATTATGTAAACATCTGTCACTGACGTATTTAAAAAAAATGTTTGTCTCTCTCAGTTAAATGATCAGATAGCTGTGTAATTCTGTGTTAGAGAAATATGGTACCGATGTGTAAAGTTGTATAAGCAAATACCATATTAGCTAGGACTCCTTGCGCTCGCTACACACTTAGTACACAAAGTAGGCGTGCACCCCCTGAGGATTAATGTAATTATACCCTCAGGTGTTATAGATTATAGCAATCGAATGAAATGTATCATGGAAAACCTTTGTATCTTTGTAATTCAAAAATCTTTAAAAATAAATGTTTTAAGTACAAAATTAATCACTCAAAGGCGTGTCCTGTAGCGCTAAATGTGCGTCTTGCTGTAAGATAATTCTGTGGAACTGTCGTAGTTATCGTCCTCTGTAAGCAAAGCTCTGTTGAAGTCAATGTACTCACCTCATCATAAACAAAAGTGAAATGCTTTGCGTATAGATATCGTAGTTATTACTCTTATTGCCGTGATGAAGAAAGTACTGTACTGTAACCTTTTGTTGTGCTACGGAAAAGGTTGTCTAATTGTAGCTATACCACAAAAGTTACTACTAAAACATGTTTTTCTTTCCAGAATAATACAGAAAACTGTGCAGATATGAAACAGATACACCGCAAAAGCAACAATGTAAATTGTGTCACACACTAGTAGCGTCGTGATATAATCGTCAAAGAAGCAAATACTAAGTCATCTTTAATCTCACAAAAAGTATTTCAAATAAAGAGTGTCTTTTCAAGTAAACCAAAATGTTGCATTAAAATCTCATTAGCAGTATATGTTCTAAGTATGTTATCCTTATAGTCGTTACGTAATCGTGCAACTAACAGGCAAGAATGTACACACACAATAACACTGTGTTGTCTGTTCACTATAACAATGCATTCGTAATAACTGTCTAAATATGTTCCCTAGGTTCTAGACTGGATAGTTAACTTTAAAACATAGTTGCATGTTAACAGTTTCTAAGTGTGACAAAGAGTACTAGTAACGTGAAGTGAAAAATTTTATAGCAAAGACTAAGTTAAAAAGCAGATTATCTCTCAATAAACGGTTTTACATGTGAAATGTGGTGCAATCCTCTACTCTTCATAGTACTCAGAGTTTCAACTTGAACGCAATTATCATGCGGTATACGTCGGTAAAGAATGCTAAAATTTTTGTCAAGGTTAGCGTCTATGTTATTTTTCTCTGAGCCAGCCGGCGCACGTGGCTGCCTGCGGTGCGAGCCATTGTCTATCTCTTTGTTGGCGCACGTCATTATTAGGATTAGGAGACCTAACTTCTACAAATTCACCTGGTCGAGAGGGCCCTGCACTGTTTGAAACCCGCCAGTTCTGATTAAATTCTGGTCTGTTGTTAAGATTATATCGTCTGTCATCATGTCGATAGTTTCTGTGATTTTTTTCTTGTGGGTCACGTGGTGGAAAATTTCTCCATGAGTCGTAACTGCATGCTGAACTGTTGCGTCTGAAGTTATTCTTTCTCCCTTGATAATAATTGTTTTGGTTCACATATTGTTTGTTTCTATAGTCGTCTCTGTAATAGTCATTACCACGGAGAGGTGATCTTTCTCTGTAATTATTACTACTCTCCCAACGGTTGTCATATGGGTGGTGTCTGTTTTGGTCACGATTTGCGTTGTAAGGATAGCCTTGTCGTGTCCACTTATTATTTCTTTCATCGCGGAATTGTGACGGGTATGACCTGTAATTGTTGTGTTCCTGTTTTCGCGTCCCGCGATTGTCAGTGTAAATTTCCAGTTCTTGTAAGAGTCCCTGAAAAGCTACAATGTCGTCTTTGCAACGTCCTGCCAAAATAATATGTCGTAAATGTTCAGGCAATTTGATTAAGCAAATGCGGATGAGTTCTCAGGGGCTGTATGGGTTTGACAGGTACTCATTCTTGTGCAACATGTCTTCAAAATATTTCACACGACTGGAAAATTCAGATTGTTCGAAATATTTCATCATTATGATGCTATGTTTTACTTGGTCTTGTGTAGCTTGAGACCAATATGCTGAGAGGAAGGCATGATAAAATTCTCCTTCACTGTGACAATCGTGAATGACCGATCGAATTCTTACAGCTGGTTCATTCTCTAAGTAGCCACACATAAATTCTATTCTGTGCTCTGATGACCAGTTGGGAGGAAAACAATGAGAGAATTGTAGAATGAAGGCTTTCACGACCGGGTGACATGGATGTTGATATACTTTCCGGGATGTGAGGTCGTGGTCCAAGAACTTTTCTGCTCGTAACGTTTCGTCCAGGACTGGACTTCCTCAGAGGCGCTGCTCCGCTGAGTCTTGTCGACCGACAATAATACAAATTCTTCTACAGAATACAAAGGAAAGTCAAGGAGAAAGTTTTACTTTTCTGTCTGTCAGTCATTTTATATCACCGCATAAGTGCCCAAAAATTTTGGTCACAGCATTGTGTATTCCTTTTTGTGGTAAAGGCAACGTTTCTTCTAGCATTGTAATTATGTACGTACATCTTTGTTACTTTTGAACTGCAATAGATTATTTACAATAAACTTCATGAGAGAATAAATATAGTGTAAGCAGTAGTCAGAATGCCCAAATTCTTAAACAGATCTATACAAGATGACGGTGAGTGAGCACCACATGTTATACTTACATTAAATTTTTGAGGAATAATGAGTTTCCTTCTTAAAGATGAGTTGCCTCAGAACAGTATTCCGTATGACATTATCGAATGAAAGTATGCAAAATATATCAACTTGCTGATTTGTCTATCCATAAGATTTGCAATGACTCTAAATGAAAATGTGCTTCTATTAAGTTGTTTTAGGAGCTCCAAAATGTGATTTTTTCAGGTTACATTCTCATCAATATGAACACCTATAAATGTTGATGTTTCCACCGCTTTTCGCAAGCGGGTGGAGGATTGACTATTAGCGGTACAACATCCCACTCTTGAGGAAAGAGCTTGTAAAAAGTAAAAACTATCAATAAAAGGCAAAAAAATTTACAGTTTTTAAAGACTATAAAAGGATTGGATTTTGTTGGAGTTAACATAAAATCAATAACACTGCTGTCTTTTTTAAGAAATTAAAATCAAATGACTACAAGTTTAAAAAATTTGTACATTTAAAAACACATCACAGACAGATGACATTCGTTTAAGAAATGGTACTGCACTTTCACTTAACAGCTGAAAGTTCTGCACTGGGAAAAAGTATTTGGGGAGGAGAAAGTGTGTTCCTTAGCGTTGAGGGTTTTGGGCAGAAAGATGTAGAGGTCTGTTAGGTAGGAAACAATGGAGATGAAGGTAGAAGTTGAAGTGGGTATTGGGAAAACAGAAGGAGAGAAGGAGTCTAGTGGGTGGGCAGGGCCATCATATCAAGTCGGAACGGGATGTGGAGAGGTGGATAGGAAGAGGGATGTGGAGTGGGATATGCGGACAGTTATAGTTGGCAGGTTGCGTACATATGTGGGCAGATCTCATTCTCTGGAAGTGGGTCCATAATGTCCACGTTCACCAACGAACCGGTGTCTGGAAAGTGCTTTGTTGTAAGTTGTTTGAATGTGATTGTAAGATGGAGGGCCTTATTTATGGAGAGCCTCATTTATGGCGCTCATGATACCCAACACATTTTCTATCAGTTTACAGTTTCAATAGTCCTGAGATGAAGTTTCCAAATTGCTGATATCATCTGAATCTCGTAGAGAAAATAGTTTCTTAAACCTTGACTTTGCGGCTGCATCACGCCACTTCCTTGTCCACAATATGCCCGTAGCTGTAGTTGTTGCCTGTTGTTGCACTTATTTGAGGGTAGTCTCGAAAACATTCTTTGCCGTTTCTCTACATCAGCAGGCTGGCTGTCATTCTGAAGACTTTGCAGATCAGTGACTCGCGGAGGCAGACGTCACACACGTGCTACAGGCCCCACTGTGTCCCATGCGCAGAGTCTGGAAGAGCTGCCGTCGCATCCCAGTGTGGGAGGACCCGAAGTGTCCGACTTTGCTGACCATGGGCGGAGTGGATCTTGAGCACGAGGGAGGTGGCCTCTCCCAGAAGAACGCATCACCTGCTATACAGGTTGACTGAGATTTTGTTTCCTGTCAGATAGCCCATCGCAGCGTGTTGTGATTCACGTAGATTCCACAAAAGTTCGTTCTTCCCATTATTGTATGAATTACTAATTTCTGTATTCCATATAGTGTTAACGCATTTAGTCGGAAATAAATACTCATTGGCCATGTATGAGCACTGCGTTGCTACTTATTCAAAAGGTGTACTGTGAAAGGTAGGTAGATACGAAGCCCACGCCTACTACAGTAGTACAAGTTTATATGCCAACTAGCTCTGCAGATGACGAAGAAATTGAAGAAATGTATGATGAAATAAAAGAAATTATTCAGATAATGAAGAGTGACGAAAATTTAATAGTCATGGGTGACTGGAATTCGGTAGTAGGAAAAGGGAGAGAAGGAAATGTACTAGGTGAATATAGACTGGGGCAAAGAAATGAAAGAGGAAGCCGCCTGGTAGAATTTTGCACAGAGCATAAGTTAATCATAGCTAACACTTGGTTCAAGAACCATAAAAGAAGGTTGTATACATGGAAGAATCCTGGAGATACTAAAAGGTATCAGATTGATTATATAATAGTAAGACAGAGATTTAGGAACCAGGTTTTAAATTGTAAGACATTTCCAGGAGCAGATGTGGACTCTGACCACAATCTATTGGTTATGATCTGTAGATTAAAACTGAAGAAACTGCAAAAAGGTGGGAATTTAAGGAGATGGGACCTGGATAAACTGACTAAACCAGAGGTTGTACAGAGTTTCAGGGAGAGCATAAGGGAACAATTGACAGGAATGAGGGAAAGAAATACAGTAGAAGAAGAATGGGTAGGTCTGAGGGATGAAGTAGTGAAGGCAGCAGAGGATCAAGTAGGTAAAAAGACGAGAGTTAATAGAAATCCTTGGGTAACAGAAGATATATTGAATTTAATTGATGAAAGGAGAAAATATAAAAATGCAGTAAATGAAGCAGGCAAAAAGGAATACAAACGTCTCAAAAATGAGATCGACAGGAAGTGCAAAATTGCTAAGCAGGGATGGCTAGAGGACAAATGTAAGGATGTAGAAGCGAGTATCACTAGGGGTAAGATAGATACTGCCTACAGGAAAATTAAACAGACCTTTGGAGGTAAGAGAACCACTTGCATGAATATCAAGAGCTCAGATGGAAACCCAGTTCTAAGCAAAGAAGGGAAAGGAGGAAGGTGGAAGGAGTATATAGAGGGTCTATACAAGGACGATGTACTTGAGGACAATATTATGGAAATGGAAGAGGATGTAGATGAAGATGAAATGGGAGATACGATACTGCACGAAGAGTTTGACAGAGCACTGAAAGACCTGAGTCAAAACAAGGCCCCCGGAGTAGACAACATTCCATTAGAAATACTACTGATGGCCTTGGGGGAGCCAGTCCTGACAAAACTCTACCATCTGGCGAGCAAAATGTATGAGACAGGTGAAATACCCTCAGACTTCAAGAAGAATATAATAATTCCAATTCCAAAGAAAGCAGGTGTTGACAGATGTGAAAATTACCGAACTATCAGTTGAATAAGTCACAGCTGCAAAATACTAACGCGAATTCTTTACAGACGAATGGAAAAACTAGTAGAAGCCGACCTCGGGAAGATCAGTTTGGATTTCGTAGAAATGTTGGAACACGTGAGGCAATACTGACCCTACGACTTATCTTAGAAGCTAGATTAATTAACGGCAAACCTACGTTTCTAGCATTTGTAGACTTAGAGAAAGCTTTTGACAATGTTGACTGGAATACTCACTTTCAAATTCTGAAGGTGGCAGGGGTAAAATACAAGAAGCGAAAGGCTATTTACAATTTGTACAGAAACCAGATGGCAGTTATAAGGGTCGAGGGGTATGAAAAGGAAGCAGTGGTTGGGAAGGGAGTGAGACAGCGTTGTAGTCTCTCCCCGATGTTATTCAATCAGTATATTGAGCAAGCAGTGAAGGAAACAAAAGAAAAATTCGGAGTTGGTATTAAAAACCATGGAGAAGAAATAAAGACTTTGAGGTTCACCGATGACATTGTAATTCTGTCAGAGACAGCAAAGGACTTGGAAGAGCAGTTGAACGGAATGGATAGTGTCTTGAAAGGAGGATATAAGATGGACATCAACAAAAGCAAAACGAGGATAATGGAATGTAGTTGAATTAAGTCGGGTGATGCTGAGGGAATTAGATTAGGAAATGAGACACTTAAAGTAGTAAAGGAGTTTTGCTATTTGGGGAGCAAAATAACTGATGATGGTCGAAGTAGAGAGGATATCAAATGTAGACTGGCAATGGCAAGGAAAGCGTTTCTGAAGAAGAGAAATTTGTTAACATCGAGTATAGATTTAAGTGTCAGGAAGTCATTTTTGAAATTATTTGTATGGAGTGTAGCCTTGTATGGAAGTGAAACATGGACGATAAATAGTTTGGACAAGAAGAGAATAGAAGTTTTTGAAATGTGGTGCTACAGAAGAATGCTGAAGATTAGATGGGTATATTACATAACTAATGAGGAAGTATTGAATAGGATTGGGGAGAAGAGACGTTTGTGGCACAACTTGACTAGAAGAAGGGATCGGTTGTTAGGGCATGTTCTGAGGCATCAAGGGATCACCAATTTAGTATTGGAGGGCAGCGTGGAGGGTAAAAATCGTAGAGGGAGACCAAGAGATGAATACACTTAGCAGATTCAGAAGGATGTAGGTTGCGGTAGGTACTGGGAGATGAAGAAGCTTGCACAGGATAGAGTAGCATAGAGAGCTGCATCAAACCAGTCTCAGGACTGAAGACCACAACAACAACAACTGGGAAAGGTTGGTCTAAACTTGCGAAACAGTCTGTTGGTCCTCCCTACAGCCTAAAGGGATAGAGAGAGTGGGGGCTCACCTGTTCGTTCTTTGGTTTACCCACAGACTATACGAAATTTTGCAGAACACTACATGAGAGTCTGCTCCTAGCCTGGTACAGTCTACTGGGAGACTTTAGCTGAAACACTTTGACGTCTGCTGGTCTGTCGCTCGGGAATTCCGTTCTGAAGGCAATGTCGTCCAGTGAGTTGCCATGACTGCTGCCGCCTGGCCCTGTATAACCTCCCCCTCCTTGTGCACCAGCTGTCGACCACATGGAGCTTGCCAGTTCCTACTTGCAGTCGCCTGATACTGCAACACACCAATCGCTGCCTCGTAATGCCCTTTACTAAAAACGGTCCAGCTAAAACCCCATCTTCCAATGTTACGTTTGCCTCGAAGTAATAACTGACATGCAGAGAAGTGACTCTGAATAAATTATGAGCCCAATAGTCCAATTATTGTCCTTCTTTCCTAATTTTAACGTGTGACAAAAAAATATTGATTCTATCAAAGAAAGATTTGTTGCTGGCAATTACAATCAATCTAGTGAAGGTCTAAAACAGATATATTCGATGGAAATGAAACAGGTGTTATGTGCTCTATTTACGTTCATGCAGCTGATGCATTAATTCTTATTATTTGCGAATGATTCACTAAAGTGAAAATTTTTGTGATTAATAAATATAATTAATATCAGATAGCTTCCCAACAATCGGTCATGTAGTTGTTCTTTACTCCTAGCGATACCAACACATTTTCCATATTGCGAGTTACAAAGGGGGGAGAGGTACTTTACTCTCATCCCAAAAGAAAACTAAAAAAAAACTACAAAATTCGTTAATTGTTGTTGACTTACATTAATACTATATTTTTTTAAAGAAATATAGATGTGTTAGTAGTGTCCTGAACGTAAAAATACGTTTGAGCACACTCTAAACCAACATCAACCCAGTACCATGTACAACCACAGTCGCAGTCACTTTATGCACACTCTAAAAAAACTTTACAAATCTAAATTTCGGCAGTTGTTGTTCACTTTTACTCACAATGTACTTTCTAAAGGGATAGTGGTGTGTAAATAAGATCCTGAACCTGAAAATATTGAATGTGACATTCACTGGAGAAAATGGCATACGCTACTGACACTTAAATTTTTGGATCAAGTTTTACTGAAAATTTTTAAATATTTGTCGAATCTAGTAGATGATTCAATTAACGACAGTAAATATTTTTTTCAAAATTTTTGAATAGTAAGTAACTAAGTATATTACAATATTTTCAAAAGGTGGGCACAAAGAACCCCATCCCCTCTTGATATCGTGAAGAGTTACAGTGTGGATTTACCGATCTACATATTTACTTTCATGAAGGCTCTAAAAACTAGTAAATAAAAAACGTTAGGTAGGTCGCATGTTCTTTCAAAGCGATCTTGTTACAATCATTTTGTGGTCAAAGCTCTTTCCTTCGTACCATGTAATAAAGAAATGTATCTCTGCATTGATTAAATATAATATTTCCAGCTTTACCACCCATACTTGTTTCAGAGAAGTTTCTCCATTTTAAGTTATTTCTACATCTAAATGATTGCTCTGCAATAGACAATTAAGTGGCCGGAAGAGGGCTCGTCGAACCACCTTCAAGCTATTTATCTACCGTTCCAGTCTCGAACAGCGTGCGAGAAAAACCAACACTTAGATCTTTCCATCCGAGCTCTGATTTCTCTTATTTTATTACTGTGATCTTCCCCCCCCCCCCTTAAGTAAGTGGGCGCCAACAAAATATTTTTATACTCTAAGGAGAAAGTTCGTGATTAAAATTTCATGAGAATATTCTGCCGCAACGAAGAGGGCGGACAAGAGTAGTGTAAGCAGACTCTTTAGTAGCCCTGTTGCATTTTCTAAGTCTTCTGCCAATAACCAACATTCTTTAGTTTGCTTTACCCACATCGTTATATTTATGATCATTCCAGTTTAAGTTATTCGTAATGGGAATCCCTAACTATTTACTTGAATTTGCAGCCTTTAGATTTGTGTGACTGACTGTGTAACCGAAATTTAACGGATTCATTTTCGTACTGACGTGTATGACTTCACACTTTTCATGATTTAGAGTCAAATGGCACTTTTCGCACTACGCAGTATCTTCTCTGAATCGTTTTGCTATTTATTTTGATCATCTTTTTACTTTATAAGACGGTAAATGAGAGCATCATTTGGAAACATTTATTTCATTTATTTATTTCATTAACAGTACAAAATAACCACCGCCTTGAAATTTAATGTGGGTCAGATGCTTCTAAATCTAACAGCAAAGACTACTTATTATTGCATTCTTATTGGTATGCAGTTGTTAACGCTATTTTAAATGATGTAAAGAACATAATACATAAAATTTTTCCAAATCTCTCAGAAAACTGAATTCTTAACAACTGTTAAAATGGTTCTATATAATTTGTTTTGTTTAGTTGAGGAGAATATAACTTATATAATGCAAATGACGAAAAAATCTAAGAGGGCTACTAACATTGTTACATAATTCCTTTATGTGGATAAGGAACAGCAGAGCACCTTAAGATTTCCTTGGGGAACGCCAGTTATTACTTCTATTTTACTCAATGACGTTCCGTTAACTACTATAAACTGTGATCTTTATCACAGGAAATCTCGAGACCAGTCGCACATCTGAGACGATACTCAACAGGCACGCAATTTGATTAGAAATCGCTTGTGAGGAGCGGTGTCAAAAATTTTCTGGAAGTCTAAAAATATGGAATCAGTTTGACATTCCCTGCCAATAGCACTCATAAAGAGCTAGTTGTGTTTCACAAGAACGATATTTTCTGAATCCGTGTTACTGTTTGTCAATAAATCGATTTCTTCGAGGTAGTTCATAATGTTCGAACATATTACATGTTCCGAAATCCTACTGCAAATAGACGTTAACGGGACGGGTCTGTAATTCACCGGATTACCCTTATTTTGTTTTTGGATATTGGTGTGACTCGTGCAACTATCCTGTCTTTAGGCGCGGATGTTTCGACGACCGAGCGGTTATATGTGATTGCTAAATATGAAGTTATTGTACCAGCATGTTGTGAAAGTAACCTTACTGGTATACAACCTGGAACGGAGGCCTTGCCTTCCTTAAGTGGTCTAAGCCACTTTGCTACAATGAGGACATCTGCTTCGAAGTTACTCGCGTTGTCAGTTGTTCTTGAATCGAATTTTGGAGTATTTACTTCGTCTTATTTGGTGAAGGAGTTTCGGGAAACCATGTTCAGTAACTCTGCTTTAGTGGCACTGTCATCAGTGACATCACCATTGCTATCGCGCAGTGAAGGTATTGATTGTGTCTCTTTGGATTTTCTGCCAGACTTCGAGACAGAGTTCTATTGTGGAAACTATTAAAAGCTTCTGGCATTGAAGTTTGCACTAAGTTTCGAACTTTCTGTAAAAATTTGTCTTCTTAGGAGTGGGCGGGGGGGGGGGGGGAGGAGGGTTTGTTCTTTTAAATTTGGCTTGCTTTATTGGTTGCTTGTGCAACAGCGTTCTGACTGTTTTGTGTACCAAGTGCTATCAGTACCAACTCTTTTTAATTTGTTTGGTGCACTGAATGTCTCTCAATTGCTGTCGAAACTATTTCTCTGGGTTTAAACCACATCTGGTCTGCGCTTACATAGATTGGAAGGAGTGGTGACTGTCTTAGGAATGCGTTAAGCGAATGCTTATCTGCATTTTTCAATTGAAGTATTTTGCCTTTATTTTGGTCGGATTAGATGTTACGGCATTCATTCTACCTACAACAGCCTTGCGGTCAGCAATCCCTGTATCTGTCATGATGCTCCCCATCTGCTCACGATTATTTGTTGCTAATAATGGTTCAAATGGCTCTGAGCACTATGGGACTTAACATCTGTGGTCATCAGTCATCTAGAACTTAGAACTACTTAAACCTAACTAACCTAAGGACATCACACACATCCATGCCCGAGGCAGGATTCGAACTTGCGACCGTAGCGGTCACGCGGTTCCAGACTGAAGCGCCTAGAACCGCACGGCCACAGCGGCCGGCTGTTGCTAATAGGTCAAGTATATTTTCGCAACCGTTTACACTTCGAGTGGGCTCCTGAACTAGTTGTTCAAAATAATTTTATGAGAACGCATTCAGAAAGATTTCTGACGTCGTTTTGTACCTATTAATGACTTTAAACATGTATTTTCGCCAACATATCAAAGATATTTTGAAGTCACCACCAACTGTAATTGTGTAAATTATATTATTATTACACTATGGTGACAGGTCTGTCTGGTATTTGTAGCACAGTTACAATTATTGCCTTCCAGTATGTCATTTTTGTGTGGAGCTCGCGTTTTCGTGCTTCCGCTGGGTGTTTCAGTGAAGCTTCCTAAAACACCCTGTTTCACTGTTTGTGTGATGGTCGCTTTTTCACACAAGCAGTGAAACAGTGCGTGTTAGGAAGCTTCACTCAAAAACTCTATAGAAACACGAAAACGCGAGGTCTAGAAGAATGACAAATTCGAAGGAAATAACTGTACCTTTGTAGAAATTTCAAACAGACTTTTCACGAATATGAAATAATAATATAATAAATAAAACACACTGAAGATGGAGAAACTTCTCCGAAATACACTACTGGACATTAAAATTGCTACACCAAGAAGAAATGCAGATAATAAACGGGTATTCATTGGAAAAATATATTATACTAGAACTGACATGTGATTACATTTTCACTGATCCTGATCCTGAGAAATCAGTACCCGGAACAACCACCTCTGGCCGTAATAAAGGCCTTGATGCGCCTGGGCATTGAGTCAAACAGAGCTTGGATGGCGTACAGCTGCCCATGCACCTTCAACACGATACCACAGTTCATCAAGAGTAGTGACTGGCGTATTATGACGAGCCAGTTGCTCGTCCACCATTGACCAGACGTTTCCAGTTGGTGAGAGATCTGGAGAATGTCCTGGCCAGGTCAGCAGTCGAACATTTTCTGTATCCAAAAAGGGCAGTACAGGACCTGCAACATGCGGTCGTACATTATCCTGCTGAAATGTAGGATTTCGCAGGGATCGAATGAAGTGTAGAGCCACGGGTCGTAACACATCTGAAATGTAACGTCCACTGTTCAAAGTGCCGTCAATGCGAACAAGAGGTTACCGAAACGTCTAACCAATGGCACCCCATACCATCATGCCGACTGATACGCCAGTACGGCGATGACGAATACACGCTTCCAATGTGCGGTCACCGCGATGTCGCCAAACACGGATGCGACTATCACTATGCTGTAAACAGAACCTGGATTCAGCCGAAAAAATGTTTTGTCATTCGTGTACCCAGGTTCGTCGTTGAGTACACCATCGCAGGCGCTCCTGTCTGTGATGCAGCGTCAAGGGTAACCGCAGCCATGGTCTCCGAGCTGATGGTCCATGCTACTGAAAACAGATGGTTGTTGTCTTGCAAACGTCGCCATGTGTTGACTCAGGGTTCGAGACGCGGCGGCACGATCCGTTACAGCCATGCGGATAAGATGCCTGTCATCTCGACTGCTAGTGATACGAGGCCATTGGGATCCAGCACGGCGTTCCGTATTACCCTCCTGAAACCACCAATTCCATATTCTGCTAACAGTCATTGGATTTCGACCAACGCGAGCAGCAATGTCGCGATGCGATAAACCGCAATCGCGATAGGCTACAATCCGACCTTTATCAAAGTCGGAAACGTGATGGTACGCATTTCTCCTCCTTACACGAGAGATCACAACAACGTTTCACCAGGCAACGCCGGTCAACTGCTGTTTGTGTATGAGAAATCGATTGGAAACTTTCCTCATGTCAGCACGTTGTAGGTGTCGCCACCGGCGCCAACATTGTGTGAATGCTCTGAAAAGCTAATCATTTGCATATCACAGCATCTTCTTCCCGTCGGTTAAATTTCGCGTCTGTAGCACGTCATCTTCGTGGTGCAGCAGTTTTAGTGGCCAATAGTGTATTTATGAGTAGCAATACAAGAAAAACTGTGTTTGCTCAAGGGAGAACCACAATTCCTTATTAAGATGCTGTTATTTAACACGCAAACGTTTGAGGAACTGCCTAAACTTGTTGGGAGACCAGGTCGTTACTGCAACACTCTAGCTGATGCCAGCACACGTGCATCCAGAGGGTGTGGGGCTCGGCTTCACGACCTCTGTAAATAATCCACCGCAGACCGTGCCACGTGGCGGCCGCGCCATGCATTACGAATTGACGATCGGCAGCCGGCAGCTTCCACGTGTCGCTACCAACGCCGCCGGTGCTGTCGCCACAGCGTGGAGGTGGCGCCTCAGCAGATGACTTACTGTTTCTTTACTCGAATACTTCGTGGGATGGCGCGTTACCAATGAATCACAGATGTGAAAACACTGCATGTTCTGTGTATTACCGCCAAATTATTTTTAATGCCATATAAGGCAAGGTCTTGTGGCTGCATTTACAGGTCTAATGGGAAGAGAACTGTCCAAAAATTTTCAAATGTGTGTGAAATCTTATGTGACTTAACAGCTGTTGTCATCAGTCCCTAAGCTTACACACTACATAACCTAGCCGGTCGTGGTGGCCGTGCGGTTCTAGGCGCTGCAGTCCGGAACCGCGGGACTGCTACGGTCGCAGGTTCGAATCCTGCCTCGGGCATGGATGTGTGTGATGTCCTTAGGATAGTTAGGTTTAAGTAGTTCTAAGTTCTAGGGGACTGATGACCTAAGATGTTAAATCCCATAGTGCTCAGAGCCATTTGAACCATTTGAACTTAACCTAAATTATCCTAAGGACAAACACACACACCCATGCCCGAGGGAGGACTCGAACCTCCGCCGGGGCCAGCCGCAAAGTCCATGACTGCAGCGCCTGAGACCGCTCGGCTAATCCCGCGCGGCAGAGAACAGTTAATTGTACATCTCAATGTGAGCTATTATAAACGAAAGTTTATTTTCAAGGTCTCTGTGGAGTGATCTGAAGAGGCCTGAATCGAAAACTAGTTTTCAGAATTCTGTAAATGATTTTTCGTTACATACTAACTATCCTCTGTCACTTGTCTAGAAGATTATATTTTTCAGCAATTTAATTATACGCCCTGTGGGGTGAAGGATCTATGCCCATTTCAACGACCCTTCTTTGTATATGTCTCATAATGCCTCTTTCCAGTCTGACATAATATAATTTCCACAAACCAGGTCATATAAATGTTTTGATAAGCAATTTATTTTATAGACGCACAGCAGTTTTTCAGTATTTAATCAATATTTTGGATATAAAGAACTGTATTTTGGAGTTGGTACTGGTAACACAAACTACAGTCATTTTGGTCTGCATAAAATGTTAGAAACGAAGTGTCAGTTTATTCCGATATTTTTTCAAGTCGTCAGTCTTTCGACTCTTATTTCTGCTGACCTCCACTTTTTTCTCTCTTCTGCTATCTTTTCGCCTCTATGTAAATCAGGCTGTTCCAGCTCGTCGGCTCCGTTGTGAGCCGCGGAGCGCTCTCTGCTCCAGGGAACCGTGTCGCTCGCCGTGACCATTCAAGTGGGCCGGCACGTGGCACGGCAGGCTGAGGCAGGCGGCAAGGCAAGCGTTCTGATGTGCCAGCTGCGTCTTACAAGATCGACAACCTCATACTCTTAGCTGCTAAGACGTGGTGACATGCTACACCAGGAAATACGATGTTCAGGAAATAAATAAGAAACAACTGTTTTACAAGAAATTGCATACTAAATTAATTGGGCCTCTGTAGCTTGACATTTTCTTTTCATTACAAGATCGGAAATATCAGGCGTCAAAGTGTTCGCAGCGTTAATGCGGAGGATGGCCTTCATCGTTGCATCCTGAAGAAACGATCGTTCCTTACTTTTTACTCTTTTCATTGCTGATAAAAGCTGCTTACAACAATACGTAGATCCAAACATGCACATGATCTGAGCGGCATTGTTGTGAAGCTTGGGAAATGTATTTTGCTGTAATGAACGATACCATCGTGACAAATCCAACGTGTTGTAGTACCTCTGTTTCAACAAAGTTGAATTTTGCAAATCAATAATCTCCAATTGAAGCGACGGTGACAAGTCATCGGGGGAAACTGAAAAAGGAGTGCTGAACACCTTAAGTTCCATTTCCAAACTAGTGAGGTCTCGGAATCGTGTTTCAAACGACGTGATGAGCTGCTTTAACTTTGCGTGGTAATCGCCAAAAAATCACGTAGTTTTAAAGAAGCAAGACGATTGAAGAACGTTAAATGTCCTTTACTCATCTGCCTCTCAAATAAAAGTAGCTTTTACATGAACGCTTTGATCTGGTCGTGCATGTCTACGATTAGCTGCCCTTCGCCCTGCAATGACAGATTTAAATTATTCAGATGCATAGTTACGTCAGCTAGGAACGCCAGGTCTGATATCCATTTTATGTCTTTCAGACAACGCATTTCTTCCCCTTTCATTTCGAGAAAAAGGGATATTTCCTCACGAATGGCAAAGAAAACATCAAGAACTTTTCCCCGACTCAGCCAACGAACTGTACTGTGGTAAGGTATATCCCCACACTCCGCTTCCATATCTTTCAGGAATCCTTTGAATTGGCGGTGATTCATACCGTGACGCCGCACAAAATTCACACAGTTCACGACATCTTTCATTACGCCACCTACTGTTTCAGCACACAGTGCCTCCTGGTGAATAAAACAATGAAGAGTCAAAATGTCTTTCCCGAATTCGTCCTTGAGTTTATTTTTCAAACGAGAAGCAAAACCTTGGTGACGCCCGATCATTTGTGGTGCACCGTCTGTCGCTACAGAATGGAGCTTATCCCAGGGCAAATTTATATTGTCCACTGATTCACAAACAGCTTCAAAAATGTGACGTCCTGTTGCGGCGTAATCGAGTGGTACCACATCCAAGAGTTCTTCAGTTACTTTCAGCTCCATGTCGACACCACGCACAAAGACTGCTAGCTGAGCACAGTCCGATATGTCGGTGCTTTCGTCAAGCGCTAGCGAAAATGCAACAAAACTCTCCGCCTTTTTCCTGAGCTGTGTCTCTAAATCCGCTGCCCTGTCCAGGATTCGACGAGACATTGTTTGCTTCGACAGGCAAACCCCTTCAATTGCCTTCTCCTCCCTTGGAAACAAACATTCTGCAACTGCTACCATGCACGATTTTACGAGTAGTCCCACCGAAAACGACTTGCCACTCGTCGCAATGATGTGAGCGACCCTGTAGCTTGCTCGAATTGCAGATTCAGTAGTGTTACAGAACACGAACTATGGTGCATGTTTTGATACCCTCCGTATTACGAAACCGTTTTTGAATTTACGTCTCCTGGTATGTCGTTCTTAAGCCTGGCTAGCAGTTCTCTACGTGCGGCGCCTTCTACCTGATCATAGTGCGCTGCGTGAAGACGTGTATAATGTCGTTGTATATTGTACCTCTTCGCAGAATTAAATACTTTATGACATACAAGACACTGCGGACGACCATCCCCCTCAATGAATAGAAAGGTATCCTCCAACAGAGGTACAGGGCTCTCGCGGCTAGTCATAGCTGTCATTGAACACGGATTATTGCGTCCGTTGCGGCTGCATGCGGCCAGGGGGCAGTGAGTTCGCTTTCCCCCTCCAGGCGGGCTCCGAGCTGCCGCAGTGAGCGCTCCGGCTCCCTGGAGCTCGGTTGGAACAGCCTGCTGTAAATATTACTTCCTTATTCTATAATCTGTTTTGCATATTCTAGTCTTGGTCCGCCCTTAATATTTCTACCAAATAGTGCTCCTTCCAGCGCCAGATTAACTGTTTCTGAATACTGAAACAGATCTGTAAGTAACATGTCCGTTGATATTATGAATAAATAAGTATACATGTCAATATACTGTCCCATATTATTTCGCTGCTCATTATCAGTTATTCTGTCTTGTGGTAAGTCCAGGCCACCTCATCTTATGCTATTCTCTTTACTTTAACATAATTTTCATTTTCCTTCCAGACATCGTCCTTTGGTTGGTGTCTTCTTCTTCCTATCCCTCTCTTTCTCTTTACCATCTCTTAGCACTTTCTTCTCAGTCTGTGGCCTACCCAACTTGCCTTTTTTCACTATGGTGTCTGAGAGGTTTTAGTTCTCGCCAGCTCTTCTCAACATCTCGTCGTTCCGCACCCTGTATTCCCTGATCACACTTCCTAGTTTTCCAGTGCATCTAGCCTCAATTCTTCATCTTTTCGTAATGTCCAACTCTATGCGCCATGTAAAGCTATTGTCGTGTCCTTAGCGAAAAGCCAGGCCCTGAAAACAATACTGAAACCAACTAAAGTAAAAACAGAGTTAGGCATGGCAGCAAGTTACACAGTCGGGCCAGAAGCGCGACAAGGGGTATGTCAAATAAGTAATTAATGATGGAAGGTCCTTGGCAGTAAAGAAATAAGAAATGTGACAGAATTTATGAGATAAGGTCCTTAGATGATAAAGGAATGCATAGGTGACATAATCAATGAGGCAAGACCGTTAGGAAGTAAAGACGTGAGGGATGTGAAGAATTAATCAAGGAATAGCTTAAAATAATAAAGGGGTAAGAAATGAGACAGAGCGGAAGCTGCGAGAGAGACAGAGAGAGGTCTTATGTTGGAGAATACACTACATCACGAGAAGCCAATGAATGGCCTAGGGTATAGTGCGAGACCATATGTGCAAAGCCTCCCTAGTCCTTCCAATCAGTCTCTGAATAACTTCTGAAGAACAACACAGCAGGGTAGCTAATGGGGCGATGTGAAGCCCTTCAAGATTATGTCATGTCTGGGACAAGTGAGGTCGAAGGGGAAAACGAGACAAAACCCATGTTCCGATCATTCAAAGGCAGTTATTTACCAGCAGTCAGTAGATAGTCAGTAAGGGAATTAGATGTCGGAGCCAGTGAGAAGCAGTTCGGAACAAATGGAGCTACAGGCTGGACTCACTGAGAACAAATTAGTTAGCTACAGTGCTCTGCTGATCTTAGATTTCATGTGAGGTTATCATTAGGGTGACTGGTACGTGAATACAAGGGGAAATCTTGAAAAAACTGTTAGTTTTCTGAATATTGTAGCTCAAAGAATAAGATTTGTAAGTCCATATACCACTTACTGTCTTTTAACATATCTTTTGGGAACATTTTGATGTTAGCTTTCGGTCACACACCTTTTTCTGAATTTTATTTTGTGTTGTAAGTGAAATAAATCTTGTAAATTATTTATGTACAGCAAAAGTACAGATATCTCGAAATAAAAAAAAGAGGAAGCTTCATATTTTTCTTCTAGTTCTTCACCCTATTAACTTTAAAGTAAACCATTTCAAAGGATTGCTATCGTAAATTATGTATCAAACAAATTTTTATTATGTTTATCGTACATTTCAGCGGCTTGAAAGTCGAGGGGAGAGAAGGGAAAGGAAAAGAAACGGAAGGAACTACTGATGTCAGCTGCATCGGGCTTGATGCGGAATCGCCAGCGATGAGTGAAAAATGTGTGCTGGACTGGGATTCGAACCCGAGATCCTCTGCTTGTGTCAACTATTGCGCCACCCAGATACAGTGTTTATCGCAACTGCGCGTACCACGTTGACACTCCTGTCGGCCGACCAACACTCCCACCTAGGGGCACATATCCGTAGACGCTTCCCATGTCGCCCATGCTCGCTACTTAGAGTTTCCCACAGGAGGTCAAACGAAACTGTGGATTCGCACTGAAGGCTGGGGCTTCGTTGCCCATCAAGGTGAATCAATTATATATATGAATGCTTGGTGTCTGTTCTTTCGGACATGTCCAAAAGAACAGACACTAAGCATTCATACACAAAAAATTAAAAAGACTAACTCATAGTTATTCTTTAAAAACGTCTTTAATTTACAAATTAAAGTCATAAGAATGGCCTAAATTTTATTTACATATGTTTTAAAATAGTATAGAATACTTCAGCTCTCTATTTTTAATAGTTTTTAGCGAATGTGTGTCAAAGCTTGTAAATATGAAACTTCAAGATATTCAAGTCAAACTTAAAACCTGTTTCTCTATCTATACTCCATAACACTAATAAACCCTAAATTCGTACTCATCTTGTTTCTGATGCGGTTGTTCCTCCTTTTCGTTTTTTAGAATTAATCTTCTCATCTTTACATCTTTGGCCGCTTTCAACGCTGATTTCTCTGCTTCAAAGAGTCACCTAACGTGAGTGGCAGTATGCAACCTACCACACACCTTCATCAGTTCCATAACCTTATACCTTGACAACGAACAGTAACTGGAACAGAGCAGAGCATCCAGCATACCTATATTGGGGTTTTAAGTCTACCATGTAAACACTTCTCTAATGACTGTGTAACTAAGATCCCAAAAAATGGGTTTTACAACTTCTATTATAGCAAATGGCAAAAAATACAGGTGGTTGAAGTTCCTTTTCATAATCGCTCCATGATCACTGCCAAGTAGGCAGACTGCATGGCATGGGTTTTCACCTATGGATGTTTTATGAAAGAAGGTTTCCTTTACTGACTTTCTCATAGAATATAATTTGATATATTTTAAAAGATTTTGACTACTATTAAAATACACTCCTGGAAATGGAAAAAAGAACACATTGACACCGGTGTGTCAGACCCACCATACTTGCTCCGGACACTGCGAGAGGGCTGTACAAGCAATGATCACACGCACGGCACAGCGGACACACCAGGAACCGCGGTGTTGGCCGTCGAATGGCGCTAGCTGCGCAGCATTTGTGCACCGCCGCCGTCAGTGTCAGCCAGTTTGCCGTGGCATACGGAGCTCCATCGCAGTCTTTAACACTGGTAGCATGCCGCGACAGCGTGGACGTGAACCGTATGTGCAGTTGACGGACTTTGAGCGAGGGCGTATAGTGGGCATGCGGGAGGCCGGGTGGACGTACCGCCGAATTGCTCAACACGTGGGGCGTGAGGTCTCCACAGTACATCGATGTTGTCGCCAGTGGTCGGCGGAAGGTGCACGTGCCCGTCGACCTGGGACCGGACCGCAGCGACGCACGGATGCACGCCAAGACCGTAGGATCCTACGCAGTGCCGTAGGGGACTGCACCGCCACTTCCCAGCAAATTAGGGACACTGTTGCTCCTGGGGTATCGGCGAGGACCATTCGCAACCGTCTCCATGAAGCTGGGCTACGGTCCCGCACACCGTTAGGCCGTCTTCCGCTCACGCCCCAACATCGTGCAGCCCGCCTCCAGTGGTGTCGCGACAGGCGTGAATGGAGGGACAAATGGAGACGTGTCGTCTTCAGCGATGAGAGTCGCTTCTGCCTTGGTGCCAATGATGGTCGTATGCGTGTTTGGCGCCGTGCAGGTGAGCGCCACAATCAGGACTGCATACGACCGAGGCACACAGGGCCAACACCCGGCATCATGGTGTGGGGAGCGATCTCCTACACTGGCCGTACACCACTGGTGATCGTCGAGGGGACACTGAATAGTGCACGGTACATCCAAACCGTCATCGAACCCATCGTTCTACCATTCCTAGACCGGCAAGGGAACTTGCTGTTCCAACAGGACAATGCACGTCCGCATGTATCCCGTGCCACCCAACGTGCTCTAGAAGGTGTAAGTCAACTACCCTGGCCAGCAAGATCTCCGGATCTGTCCCCCATTGAGCATGTTTGGGACTGGATGAAGCGTCGTCTCACGCGGTCTGCACGTCCAGCACGAACGCTGGTCCAACTGAGGCGCCAGGTGGAAATGGCATGGCAAGCCGTTCCACAGGACTACATCCAGCATCTCTACGATCGTCTCCATGGGAGAATAGCAGCCTGCATTGCTGCGAAAGGTGGATATACACTGTACTAGTGCCGACATTGTGCATGCTCTGTTGCCTGTGTCTATGTGCCTGTGGTTCTGTCAGTGTGATCATGTGATGTATCTGACCCCAGGAATGTGTCAATAAAGTTTCCCCTTCCTGGGACAATGAATTCACGGTGTTCTTATTTCAATTTCCAGGAGTGTATATACAAAATTTTCTGAAGTTTTTGGTAAGAGCCTATACATAAGTATTGCAACTAATTCCATTATATCACTGCAAACACATGTGTTAATCGACATAAAAGTTTTCTGGGTGTGGTAACGCGTCATATTGTATAAAACTACAGCTGGAAAAAACCAACGTTTCGGTCACGTTTGCAGCGGCCTTCTTCTGGGTCTACTGGTGCGCTCTAGCTACGCGGTACCATACTCAGAAAACTTTTATGTCCACTGACTCTGGCCGCGGAAGGCTACGCAATTATACATGTGTTAATGTCAAAACAATTACTGAAATCTCCGTGTAAACAAAAGTGAAGCAGTCATGATGCTTTAACAGGTTAGCCAACATTAGAGACAAAAGATTCATAAGAAACCAAGCAAGTGAGACCCAAGTGATGTTTTAAACAGAGGTGTTTCCATGAATGGATGTGTCATTATGTGTGTAGCCACTTTTAAATTTCTTTAGTTTTGGAACTTGCTTTCGTGAAATGTTCCTCAAAGTAGACTTTTCCTTGTTCAGGAAACTGCAAATAAAAATTTAAAATTCGATTTTTGACACTTATTTACGTGTGCATCCCCATAAGCAGACAGAAGGATGATAAATAGTTGCTGTCCCTGTGGAAGGATTGGCTACTAATGCAGAGGCATGCCTGCAGTGGAAGACGTTTTCGTAACTGAGGTTCAGAGTATCCTTAGAAGTTAATTGTATGCTCTGAGTTGCATATTCACCTCATCATCCTCCAGTCCTATACATCCTAGTCAGGGATTCAAGACAACCAAGTTCCCCTCTGACTTTAGTTAATGGGCTGAATTTCGCTTAGCATGAACCCTTGTCACTTAATCTCTTGCAAAACCCACATTTGGAATGCAGGTCTATGCTCCATGTATAGTATTTGGGCAATATTTACCTCAGGTTATTTATTCAGTGTTTCCTCTTTTTGTTGAATCTCTCTTGGATGTCGCTATACTTGATCTTATTTGTCTTTCAAAGTTTAGGTCTTCCATTACAGTAGTTGCCAAGTTCTTGAACTTTACAATCTGCTATAGTTTTGTGGCACTATCATGATTTTGGCTTTCTCTCCTTTGACTTCCAGTATCATGGTTTTGGTTTGTTTCTTTTCTATTTTCGTTACCAGTTCTTCGCATTTTCTATTTATTCTTCGATTTTATCAACTCCACAATGTCACCAACAAAGTGTACACACTGGATCGTTTTGCTTCCTACAAATATTCCTCTTGTTCCAACTGTGCTCTCTCCTATGATCTCTTCCAGGTAGATTTTAAACAAAGTAGGTGAAACTAAACATCCTTGTCTGACTCCTGTGTCGATTCCTGTTCCCTCCATCATGTTTCCACCCTTTGACACTGGCTTCTTGCTTAAGGTGCAAGCCATTCTTTCATTTTCTTTTCTCTACAGTATTTCATAACATATGATCCTTAAATAATGTTTTCAGATTAACAATAACCCACCAAAAATTTATTATTTTTATTTCCCAGTTGTCATTTCTTTCATTTGAACCGATTTGACCAAAGCAACAAGTGCTAAAAATACGCAACACTGGCTTGAGGTTTCTGATTCAGCTGAACTAGGAGATAGGGCCTTTAATATTAATGAGTCTGCCCACCTCTCTCCTAGGACTTTGAGTGAGTTTATAGCGTCTGTCATGCTTACCAATCTTCTGAAGCTGCACTGCTATTCTCACATGTACAGAAAATATCAGCGAATGCAAGGATCTATACTTCTGTGTAAGGCAACTGCTCTGAATAATAATGTAAGTATATTAACTGTGGAAACTACTGTTTATTGAATAGCTGCCGATACTAGTCTTCCTAGTTCTGAGTATATGCAAACTGATAGTATGAAGAAGGCTTTGGGCTCCTTGTGTATGACCACTACCAATCTTATGTATCCAACAAACAGTCACGTTTTGATCCTATACTAGCCATTACTACAGTACACACACAAACATACACATAGTGAATGTCATTGTGTGCTGTAGGCTATTGTTGCAATTAGTGCCATTGTTGTAAACAAGTGTGTCAATCACACTTTTTTTAAAAAAAACATTGTAATGCCCATTACTTCCACGTGTTACTTCTGCGTTTGTAGGAAACACACAGCATTTGTGTGATACCAGCACAGCGCAGGGTAGGTGGAGCTTGCTGATCGCAACACTCCTCTCTCCTCAGAATTCTACAGAGTGTTTATGAATGAATATCGGGCTTTTAACGATTTGTAATTTTTATTACATTAAACTTACAGTTATAAATGATATGTCAAATGAAAGAGCAACTCAAACAGTTTTGTTTGGCACCAGTGCGCATGCACAGCGCGCAATGTTTCCGCCGCAATCCGCTAGACAGCGGTAGTAGCGAAGATGGCGACTAGTGAACGGAAATCGTTTTGTGTTTTGCAGTTTTCAAAGACCGAATCTGTAGTTACTGTGCAATGTGCGCTCCGGCTGAAGTACGGTTTGATCCTCCAAGTGATAATAACATTCGTAGATGGTATCATCAATTTGAAGACATCAGCTGCCTTTGTAAAGGGAGGAACACAAGACGACCAAGAGTCAGTGAAGAGACTGTTGGGCGAGTGAGAGAGTCGTTCACCTGTAGCCCAAAGAAATCAGTCCGGAAGGCTAGTCGTCAGTTACAAGTTTCCCTGTCGACTGTTTGGAAAATTTTAAGAAAACGCGCACAACTATGTCCTTACAATTTACAGTTATAGCAGGCTCTAAAGCCGGCAGACCATGGATTACGTGCCAACTTCGCAAACGAAATGTTGTTTAATGACGATGAAGATTTTCTGTATCATGTTGTCTTCAGTGATGAATCGACCTTTCACCTTAGTCGACATGTTAACACTCACGATGTGCGCATCTGGGACTCGGAAAATCCTCACTAGGTGGTAGAAATGCAACGAGATTCCCCTAAAGTGACTGTTTATTGTGCCGTATCCCGGCGGAAAGTTTATTGGTCTTTGGCGAACCTACTGTAACTGGCACTTCTTACCTTGATGCACTAGAGCAATGGCTCTTCCCTCAGTTGGAAGAAGAGGAACAAGATGAGCCAGAGAACTTCATTTTCCAACAAGATGATTCGCCACCTCACTGGCATAGCGAAGTACGCGATCGGTTGAACTTCACTGTACCTAAGCGCTGGATAGGCCGCAAGGGGCCCAACGACAGGGCTTGCTTTGCATCGCCTCCATTTTCACCCGACCTAACGCCATGCGATTTTTTCCTTTGGGGCTTCATCAAGGATCGTGTGTACGTGCCTCCGCTACCAGCAGACCACACTAAACTAAGAAACCGGATTGAAGCAGCTGTTGCTACAATCACTGAAGACATACTTATCAACGTTTGGGAAGAACTCGGCTATAGACTTGATGTGTGCCGTGTGACAAATGGTGCTCACATTGAACATTTATAAGATTCTTGGTAAAACTGTTTGAGTTGCTCTTTCATTTGACGTATCATTTATAACTGTAAGTTTAATACAATAAATATTATAAAGCGTTAAAAGCCCGATATTCATTATAAACACCCTGTATATGCTGGGTAGGGCTTGCGTCCCAGACTCTCCGTAAACAACCAGAAAAAGATCGCCAAAAAATATGTGAATATCCGTGATTACATAAGAGTACATGGGATATCATTAAACTATAGAATTGTTTCATAACAGTAAAGCTGTCCTCACGCAGGAAGTGTTTCTCATACTGAAGCACGCCAGACGCGATGTCCGTTTTGGTTGTTGCCTGCTCGGATACGACCTGGTGCACCTCGCGGAACATAAAGTACTCCTCATAGTGATTTGTGACTGCAGCGCTCTCCAATGGCAGTTCTTGCCTGCATGCGCAGCACGTATGACACAGTTCCTATACAAAAAAGAACGCGGGTGACCCAGCTGCGTTATTTGTTATAAATCGTCGAAGAATAGAGTATAAAATCGCGATGAAGATTCTGTGGTAGTCAAATGGTTCAAATGGCTCTGAGCACTGTGGGACTTAACTACTCAGGTCATCAGTCCCCTAGAACGTAGAACTACTTAAACCTAACTAACCTAAGGACATCACACACACCCATGCCCGAGGCAGGATTCGAACCTGCGACCGTAGCGGTCACGCGGTTCCAAACTGAAGCGCTTAGAACCGCACGGCCACACCGATCGGCTCTGTGGTAGTCGATGGCTTCAACAGCGAATTGCTGATATAAAGAAACGTTACATAATGCTACACAGCAACCGGAGATTCGCTCTAGTAGAAGTTATTCGCCACCTCATTTTCGATTTTAAATTGTATATACTTAAAGTATAGAGTCTGATGTCGGTTCTCGCATGCATTATACTCATATGATCGATGTTGTATTGGCTGAAATCGCTCTGAAATAACGTAGTCCACGCTGGTTTCAAGATCGGGATTCGTTTCATAATTTCAGTCCAATGGAAGAGAAGATTTTTTTCCGACCATTACAAAATCTCATAATGCCATAAAGTTCCAGGATGTAAGCTGAGCTTACTTTGCGAAAAACCAAGAGTGACACGATGTCTTGCCAGTAGGGCAATGTTTCAGTTGTTAGTCTATGGAACAAGAGTTTCAGCAAATAAATTATTGACAATACGTAACATCGACCTACTGCAGGTAATGTGTGTATTAAATTAATAAGAATGACCTAAAATCTTTTAGAAAACAAGATGTGGAAAACGAAATTGGAAATAGCTAGACGCGAACCTGATACTTTTCTCTTGAGAGTTCAAGATGTTATCTTTCGTGCTACGACTACGACATGGTTGCAACCCACGCTGTATATCGGATGTATGTACAAATATCATTATTTGATTTTTAACTATGACAAATTGTACTCAAAACGACGCGCTTTTGACACATCGTCATTGTACTGTAGCACTGTAACGGTATACTTTCATAGCACAGTAGTCATTACATCAAAATCCATCGAATACGGGAAGCCTTTAGCTACTAATATGCAGTTTTCTGTCACTTTCATTATAACAAAACTTACCTAAAACGACACGATTTCGAGAGATCTTCAATGTGCTGAAACAGCTTATACTCATACCACGTACTCTATAGGAAAAAAACACCATATAAGGCATTTATCTCCATACAATATAGCGGCTCTACGTTCTGCTTATGATACAAACCGATGCCACATCTCATTGACCACGTTCCTCTCCATGAGGCAAAAATATGAGATGGTAAGATTCTTCATTTCAAGCTTTGCAGCGTAGTGGAACGAGGAATTCCATGGTCGATGTCACCACATCCTCGTCCACATAGGTTTAATTGACCTGTGAGAGGATGCCTTAAATATGTGTTGTTCTCGAAGGGGGTGTGATATATTTTGAACTACTTCAGCTGTGGAATTTCTCGGATATCTTTATTGCTTTTATTTTTTCCTTCTATGAAAAGGGTTGCTAGTGTCAGTGGTCTATTCTCCATTCATTGTGGGGTTTTCCCTTCAAAGAAAACTACAATTTGCAGTTCCACCATCAACAAGCACGCACTTCACACTACTATGTTTTGTTGAGAAGTTCTGGGATCCACGAAACATCTTATTCTGGGCGAATAGTGGCGTTAATTTCAGTCTTTTCATTTTTATATCGTGTGGAACACTGCCCCAGGAACAGGGTCTCGTTGGTGCTGCCCCCTGTGTTCAGGCGGCGGGCTTGCAGGCGATGTGCTCCTTCTGGTGGATGGAGAGGTGGGCGCTCCAGTAGGCGACGTTGAAGACGAGGAAGCAGACGGGGAAGGCGACGAGCGCCACGCGGTCCTGCAGGCACCAGCCGCCACTGTCCCCACCGCCACCTGCACTGCTGCCGGCGCCAGCCCCAGCCACTCCAGGGGCGGGCGACGTACTACGCAAGCGCAAACACCAGTGCAACCGGCGGGCCGCACTGCGCACGCGCCACGACAGCTTCCGCGCTCTGCCGTTGGCGCTGCCGCTCTAAAACAAAACACGGACGCCGGGCCGTCTGAAAAGATGAAATTTTGTTCTCTAGTGTCCACACCAACAGTGTCTATTTACACTCGGCTGACCACATGTCCCGGTTTTGCCGGGACAATCCTGGTTTTCACACAAGTATCCCTGTGTCCGGTGAAAATCAAAATGCAGACAACATTCCTTATTTAATTAAATATTGTGGAAAACAAATTTCCTAGAAGTAGCACATTATAGAAATATGTATTTGAACAACATATAGCGCATTTGGTTTAACTCTACTTGTGCCTGAAGAAACAATAAGAGATATGTTGAAAAGAAAAGCAGGCATTCCCTACCCAATCCCCTAACTTGCCGACCTTCCACTTCATGGACTTCGAGACAAGTGAAACCAAAGCCAAAACAGATGTAAAGGAGAATCACTTAAACCATCTGTTCTGATGGGACAGTAGCCTTATGGATATCAGTTTGGTGAAGAATGTGAGTTATGCTGTGTGTGTTAGCAGTGCTTATTGAATATTGTTTGACATGCATGCATGCTTTCCCTAACAGTCTGCAGCCAAACAAAAGGGCAGCTCCTTGTTGGGTGGTTTCACTCACACAATGACAATGCTTCAAGTCTACCGATAGCTGGATCAACTGACAACAATTCTGACTTAGATGTGAAAATCACCAGATGATCAACTGTGCAGACAAAGTTACTACCTACTATCGTTAGTCAGTGAATGTGGACATTAAACTCAAAAAGAGTGGAGTCTCATGAAAATACCCAGCAGATATGTTCGTTTAATGTAATATTAAAGGAAAAAAGCAGCTATTATTACTGTGAAAAACTTATTCCAATTTATCTTGAAGGTGGTTCGATGAACCCTCTGCCAGGCACTTAAATGTGAATTGCAGAGTATCTATGTAGATGTAGATGTAGATCTTCTTTGTAACAAGAAACTGCTAGAATGAATTCATTCTTCTCATAAATATAGCAAAGATAAATCTTAGTATGAAATATATAATGTGTATCTGATAATTGATTAGTAATATTACATAGTTTTTATGATTAACAAATTGTTAATATTTAAAATAGTTAGTAAATAAACATAGCATAAAATATGTCCAGTTTATAATAATAAAAAGTGTATATCTGTCCTTTTTATTCCTGAAGGAAAGAATTTTGGTTGTGTGTAATATACCTAAATTTTCCTTTCCAGTTCACAAAATAAGCATGCAGTCTTGCTATGGGTTTCTCAGCATTGTCTTAGGCCTATTATTGTTCTCAAAATACTACAATAATTGTCAAGAAAGTTATGCATAAGTGTTGCAATGAAGTTAATGAGGAACTATAAACACAAGTATCCTAGTATTTTCTCTTTGAAATCTGGTCAACATAATTTGCACTAGTAAAAGACATGAAAAAGCATTTGTCATACAATTGCTTCATATGATACTTTGATCCTCAAAAAACAGGTTAAAGGTTGAAATATGATTATACAAATCCATCGTGCAGCTGATAACAAGTTATGGCAATGAATGTTGGGAACTCACAGAAGAAAAACGACCACATGAGAAGAGCACGTAGAACTTCCCGACCTAACCCCATACCACATGAGGAAATAACAGAAAGGTTGGACGTCCATTGTAGTATTACAGACAGAATGGAAGAAAGGCAGCTAGGTGTGTTACAGCATGTCAAAAGAATAGAAGACGGATGCCCAAAGAGAGCACTTTCATGGCAACCTCCTGGAAGGAGAAGAAGAGGAAAATCACGAAAAGGTTCGCCACAGGGTCTCCAAGAAGCGATGAGAGAGGAGGTACAGACGAGAATGAGGTAGATTGAATAGATCGAGGTGTTTGGCGACCAAGATGCGAGATGCATCGACAGCTGTACGACCCCATCCCGGACAAGAAAATGCCTTCATGAGCTGGTGATGGCCAGAAACATCCAGAACTGTAGTTGATGACCTACTATATGTGTGCTGCAGAGCAGTGCATTGGCACCAAACGGCTAAAGATATTTCTAGGTACTACTGTAAGGTGGTGTGACCTCCTGACCTTCATTTCTTACATTTCCGTCCTCAGAATCATATTCTTCATATCAAGACGCTTCATTTCAACCCAAACTCGATAAGGTAGAGTCAATTTTGTATGATTTCATGTAAGCGATATGCAAATCTAATAAGTAAATCGCAAGTGCGCACCCAGGTTGAAAAAGTCGAGGCTGGCGTACACCACATGATGGCCACATGAACTTTCGTTCTAGGGAGGCGGCCGGCCCGCTGGGAGGCCTGTCCCTTCAGAGGGGTGGGTCGGCACACACCTACTTCGGCCAGAAAGAGGACAGTATTTGCCAGAGCGAAGGGATAATGACCCCGTGTTAAAAGCAAATTCCGCTACATTGTGTGGGAGCACCCAGAAGACACATTTTTTGATGGACCAACTGCGCAGTTGCGGAGTTCTCACAGGAGGACAGTATATGCCTAATCGAGATGCTGCATCTTTCCACATTGGTCGACTTAAACGAAACGTCGTTCTCCTGTTTAAAAGAGCAACGCTGATTGGCAGAATATTTCTGATGCAAAGAGCCAGGGGAGTGAGGGAAGAGAGCAAATGATATACCCTTGCTACTTTTCCAGAAAAAGGAGCTGTTCCATTGTTGCGCTTTGTTCGGGAACACGTAACGAGAGCGAGTGCGCTTGTACGTGTACGCAAAGAGCGAGAAACAAAGTCTCTCTTCAGTACATCACTGGAAGAGCACCTTTGTCATTAGCGAATCAGAGTGATACTCTATATTGAGTCGCTCGTGATTAAGCATTGTTCACTATGTTGGCCGCCACATTTATTGTGCGGTGAAAACATGGATAGAGTACTAGTTAAATGCCTGCGAGCGAATATTGAGTGGCATTGCGGTGGACTGGTTATCTGACCACCGTACCATGCCAATAGTTAGACTAGGGGCGGATAGGAGTCCTTGACTTCATCAAGGCGTAGGGAGAGTTTCATTGGTGAAGATCAATCCAGTTAGAAAGAGATAGTTGTGTTATTTGTAAGTAGCGAGCGACGCAGGCAGCAGTCGTCACAGCTCATGGTATTGTGCGCTACAGCATATGCGAGCTCCATCTGTCCTCCACAACAGTACACTCCATTACATTTCTCACGCGACAGCCTTGACCGTACCTAGAAAAGTTATTCAAGTTGTGTAGGCGCGGCTCTCAGCCATTCTGCCGAGTAAATAACATTCTTAAAGAAAATGGAGAAAAGAACCTTTCCATACTTTGTAAAATAATAGCATTCCTATGCATAAGAGGCAATCTATTGTTCGAAAAAGAACCTAGAAATTTATTACCTCTTGTATAAGAAAAATTTCAGTTTATTTCTCAGAATTTTTTGCAATACATAATATTTTTCGTTCGTTTAATGTTTTTTTACACTAACTAGCAATACTCCAGTAATCAAGTATTCCACTAGTTACATAAGAATATAGAATATTTTTGTGTCTTTTCCTTAGAGCGGACGGCTCCACAAGATATTTGTCGCTGAATGTTTTTCAAGGAGTTCTTGTAGGTACAGTCGTGGACAAAACGAGCGAGACCCCTCGCTTTTCGTTATGCTGATCCGCACAGCTTTAAAGTCTGCTACACAGCATAACAGGCAAGGCGACGAAGTGCTACCAACATACTATGCACAGGCGTGAAATTGACAAACTATCTGAACTTCTTTAGACTGTTTTCCATAATTTGTAAGACTATATTAAAGCTGATTAATGTGTTAAACACAACACGTAAATATAAGACAGAAATGAAAGAAGAAACGCTAATTGGTATGAACTATACCAATAAAAATGAATTTCAACTTATCGAGAAAACATAACTGTTTTAGTAAGACAAAGAACCCCAGATCGTTACGAATTAGCAAAATATTATCCGCATTCGGCCGCGAAACGGTCTGTGTCAACGTTCAGACCAGTCATACTGGATTACTGTTGCTGACCTACCACGAAAGTGTGCAAATTTAGCAATGCTTGAAGATTCATAACGAAATTCAGTTAAAAATCATTCAGTGCCACACTTAAGTCAATTCCATTATTGACAGAAGCGGAAAAAGTAGGCAGTAACATGTATTAAATTCTATAAAAGTGTCATATTGACATCCACAGTATAGAATGGGGTAGCGATAACACGTATTGGGGGCGCGAGAATTTCTTAAAATTGCTTTACTGATATTCTACCTGCCTCCAACGAGATTAGAATGGAAAACAAACTAGACCTTCCTTTCACTACACTAGCAGACAACGCAGGCAAACAGCTCTCTATTATTACCCCTGACATTAATAAACCGGCAATTTCGCAATGAAAATGGCAAAATGAACTGTAGTTTCTGTTGAATAGAGCTTTCTAGACTCAAAAACATGAATTTTCTACCTTTATGTCACCGCTTATATGGCAGTCATTCGGGATGTTTATCGAAATAACAAAATACTGTTATTAGCGAGTAAATTTAGTAGGATAATTCTGCACCACCCCAGGAAATAAACGGCTACATAGCTGCCAAACGTATTCTACACTGTTTAGAATTCTCCACTAGGCTCGCCACATCCAGAAAATGTTCATTAGCCGAAGTGTTTCTTAAGCTCGCTAGCAATGGGAATGTTCGCACTTCTAAAACGCGGTGGCATTAATACTGGGATGTGAATTACCACGTGTATAGGCAAATGGATTCTATTTGCATTCTTGTAAACGTGATTTGGATCGAAAGCGTAGCTACGATTAATATACTGATGTATCGACTGCAACTAGAACATTTCGAATAAAGAGCAGGGGGTGTTATTTATGCGACCCTCATCTACAGTAACTATCGTAGCTGTTTTCGTTGTTAGGATTTCGTCACCTAAACCGGTAAAAACCGAACCCTACTAGTCTCAATTTCTAGACCGCCTATCGGTCTACCCAACCCTTAAAACCCGTTTACCTCGATAACGGGTAGACATAATAAGCGGAGATGTATCGCGCTTCTTGCGGTAACCGGTCACTTGGTGGTGTAAAAAAAGTGAGCTTCTATGTCAACGCAATCTAAAGATACGGCCGTTTATGTAAAGAAAGTATACGTGAAAGGTCAAAAAATGGCTCCAACAAATGTGCGACCAAACTGCTTAGGTCATCAGTCCCCTAGACCTATACCTACTTAAACCAACCTAACCTAACACACATCCATGCCCGGGGGAGGATTCGAATTGACGGCGCAAGCAGCCGCACGTTCTGCGATATGACGTCGTTGAAAGCACGGCTAACACGCACCGGCAAGCTGTTAATATCTTCTGATGTTGCTAAGAAGTAATTTACTTCTGGTGAATGATTTTATGCGCAGTTCATTTAAGATAGAATAACTAAAATGTATTTGTTGTTACGGAAGACGAAGGACGCCTAATTCATTTCCCTCACTTTATTTATGATGTTAGATTTGCAATCTGAGCATACGTATTATCCATAACCACACTTTAGCGCCACATAGATATGTGATTGCAACACATTGGCGTACACTTGAGATATTTCGTTTCCCATGAAGTGGTGGCAGACGATGCTGTGGCGTCTGAGATACGCGAGCTTCGTCAGTGCAAGATATCTCAGCACAGCTGAGCAACGTTTTCTTCCTGCTGTTGCTAGTCTAATGAACAATGGAAATACTGTAGAATACTTTTGACAACCATGTGACCATCAATTTACGTTCGTGAGTCGTTCATAATTATGTTAGTAAATTCACTCGTTATTTTTATGTTCTTTAAATTACATTTGCTACATGATCGCATTGAAGACGTAGGAAATGTATGTCATTTGGTCCAGGAAGCACGTTCCAATAGAAATTGATGCTTACATTGACATTTATGTTGCGAATTAGTCGTCTTATCCATCACATGGATAACGAGGATGCTCCGTTGTCTACAGTTGTTTCGTAGCTTACAAGGGAACCCCCCCATTGCACCCCCCCCCCCCTCAGATTTAGTTATAAGTTGGCACAGTGGATAGGCCTTGAAAAACTGAACACAGATCAATCGAGAAAACAGGAAGAAGTTGTGTGGAACTATGAAAAAAAAGGAAATTAAAAAATCTGATTGGTCCATGCACAAGATAAGCAACATCAAGGACGGTGTATACTCGCGAGCGCCGTGTTCGCGTGGTTAGCGTGAGCAACTGCGGAACGAGAGGTCCTTGGTGTAAGTCTTCCCTCGAGTGAAAAGTTTAATTTTTTTTATTTTCATACAATTATTATCTGTCCGTCCCTCCGTCCGATGCGAGGTAACTGCGCCGTAGTATGGGGACGTTACACCTAAACAAACGTCGGAACACAGGACGTCAGTCGACTACAGCGCACGGAAGAGAGAGTATTTCTGCTAAGGAGGCTCCCTGGCTGGAAGTTGACTGTTCGCTACTTTGGACGAGAGTGCTTTAAATACGTGAGATGTATTCCGTGGGCAATATGAATCCAGAAAATATAGCTCGCGACTTCAATAACAAGGTCAATGAATATTTTCCGAACTGTAAGGAGTCGGACTGTGTACTGATGATTGTCCGAAAATAAAAAATTAAACTATTCACTCGAGGGAAGACTTAAACCAATGACCTCTCGTTCCGCAGCTGCTCACGCTAACCACGCGACCACGGCACTCCTGAGCTCACGTTGTCCTTGATGTTGCCTATCTTCGACATAGACTACTCAGTTTGTATATTTCGCTTATTTTTTTCATAGTTCCACACAGCTTCTTCCTGTTTTCTCGATTGACCTGTGTTCAGTTTTTCAAGGCCTATCCACTGTGCCAACTTATAACTAAATCTGAGGGGGGTACGATAGGGAGGTTCCCTTGTTAGTGGTATTGTGTGTTGGTGGCGTTGCCAGTTTACATACTGTGCAGTAACACACTATAAATGCGTTGGGTGCCTCCTGTGATCTGTTCACTTCAAAAACGTTTTTTGTCATCGTAATTTATGTAACTGGCTCTTCGACTTCCAATTTGACACTTTGTGGAAAAATTGTGACTCTTCAGGCTTTGTTTATCTTGCTAGTCCTAGTTTCAAACATTGTCTGACAGAAAACGTAGGCATGAAGGAGTCAGTAAAAGCAATTATTCGCTATTACAGCAAACTTTTGAATCCACTGGACACTTGAATTCCCTATATTGATTGTGAGAGTTTTGTTATTTCTCTTGTTATTTACTGTCTCAATGTCATCCGTGAGAATAAAATTAAAGGCAGTAGGATTAGGTTCCTGATCTATAAACTATGATTTAATATTCTGCGCTGCTAAATAAATTTGGAAGGTTATATTCTTTACGTAAAACAGAGTATCGGTTTCAGTCCTAGGATTGACGATAAACTTCAGAAATACAATTACAGAATAGTGGCATATCGATTATGGCTCCTCACCATCAACAATAGTTGTTACCAATAGTTTCGCATTTGCTATTTGACCGTCGTTACCCTTTAGAGACCAACCTGATCTTTCCACAATGCCATTTTTAACTTGATTCTTAATAGGTCCTATAACTACAGATTTGTTGAAAATATTAACTGTTAAATACGTTATTCCACAAATTAAAAACTTCGAGTTATTCTTCATATCTTAAAACTTACTACCATTCACTTTCACTAAAGAAAAGATACATAATAATAAAATGAAACCAAAGATTAGAATGTCAAAGCATAGTGTGAATGGTTGAAATGAAATGAACTAAAAATCATCTTCTCGTCTAAAACACGTTACTGTTCCAGAGCACTTCGGCACCTCTCAAAATTTTTTACACCTCTGATGTTTAGCCACATGTCAACTAATAGTGGGTCTCATGATGCAGCACTGTTTCGCTGCCACAAAATAAAGCCTCAAAAATCAGTAAATAAAACTATTGTTCTACTGTTGCTCCAAATCGCATATACCAACCGCCCTCTGCTGCGACAACAACTCAAAGTCTACTGGGTATTCGATTTTTCTCTGCTTTTTCGGGCCTCCTTACCTCTCCTTCTAGCCCAACCTTTGTTCTCCAATTACGCCTTCATCGGCAAGCTTCTCCTCAATATTTTTCATTTGTGCTGAATTGTTTTGTACCCTTCTTGCATATACATGTGTGTCATATATTTTTACAGACTGCATGAATATATAAGGTGAGTATTCTTCTCTTAGCAAATTAAATATTACATATCTTGCTGTGAATTAATTTGTTTGTCCACATTCCACTAACTGCGTTTCCCTAAAATTATATAAAATATACGTCTGTAAAAAAAACAAAAAAACAAAAAACCTTGAAACATCTGTTACAGCTGGTTGGTGAAGGGCTTAAAAAAAAAACACCTCTGCTGATGCTGCTTAGTATCGCGTATAGCCTCCTTCGGCTTCCACAACAGCTCGAAGTCTGTTGGGCATTGAGCCCACAACTCGAGCCACATAACTAGGAGATTCAAGTAACTCATTCGAAGCGTCATGAATCACATCAGAAAGCTGTCGGCGAGTCGACGGTGCCTGCCCCTTTTCTCGTATTACTCTGACCATTTTTGCCCAAATATTCTCAATGGGATTCATGTCAGCTGCTTTAGGTGGCCATTCCATTACAGTAATATTACTATGGTCGTCGAACCACCTCTTAACCACACGTGTCATATGAATAGGCGAGCGATCTTGTTGGAACATGATCTGATCATCGCCAAATCTTGCTATCACAGAAGGCAACATCACATTCTCCAGAATTGAGATGTAATTGCGCGCATCGAATCTTCCTTCCACTTCCCACAGGAGCCCACACCCTTCGGCTGATATCCATGCCCATACCGTTACCGACTCCCTGCCACTCCTACGGCAACTGTAAATATATTTTCGATTATACCTAGCACCTTTAGGTCGGTAAACAAGTACTTGTCCGGTTGATGCCGTAGAGAAAACCTTTTCGTCCGTGAAAATCACTTGCCTCCAAAACTGGAGAGGTCTGTCGGCATATTCAGCAGCAAAAGCAAGGCGAGTTTCTCTGTGGGAAACTGTCAATGTCTCTTTCACAGCAGCGCTTCTTCCTCTCAGTCCACCTTCCCTTAGACGACGAGTGACGGTCTTACTGCTAACATTGACACCCAAAGTCTGCTGAATCTGTCGTGCGTTGACAAATGGGTGGTTCTCACTGAAACGGCATATCTGCTGATCCTGAGCTGCTGTTTTGCGGAGACGGCCACGAGGTCTCCTATTCAGGTTACCACTCTCTTCCTTTCGTCTAATCCACCTGGCTACCGTCGACTTGTGAAGACCCATAGTTCTTGCTATATAGCCATTTGAAAATCCCTCTGCATGGAGTGCTATTATAGCGCCCTTGTCTGCCTCATCCAGATGGGCCACCTAGCGTTGACTGAATGATTCGTCGTGGTTAATATCTGCTGTGGAAACAGCGCTAGCAGGAAACAGACTGCCTCCTCCACGACGGCAGCCACAACACAGTGGCCAAGTATGTGTAACACGGAAATCGATGGCATAAACGATAGAACGCAAGCCCGTACCCGTGTCATTACATAGTGGAGCAACTTAGAATCTGTAATTTTTCTCAGAAGGGACTGGTCCACTCTTGTCATGTCTTATCCTGATAAATATTACATGAAATGAAATGTTTAGGTTTTGTATATGCGGCAGGCCAAACGCAAGAAACACTTCTGAAATATCTGAGGCTACCTGAAGCACACTTCGTGAATTTTAGCTGTAGAAGGTTGCCTTATAGGAAGGAAAATGTGTTTATCCTCGCTCGCCGTGTTTCCAAGCGGCGCAGTTTACTCTGAGGCATACATAGTTCTCGCCGGGCGTAAGAAGCGACTCGACTAACGAGGGGAACTCGCCAGGTGTCATAGGCTGATTGTCCGGAAACTTTGCTCAGTGAAGGAGAGGACAAAATAAGCGAACCTGTGGTTCGGCCTATATGCAAACACTAGACCGTTTCCGAGAAAGCGACGGTCAAAGTTATCAACGCGCTGTTGCTATAGTGTAGATACCTTCTGCAGGCGAGAACGCAATTGAAGCGGTGGCTCAGGGCTACCGTCGTTCTTTCATAACTTTGATTCCCGTGCTCAAGACCATCTTGGTTTTTTTTATTATTATTTTTTCCTGCCTCTCTATCAGAATTAACTACGAATGGTTTTTTTCTAATTTATGTTGACATAATGTTGTCGCTATTCGCTAATTAATTTTGTGTGTAATTAGTGAATTAAAAAAATAATAAAAGAATGAGACAAGCTGATCTGAAACCATCTGGTCTGCTTCATGTATCGTTATATCCAAATGGTTTATAAATGTTATTCTACATTCAGATCGGATAATGGCACCTTTAATGTGTTGAAACCGGTTATCCAGTAAACAGTATTTACGCGATCTTGGCTTCTGAATTATTTCTACAACAGAGTGATCGCCTCACTAGGCACTCTGTGTTCCCTTTTTAACTTCTTTCTTTACACAGTAAATTGACTGACGAATAACGACAACATTGTTTCAACATAAATTGGAATAAACATTCGTAGATAATTCAGAGAGTCAGGGGGGAAAGAAAAGGAAAAACCAGGTTTCGAACTCGTAGCGCAAAGTTCCGAAGTCGCGATGGTACCCACAGAGCCACCGCTTCAGTTGAATCCTTACCCTCTAAGAGGTATCGACACTATAGCAACAGCGCATTGAAAACTTTGACCGTCGTTTTCTCAGAAGCGGTAGAGTGTAAGCAGATAAGCCGAGACACGTGTTCGCTTATTTTGTCCCCTCTTTCACTGAGTGAAGTTTCAGCAAGATTGGGGTATGACACTTGGCGTGTTCCCTCGTAAGTAGCGTGCGTTGCGATTCAGTAGACAGAATGCGTCCACTTTCCTCGATTACTCGTGCACATGTTTGGAAACTTTCTTTCTTGTAGTGGCACTTTGCATTATGAGTGCTGGTTTTCCTGATAACGATCTACTAATGGGCTTTGCTCCCAATTTAAGTTACTGTGTAGTAGACCTACTGCAACTACTTGAACCGGAAATGTTTGTTTATTTGGATACTCCGCTTCTTAGTTGCTATATTTCGCTATAATATTTTCCTTTGTTTCAAAACGGCAAGTTTAGATGACCACTGAACCTTGGTAACGTCAGTAACAATTTAATACTTTGAAACAGTTATGTGTGGTGCACGAGGAGTGTACTCTGTTGAATGAAGAATGCATTAAACATGAAAGCTGCGTCCTATAACAATAATTAACTTTCGGTTACATGACAAAGCACAAGTCGAAGCACTGTCACTTCATCTCAGTACCCAGTTAAACCTAAACTGGAACGATCGAAAACATACAATTGTGGGGAAGGCAGACGAAACACTGCGTTTTATTGGCCGAAAACTGAGAATACGCAACAGGCCAACTGAAAACACTGCCTACACTACGTTTGTCCGTCCACTGCTATAATATCCTTGACAGACGTGATTGACTGTGCACGCAAAAACGTCCAAGGAACGGTAGCACGATTTGTAATGTCACGAAATAGGGTAGAGAGAGTCCCAGATTTGATAATCGAGTTGGGATAACATTCATGAAAACAAAAGCGTTTTTCGTTGCTGCGAGATCTTTTCACGAAATTTCAATCACCAACATCTGTTCTGAATGCGAAAACATTATTTCCTCGGGAACTTACACAGGAAGAAATTTTAGTAATAATGTAATTCAAGGCTCGTAAGAAATGGTTTAAGTGGTCCTTTTTCCCGCACACTGTTAATGAGTGGGGCGGTAGAGAAATAATCCGAACCTTCTGCCAGGCACGTAAGTCTGGAATGCAAAGAAATCCTGTAGATGTAGTCATGTAGATGTAACAACGAAATTATGTTGTAAATGCGACATGTGAGTTACATTTGATTTGAACATCGAAGTTGTATGCTGTTTGTTTACTTTTTGTTCCTTATTTTCAGCCATATACAAACACCTCGGCGCGTTAAATTGTTACTGAAATAAAGTGTCATGCATGGACCAATAACAATAAATTCTTACCTACTTGTTATGGTACTGCAGTATCTGCCAGCGTCTTCAGAAGTGGATATCGCATACGACGTTCCTAGGGTGTTTATAAATGGATATTGCTGACGACTTCGAACAAAGTTTGAATGTAGCTTCGTAAAAGTTCCGTGATCAAAGGATCTGAGTTGCTGGCGTATATAGTTTATCCTCACTAGACAGTATATATTATCATTATACATGAGGTGAATAGGGTTTCGCCGGGTGCGGTGGACGAGCGGTTCCAGGCGCTTCAGTCACGAACCGCACGGCTGCTTCAGTCGCAGGTTGCAATCCTACCTCGGTCATAGATGTCTGTGATGTCCTTAGGCTACCTAGATTTAAGTAGTTCTAGGTCTAGGGGACTGATGACCTAAGCAGTTTGGTCGCATAGTTCTTGAAGCCATTTTTTAACCTTTCGCATAAATTTTCTTTACATAAACGGCCGTATCTTTAGATTGCGTTGACATAGAAGCTCACTTTTTTACATCACCAAGGGACCGGTTACCGCAAGAAGTGCGATACATTTCCGCTTATTATGTCTACCCGTTATCGAGGTAAACGGGTTTTAAAGGTTGGGTAGACCGATAGGCGGTCAAGAAAGTGAGACTAGTAGGGTTCCGTTTTTACCGGTTTAGGTGACGAAATCCTAACAACGAAAACAGCTACGACAGTTACTGAAGATCAGGGCCGCATAAATAACACCCCCTACTCTTTATTCGAAATGTTCTAGTTGCAGTCGATACATCAGCATATTAATCGTAGCTACGCTTTCGATCCAAATCACGTTTACAGGAAAGCAAATAGAATCCATTTGCCTATACACGTGGTAATTCACATCCCAGTATTAATGCCACCGCGTTTTAGAAGTGCGAACATTCCCATTGCTAGCTAGCTTAAGAAACACTTCGGTTAATGAACGTTTTCTGGCTGTGGCGAGTCTAGTGGAGAATTCGAAAAAATGTAGAATACGTTTGGCAGCTATGTAGCCGTTTATTTCCTGGGGTGGTGCAGAATTATCCTACTAAATTTACTCGCTAATAACAGTATTTTGTTATATCGATAAACATCCCGAATGACTGTCACATAAGCGGTGACATAAAGGTAGAAAATTCATGTTTTTGAGTCCAGAAAGCTCTATGCAACAGAAACTACAGTTCATTTTGCCATTTTCATTGCGAAATTGCCGGCTTATTAATGTCAGGGGTAATAATAGAGGGCTGTTTGCCTGGGTTGTCTGCTAGTGTAGTGAAAGGAAGGTCTGGTCTGTTTTCGGTTCTAATCTCGATGGAGGCAGGTAGAATATCAGTAAAGCAATTTTAAGAAATTCTCGCGCCCCCAATACGTTTTATCGCTACCCCATTCTATACTGTGATACTGTGGATGTCAATATGACACTTTTGTAGAATTTAATACATGTTACTGCCTACCCCCCCCCCCCCCCCCCCATGAACCATGGACCTTGCCGTTGGTGGGGAGGCTTGCGTGCCTCAGCAATACAGATAGCCGTACCATAGGTACAACCACAACGGAGGGGTATCTGTTGAGAAGCCAGACAAACGTGTGGTTCCTGAAGAGGGGCAGCAGCCTTTTCAGTAGTGCAAGGGCAACAGTCTGGATGATTGACTGATCTGGCCTTGTAACAATAACCAAAACGGCCTTGCTGTGCTGGTACTGCGAACGGCTGAAAGCAAGGGGAAACTACGGCCGTAATTTTTCCCGAGGGCATGCAGCTTTACTGTATGATTAAATGATGATGACGTCCTCTTGGGTAAAATATTCCGGAGGTAAAATAGTCCCCCATTCGGATCTCCGAACGAGGACTACTCAAGAGGATGTCGTTATCAGGAGAAAGAAAACTGGCGTTCTACGGATCGGAGCGTGGAATGTCGGATCCCTTAATCGGGCAGGTAGGTTAGAAAATTTAAAAAGGGAAATGGATAGGTTAAAGTTAGATATAGTGGGAATTAGTGAAGTTCGGTGGCAGGAGGAACAAGACTTCTGGTCAGGTGACTACAGGGTTATAAACACAAAGTCAAATAGGGGTAATGCAGGAGTAGGTTTAATAATGAATAGGAAAATAGGAATGCGGGTAAGCTACTACAAACAGCATAGTGAACGCATTATTGTGGCCAAGATAGATACGAAGCCCACACCTACTACAGTAGTACAAGTTTATATGCCAACTAGCTCTGCAGATGACGAAGAAATTGAAGAAATGTATGATGAAATAAAAGAAATTATTCAGATAGTGAAGGGAGACGAAAATTTAATAGTCATGGGTGACTGGAATTCGAGTGTAGGAAAAGGGAGAGAAGGAAACGTAGTAGGTGAATATGGATTGGGGCTAAGAAATGAAAGAGGGAGCCGCCTGGTAGAATTTTGCACAGAGCACAACTTAATCATAGGTAACACTTGGTTTAAGAATCATGATAGAAGGTTGTATACATGGAAGAACCCTGGAGATACTAAAAGGTACCAGATAGATTATATAATGGTAAGACAGAGATTTAGGAACCAGGTTTTAAATTGTAAGACATTTCCAGGAGCAGATGTGGACTCTGACCACAATCTATTGGCTATGACCTGTAGATTAAAACTGAAGAAACTGCAAAAAGGTGGGAATTTAAGGAGATGGGACCTGGATAAACTGAAAGAACCAGAGGTTGTACAGAGTTTCAGGGAGAGCATAAGGGAACAATTGACATGAATGGGGGAAAGGAATACAGTAGAAGAAGAATGGGTAGCTTTGAGGGATGAAGTAGTGAAGGCAGAAGAGGATCAAGTAGGTAAAAAGACGAGGGCTAGTAGAAATCCTTGGGTAACAGAAGAAATACTGAATTTAATTGATGAAAGGGGAAAATATAAAAATGCAGTAAATGAAGCAGGCAAAAAGGAATACAAACGTCTCAAAAATGAGATCGACAGGAAGCGCAAAATGGCTAAGCAGTGATGGCTAGAGGACAAATGTAAGGATGTAGAGGCTTATCTCACTAGGGGTAAGATAAATACTGCCTACAGGAAAATTAAAGAGACCTTTGGAGATAAGAGGACCACTTGTATGAACATCAAGAGCTCAGATGGAAACCCAGTTCTAAACAAAGAAGGGAAAGCAGAAAGGTGGAAGGAGTATATAGAGGGTCTATACAAGGGCGATGAAATTGACGACAATATTATGGAAATGGAAGAGGATGTAGATGAAGACGAAATGGGAGATACGATACTGCGTGAAGAGTTTGACAGAGCACTGAAAGACCTGAGTCGAAACAAGGCCCCCGGAGTAGACAACATTCCATTGGAACTACTGACGGCCTTGGGAGAGCCAGTCCTGACAAAACTCTACCATCTAGTGAGCAAGATGTATGAAACAGGCGAAATACCCTCAGACTTCAAGAAGAATATAATAATTCCAATCCCAAAGAAAGCAGGTGTTGACAGATGTGAAAATTACCGAACAATCAGTTTAATAAGCCACAGCTGCAAAATACTAACACGAATTCTTTACAGACGAATGGAAAAACTGGTAGAAGCCGACCTCGGGGAAGATCAGTTTGGATTCCGTAGAAATGTTGGAACACGTGAGGCAATACTGACCCTACGACTTATCTTAGAAGAAAGATTAAGGAAAGGCAAACCTACGTTTCTAGCATTTGTAGACTTAGAGAAAGCTTTTGACAATGTTGACTGGAATACTCTCTTTCAAATTCTAAAGGTGGCAGGGGTAAAATACAGGGAGCGAAAGGCTATTTACAATTTGTACAGAAACCAGATGGCAGTTATAAGAGTCGAGGGACATGAAAGGGAAGCAGTGGTTAAGAAGGGAGTGAGACAGGGTTGTAGCCTCTCCCCGATGTTACTCAATCTGTATATTGAGCAAGCAGTAAAGGAAACAAAAGAAAAATTTGGAGTAGGTATTAAAATCCATGGAGAAGAAATAAAAACGTTGAGGTTCGCCGATGACATTGTAATTCTGTCAGAGACAGCAAAGCACTTGGAAGAGCAGTTGAATGGAATGGATGGTGTCTTGAAGGGAGGATATAAGATGAATATCAACAAAAGCAAATCGAGGATAACGGAATGTAGTCGAATTAAGTCGGGTGATGTTGAGATTATTAGATTAGAAAATGAGACACTTAAAGTAGTAAAGGAGTTTTGCTATTTGGGGAGCAAAATAACTGATGATGGTCGAAGTAGAGAGGATATAAAATGTAGACTGGCAATGGCAAGGAAAGCGTTTCTGAAGAAGAGAAATTTGTTAACATCGAGTATAGATTTAAGTGTCAGGAAGTCATTTCTGAAAGTATTTGTATGGAGTGTAGCCATGTATGGAAGTGAAACATGGACGGTAAATAGTTTGGACAAGAAGAGAATAGAAGCTTTCGAAATGTGGTGCTACAGAAGAATGCTGAAGATTAGATGGGTAGATCGCATAACTAATGAGGAAGTATTGAATAGGATTGGGGAGAAGAGAAGTTTGTGGCACAACTTGACCAGAAGAAGGGATCGGTTGGTAGGACATGTTCTGAGGCATCAAGGGATCACCAATTTAGTATTGGAGTGCAGCGTGGAGGGTAAAAATCGTAGGGGGAGACCAAGAGATGAATACACTAAGCAGATTCAGAAGGATGTAGGTTGCAGTAGGTACTGGGAGATGAAGAAGCTTGCACAGGATAGAGTAGCATGGAGAGCTGCATCAAACCAGTCTCAGGACTGAAGACCATAATAACAACAACAAACTGCCTACCCCGATCTTGCTGAAACTTCGCTCAGAAAAAGAGGGGACAAAATAAGCGAACACGTGTCTCGGCTTATCTGCTTACACTCTACCGTCTACCACTTCTGAGAAAATGACTGTCAATGTTTTCAATGCGCTGTTGCTATAGTGTAGATAACTCTTAGCTGGTAAGGATTCAACTGAAGCGGAGGCTCTGTGGCTACCATCGCGACTTCGGAACTTTGCGCTACGAGTTCGAAACCTGGTTTTTCTTTTTTTCCTTACTCACTCACTGAATATCTACGAATGTTTATTCCAATTTATGTTGAAACAATGTTGTCGTTATTCGTGAGTTAATTTACTGTGTAAAGGAGGAAGTTAAAAGGGGAACACACAGTGCCTAGTGGAGCGATCACTCTGTTGTAGAAATAATTCAGAAGCCAAGATCGCGTAAATACTGTTTACTGGATAACCGGTTTCAACACATTAAAGGTGCCATCATCGGATCTGAATGTAGATTAACATTTATAAACCATTTGGATTTAACGATACATGAAGCAGACCAGATGATTTTAGATCAGTTTGTCTCATTCTTTTATTATTTTTTTTAATTCATTAATTACACATCAAGTTAACTGGCGAATAACGACAACATTATTTCAGCATAAATTATAAAAAAAGCATTCGTAGATAATTCTGATAGAGAGGCAGGAAAAAATGATAATAAAAAAAACCAAGATGGTCTCGAACACGGGAATCAAAGTTATGAAGGAACGACGGTAGCCTTTTTTTTTAATCTCATTTTGTTCGCTTTCGTTCGTTGAATCTGCTCGAGGCGGACGTCGTAAGACACCCGTTTAAGTTCGTTGCTGATCGATTAACTCAGTTTTTTTATTACAGAGGGCCGCTAACCCTCTGACCGAACATAGCCATGAGCCACCGCTTCAGTTGCGTTCTCGCCTGCAGAAGGTATCTACACTATAGCAACAGCGCGTTGATAACTTTGACCGTCGCTTTCTCGGAAACGGTCGAGTGTTTGCATATAAGCCGAACTGCAGGTTCGCTTATTTTGTCCTCTCCTTCACTGAGCAAAGTTTTCGGACAATCAGCCTATGACACCTGGCGAGTTCCCCTCGTTAGTCGAGTCGCTTCTTACGCCCGGCGAGAACTATGTATGCCTCAGAGTAAACTGCGCCGCTTGGAAACACGGCGAGCGATGATAAACACATTTTCCTTCCTATAAGGCAACCTTCTACAGCTAAAATTCACGAAGTGTTCTTCAGGTAGCCTCAGATATTTCAGAAGTGTTTCTTGCGTTTGGCCTGCCGCATATACAAAACCTAAACATTTCATTTCATGTAATATTTATCAGGATAAGACATGACAAGAGTGGACCAGTCCCTTCTGAGAAAAATTACAGATTCTAAGTTGCTCCACTATGTAATGACACGGGTACGGGCTTGCGTTCTATCGTTTATGCCATCGATTTCCGTGTTACACATACTTGGCCACTGTGTTGTGGCTGCCGTCGTGGAGGAGGCAGTCTGTTTCCTGCTAGCGCTGTTTCCACAGCAGATATTAACCACGACGATTCATTCAGTCAACGCTAAGTGGCCCATCTGGATGAGGCAGACAAGGGCGCTATAATAGCACTCCATGCAGAGGGATTTTCAAATGGCTATATAGCAAGAACTATGGGTCTTCACAAGTCGACGGTAGCCAGGTGGATTAGACGAAAGGAAGAGAGTGGTAACCTGAATAGGAGACCTCGTGGCCGTCTCCGCAAAACAGCAGCTCAGGATCAGCAGATATGCCGTTTCAGTGAGAACCACCCATTTGTCAACGCACGACAGATTCAGCAGACTTTGGGTGTCAATGTTAGCAGTAAGACCGTCACTCGTCGTCTAAGGGAAGATTGACTGAGAGGAAGAAGCGCTGCTGTGAAAGAGACATTGACAGTTTCCCACAGAGAAACTCGCCTTGCTTTTGCTGCTGAATATGCCGACAGACCTCTCCAGTTTTGGAGGCAAGTGATTTTCACGGACGAAAAAATTTTCTCTACGGCATCAACCGGAAAAGTACTTGTTTACCGACCTAAAGGTGCTAGGTATAATCGAAAATATATTTACAGTTGCCGTAGGAGTGGCAGGGAGTCGGTAACGGTATGGGCATGGATATCGGCCGAAGGGTGTGGGCTCCTGTGGGAAGTGGAAGGAAGATTCGATGCTCGCAATTACATCTCAATTCTGGAGAATGTGATGTTGCCTTCTGTGACAGCAAGATTTGGCGATGATCAGATCATGTTCCAACAAGATCGCTCGCCTATTCATATGGCACGTGTGGTTAAGAGGTGGTTCGACGACCATAGTAATATTACTGTAATGGAATGGCCACCTAAAGCAGCTGACATGAATCCCATTGAGAATATTTGGGCAAAAATGGTCAGAGTAATACGAGAAAAGGGGCAGGCACCGTCGACTCGCCGACAGCTTTCTGATGTGATTCATGACGCTTCGAATGAGTTACTTGAATCTCCTAGTTATGTGGCTCGAGTTGTGGGCTCAATGCCCAACAGACTTCGAGCTGTTGTGGGTTGCATATATTTTTTTTTTCAACCCTTCACCACTCAGCTGCAACAGATGTTTCGAGGTTTTTTTTGTTTTTTTGTTTTTTTACAGACGTATATTTTATATAATTTTAGGGAAACGCAGTAAGTGGAATGTGGACAAACAAATTAATTCACAGCAAGATATGTAATATTTAATTTGCTAAGAGAAGAATACTCACCTTATATATTCATGCAGTCTGTAAAAATATATGACACACATGTATATGCAAGAAGGGTACAAAACAATTCAGCACAAATGAAAAATATTGAGGAGAAGCTCGCCGATGAAGGCGTAATTGGAGAACAAAGGTTGGGCTAGAAGGAGAGGTAAGGAGGCCCGAAGAAGCAGAGAAAAATCGAATACCCAGTAGACTTTGAGTTGTTGTCGCAGCAGAGGGCGGTTGGTATATGCGATTTGGAGCAACAGTAGAACAATAGTTTTATTTACTGATTTTTGAGGCTTTATTTTGTGGCAGCGAAACAGTGCTGCATCATGAGACCCACTATTAGTTGACATGTGGCTAAACATCAGAGGTGTAAAAAATTTTGAGAGGTGCCGAAGTGCTCTGGAACAGTAACGTGTTTTAGACGAGAAGATGATTTTTAGTTCATTTCATTTCAACCATTCACACTATACTTTGACATTCTAATCTTTGGTTTCATTTTATTATTATGTATCTTTTCTTTAGTGAAAGTGAATGGTAGTAAGTTTTAAGATATGAAGAATAACTCGAAGTTTTTAATTTGTGGAATAACGTATTTAACAGTTAATATTTTCAACAAATCTGTAGTTATAGGACCTATTAAGAATCAAGTTAAAAATGGCATTGTGGAAAGATCAGGTTGGTCTCTAAAGGGTAACGACGGTCAAATAGCAAATGCGAAACTATTGGTAACAACTATTGTTGATGGTGAGGAGCCATAATCGATATGCCACTATTCTGTAATTGTATTTCTGAAGTTTATCGTCAATCCTAGGACTGAAACCGATACTCTGTTTTACGTAAAGAATATAACCTTCCAAATTTATTTAGCAGCGCAGAATATTAAATCATAGTTTATAGATCAGGAACCTAATCCTACTGCCTTTAATTTTATTCTCACGGATGACATTGAGACAGTAAATAACAAGAGAAATAACAAAACTCTCACAATCAATATAGGGAATTCAAGTGTCCAGTGGATTCAAAAGTTTGCTGTAATAGCGAATAATTGCTTTTACTGACTCCTTCATGCCTACGTTTTCTGTCAGACAATGTTTGAAACTAGGACTAGCAAGATAAACAAAGCCTGAAGAGTCACAATTTTTCCACAAAGTGTCAAATTGGAAGTCGAAGAGCCAGTTACATAAATTACGATGACAAAAAACGTTTTTGAAGTGAACTGATCACAGGAGGCATCCAACGCATTTATAGTGTGTTACTGCACAGTATGTAAACTGGCAACGCCACCAACACACAATACCACTAACAAGGGAACCTCCCTATCGTACCCCCCTCAGATTTAGTTATAAGTTGGCACAGTGGATAGGCCTTGAAAAACTGAACACAGATCAATCGAGAAAACAGGAAGAAGCTGTGTGGAACTATGAAAAAAATAAGCGAAATATACAAACTGAGTAGTCTATGTCGAAGATAGGCAACATCAAGGACAACGTGAGCTCAGGAGTGCCGTGGTCGCGTGGTTAGCGTGAGCAGCTGCGGAACGAGAGGTCATTGGTTTAAGTCTTCCCTCGAGTGAATAGTTTAATTTTTTATTTTCGGACAATCATCAGTACACAGTCCGACTCCTTACAGTTCGGAAAATATTCATTGACCTTGTTATTGAAGTCGCGAGCTATATTTTCTGGATTCATATTGCCCACGGAATACATCTCACGTATTTAAAGCACTCTCGTCCAAAGTAGCGAACAGTCAACTGCCAGCCAGGGAGCCTCCTTAGCAGAAATACTCTCTCTTCCGTGCGCTGTAGTCGACTGACGTCCTGTGTTCCGACGTTTGTTTAGGTGTAGCGTCGCCATACTACGGCGCAGTTACCTCGCACCGTCGGAGGGACGGACAGATAATAATTGTATGAAAATAAAAAATTAAACTTTTCACTCGAGGGAAGACTTACACCAAGGACCTCTCGTTCCGCAGTTGCTCACGCTAACCACGCGAACACGGCGCTCGTGAGTATACACCGTCCTTGATGTTGCTTATCTTGTGCATGGACTACTCAGATTTTTTAATTTCCTTTTTTTTCATAGTTCCACACAACTTCTTCCTGTTTTCTCGATTGATCTGTGTTCAGTTTTTCAAGGCCTATCCACTGTGCCAACTTATAACTAAATCTGAGGGGTGGGGGGGGGGTGCAATGGGGGGGGGGGTTCCCTTGTAAGCTACGAAACAACTGTAGCAAAATGGAGCGTCCTCGTTATCCATGTGATGGATAAGACGACCAATTCGCAACATAAATGTCAATGTAAGCATCAATTTCTATTGGAACGTGCTTCCTGGACCAAATGACATACATTTCCTACGTCTTCAATGCGAATCATGTAGCAAATGTAATTTAAAGAACATAAAAATAACGAGTGAATTTACTAACATAATTATGAACGACTCACGAACGTAAATTGATGGTCACATAGTTGTCAAAAGTATTCTACAGTATTTCCATTGTCCATTAGACTAGCAACAGCAGGAAGAAAACGTTCGCTCAGCTGTGCTGAGATATCTTGCACTGACGAAGCTCGCGTTTCTAAGACGCCACAGCATCGTCTGCCACCACTTCATGGGAAACGAAATATCTCAAGTGTACGCCAATGTGTTGCAATCACATATCTATGTGGCGCTAAAGTGTGGTTATGGATAATACGTATGCTCAGATTGCGAATCTAACATCATAAATAAAGTGAGGGAAATGAATTAGGCGTCCTTCGTCTTCCGCAACATCAAATATATTTTAGTTATTCTATCTTAAATGAACTGCGCATAAAATCATTCACCAGAAGTAAATTACTTCTTAGCAACATCAGAAGATATTAACAGATTGCCGGCGCGGGTTAGCCGTGCTTTCAACGACGTCATATCGCAGAACGCGCGGCTGATTGCGCCGTCATTTCGAATCCTCCCCCGGGCATGGATGTGTGTTAGGTTAGGTTGGTGTAAGTAGTTCTAGGTCTAGGGGACTGATGACCTAAGCAGTTTGGTCGCACATTTCTTGGAGCCATTTTTTGACCTTTCGCATAAACTTTCTTTACATAAACGGCCGTATCTTTAGATTGCGTTGACATAGAAGCTCACTTTTTTTACACCACCAAGTGACCGGTTACCGCAAGAACTGCGATACATCTCCGCTTATTATGTCTACCCGTTATCGAGGTAAGCGGGTTTTAAAGGTTGGGTAGACCGATAGGCGGTCAAGAAAGTGAGACTAGTAGGGTTCCGTTTTTACCGGTTTAGGTGACGAAATCCTAACAACGAAAACAGCTACGATAGTTACTGTAGATGAGGGTCGCATAAATAACACCCCCTGCTCTTTATTCGAAATGTTCTAGTTACAGTCGATACATCAGTATATTAATCGTAGCTACGCTTTCGATCCAAATCACGTTTACAAGAATGCAAATAGAATCCATTTGCCTATACACGTGGTAATTCACATCCCAGTATTAATGCCACCGCGTTTTAGAAGTGCGAACATTCCCATTGCTAGCTAGTTTAAGATACACTTCGGCTAATGAACATTTTCTGGATGTGGCGAGCCTAGTGGAGAATTCTAAACAGTGTAGAATACGTTTGGCAGCTATGTAGCCGTTTATTTCCTGGGGTGGTGCAGAATTATCCTACTAAATTTACTCGCTAATAACAGTATTTTGTTATTTCAATAAACATGCCGAACGACTGTTACATAAGCGGTGACATAAAGGTAGAAAATTCATGTTTTTGAGTCTAGAAAGCTCTATGCAACAGAAACTACAGTTCATTTTGCCATTTTCATTGCGAAATTGCCGGCTTATTAATTTCAGGGGTAATAATAGAGGGCTGTGTGCCTGGGTTGTCTGCTAGTGTAGTGAAAGGAAGGTCTAGTTTGTTTTCCATTCTAATCTCGTTGGAGGCAGGTAGAATATCAGTAAAGCAGTTTTAAGAAATTCTCGCGCCCCCAATACGTGTTATCGCTACCCCATTCTATATGACACTTTTTTAGAATTTAATACATGTTACTGCCTACTTTTTCCGCTTCTGTCAATAATGGAATTGACTTAAGTGTGGCACTGAATGATTTTTAACTGAATTTCGTTATGAATCTTCAAGCATTGCTAAATTTGCACACTTTCGTGGTAGGTCAGCAACAGTAATCCAGTATGACTGGTCTGAACGTTGACACAGACCGTTTCGCGGCCGAATGCGGATAATATTTTACTAATTCGTAACGATCTGGGGTTCTTTGTCTTACTAAAACAGTTATGTTTTCTCGATAAGTTGAAATTCATTTTTATTGGTATAGTTCATACCAATTAGCGTTTCTTCTTTCATTTCTGTCTTATATTTACGTGTTGTGTTAACACATTAATCAGCTTTAATATAGTCTTACAAATTATGGAAAACAGTCTAAAGAAGTTCAGATAGTTTGTCAATTTCACGCCTGTGCATAGTATGTTGGTAGCACTTCGTCGCCTTGCCTGTTATGCTGTGTAGCAGACTTTAAAGCTGTGCGGATCAGCATAACGAAAAGGCGAAAGGTCTCGCTCGTTTTGTCCACGACTGTACATTAGGAGTGTCTGTCTGACTTCTGTAGTAGTGTGAGGTGCAAACTGTTTCTTGCAGGAGCCAAAGGGTATTTGTTGGATCAATCCATTGCACAACTTGTCAAAATAAAACCCACACACTCACACTACTTACCAGTGAAACACTGTGCATTTTCAGCTTTTGGAATTGTGTGACATAGTACCCTACAATAGACATAATCAAAAGTGCTGCGTGGCTCAGTGGAATTTATTATTTTTAGTTTGGTTTTATTTGAATATGCACTGTCGCACACCTGTGTCCTCTTTCTCAATGCAGACTATAATTTATTCAAATGTTCTTCAAGATATTAGATGCCATGGTCATTTTAGAGGTACTAAACTTCTGAATTTGGAAAATAAGATATTACCCTTCAGTGCAAGTAGAATGTGCTGTCAACAATTTCCCTCATCATTAAGTCACCCTTGATTTTCCGAAAGTGTGGAAGCCACCTAAAATAGAGTGAACATTTGTATTTAAAAGCCTCAAACAGCAATACCAGAACAGGAGGCCTCTGGTCCTCTTTGAAATCAACAGTCTAGTTCCACATACATTGTTGTACAACGCAACTAAATTTATACTAGAATTCAAATAATATTTCGACACTTGATTGGACTTATTTGACAAGCATAACTTTACAAAATAAATTATTGTAGCCTTTTACTAAATTTTCTGACTCATTTAAAATATAACATACAGCTGTTAACATTATCTTTGAGTGAGTTCATTTAAACTTCACAGCACTGAAACAAATTCAGTAGGTTGTACAAATCAAGAAAACTTTTTTAGTTGAGTTCTACAGGTGTGTGGGCGTGGTCACATGCAATATTTATTTTTATACACTTTTGGACTGTCGTAGTCTACATTCATATGCTTTCAAAGGCTGTAAAATTACCTATTTTACATAGAAACATGAAACTGTATGCACACTGGGCAGTGAGAAAATGTATTGAATTGAACCTTTTCCAAAACTTTCAGAAATGCTTCTGAATTTCGTGTACACGAATACAAATTCATAAGAATTTTGTCCAGTCATTGAACATGTTTCTGAAAACACAAGTAAATAGAATTAAGTTATGTTAAGCTGTTTTCTCACCAAGATGTTCAATCGCAAAATATACGATTTAATTTCTTTGAGTAATGACCTAATTACACGTTTATTAACACAAGACTGTAGAATAGAAGTAACAAGTATTCTTATGTTATCAGCCAAGTAACAGCATTATCTTAATGTGAATATACCTGAGGAATTTAAGTTGAAGCGTATCTTCCACTTTGATGTAAGTGTATCTGAAACGTCTAGAAGAAGAGTTCGAAATTTAAGATAGATCCTTCCCTTAGCTTCCAACAACAGATGCAAACATACAGGAAGTACTAATGAGTCACTAAAAGATATGTACTTTACTGTTTCAGTCCTCGGTCAGTCACAAGATGTTGTATGTCAGCTATTGCCATTTTTATCTTTAGCAATGATTTTTATATCCAAAAAAGGCAGAAGAATCCACATTAAATTATGGGCCCCATATAAATGGCCTGACTAGGTAGGTCAACTGAAACAGTGAAGGAAGGCAAAGACTTACTACCTCCAGTAGCACCATGCATTGTAAAGTAGAGTGGTATTGAAACCAACCTTTGGGTTACTTTACCTTAGTGACTTGAAAGTTAACAAAACACATTTTGCGATTTTAAAATTTGTATTGGAACTCAGGTTCAAGATTTCGATTTTGAGTCATACCGTTACTTGCTCAAAACGAAATTTATGTGAGAGTCTAGTAATACTAAGTATTCGAGGTAATTTTAATGCAAAAAAAGAAAAAGGAAGAAAATGTATGATTTTCCGCCCATGGATTATGTAGCTAGAAAAATCGATTAAGAAAATATTAGTTATACTGATGAATACATCAGTCTGATTTTGTCATTCAGGGCGCAGAGCTATGAACTACAGGGAAGAATTAAATGTAGTAATTAATTAATATTGACCAGCTGATAAACATAACACATACCTTTTGTAGTATATGATGAAAATTAAAAGCATATTACTCTACAATATAAGAAAAGACAGAAGGCTCACTGTGATGTGACTCGTCTACTTAAACAATCCAGTGCAAATTATACATACTAGCAAAGCTTTTTTTTAAATATATTGCCCCTACTTTTAATCATCAAAAAGTGCAAAACATGTCTCTTACATTAAAACAATGCACCGACTAGTAGTTACAAAACAGTAGTAATAAACTGCAAAGATGCTGAACGGGAATGAAAAGAGGCATGAAAGAATTTTTGAGAATCCTATCTTGAGGATGTGAGATTTTACAAGATTTAGTACATCAGTTCTTAATTAAACATACTACTCACTAACATACACTCAAATACAAAAAAAGAAAGAAACCGACGCATCAGGAAGGAATTATTCGACTGAGACGGAAATCGGTAGATGTGATGTACATGCACAGACAATCAAATGATTAAAATTACAGAAAAATTGGATGATTTATTTAAGATAAAGAACTTCAAAAATTGGGCATGTCAATAATGCGTTGGTGTACCTTTGGCCTTTATGCAAGCAGTTATTTGACTTAGTACTGATTGATACTCTTGTTGGATGTTGCCCTGAGGGACATCGTGCCAAATTATGTCCAACTGGTGCTTTATATCATCAAAATCGCGAGCTGGTTGGAGGACCCAGCCTCAACTAGGAAGAGATCTGGCGACCCTGCAGGCCATGGCAGGATTTGGCAAGCATGAAGATAAGCAGTAGTAAATCTCGCTGTGTGAAGAGTGGGCATTATCTAGCTGAAACGTAAGCCCAGGATGGCTTGCCATGAAAGATAACAGAAGGGAAGGTAGAATACCGTCGACATTCCACTGCGCCCTATGGGTGCCACAGATGACAACCAAGGGGATCCTGATATGAAATGAAATGGCACTCCAGACCACCATTGCTGGGTGTCGGGCCATGTGTAGAGATTAGATAAGATTAGTACTTGTTCCATAGATCATGAGTACGACACTTCGTAATGATGTGGAACGTGTCAGGTTAATAAAAGATGTCTATACAAGGTATTGCATTGCACAAAATATTACATGACACTTAATATTTTTTTGTGAGGGTTGGGGAAATTACCCACTTACTAGATCCAAAAATTCATCTAATGAGTAGAAGGATTTGCCATTAAGAATTTTTTTAAAATTTCCTTTTAAATGCTATATGACTATCTGTCAGACTTTTCATGCTATTAGGTAAGTGACCAAAGACTTTTGTGGCAGCATAATTTACCCCCTTCTGAGCCAAAGTTAGATTTAACCTTGAGTAGTGGAGATCATCCTTTCTCCTAGTGTAGCAGCCATGTACACTACTATTACTTTTCAATTCGTTCGGATTGCTAACAACAAATTTCGTAAGTGAATATATATATTGTGAGGCTACAGTGAAGATCCCTAGCTCTTTAAATAAGTCTCTGCAGGATGATCGTGGATGATCTCCAGCAATTATTCTGATTACATGCTTTTGTGCAATGAACACTCTTTCACTCAATGATGAATATGATGCCATACGAAAGCAGAGAATGAAAATAGGTGTGGTAAGCCAATTTACTGACATGTATATCGCCAAAATTTGCAACGACCCTAATAGCATAAGTAGCTGAATTCAAACGTTTCAGCAGATCTTCAGTGTGTTTTTTCCAGTTCAACCCCTCAACAATGCATACAACTAGAAATTTTGAATATTCTACCTTAACTACCGATTTCCGATCGAAGTCTATATTTATTAATGGCGTCATTCCATTTACTGTGTGGAATTGCATATACTGTGTTTTGTTAAAGTTTAATGAGAGCCCATTTGCAGAGAACCACTTAATGATTTTCTGAAAAACATCATTTACAATTTCACCAGTTAATTCTTGTCTGCTGGGTGTGATAGCTATACTTGTATCATCGACAAAAAGTACCAGCTCTGCATCTTCGTGAATATAGAATGGCAAGTAAATAATATATATTAAGAACAGCAGAGGACCCAAGACCGAACCTTGCGGCAGCCCACTCTTTATTTTTACCCAGTTTTAGAAATCACCAGTTTTTTGAATATTATGTGAACTGCTTATTTCAACTTCCTGCACTCTTCCAGTTAGGTATGATTTAAACCATTTGAACACTGTCCCATTCATACCACAGTACTTAAGCTTACCTAGAAGTATTCCATGATTTACAGTACAGTACAGTACAGTATAGTGGACGACAATTAGGTTTTGTGTCCCACCACTGCCTGGGTCATCTCCAGACACATGTTTGCTGTACGGGAGGTCTCAGTTCGATGTGGGACTCATCACTGAAGGCATACTCCTGTCAATGGAATTCCATTTCGAATACGCCCGACACCACTGCAAACGGGTTTGTTGGTGTAAGGAGGTCATTGGCAGTTGCAAGGGGCGCCCTGAGCTCAGCTGCATTTCTGCAACCCTCTTATTAATGGCACTTATGATAGCTGAAGCACCACCTGCACTTCGGATCGATGATAATGCTGAATCTGGGGCTCTGAGTGCCTCTCTAACAAATGCTCGGTCATCTCATTCTGTCATCTCTGTACGTTGGCCGCTTCCTTCTTGACACTGTGTTCGGCCATGGTTCACCCAGTCCTGCCAACATCGTCGAATGGTGTTCAAATGTCGAACGATTCGCCGTTTACTGCAACTTGTTTCTTTTAGCGCAACTACACATTCTGTCTCAAATGACTGTCATATGTGCATATTATTCAAGCGCCTGTCTGCGAGGCATAGTTAATTTCCAATTCAGTGCATGTGCTTTCTACGTAGTCTCGCCTTTAAACTAACCATATATGCAAATTATACTTTATTTTTGGGATTCCGTACCTTTACCTTGGGGGTAGCGCTTGTACGATGGGTGGTGGCCGAGCTTGGAACTACGCGGATGGTGGAGGCCCAGGCGTGGCGACGCTGCCGGAAGGGGCCGCGAAGGCAGTACAAGATGGTGGCGTACTCCACCAGCGCCAGGAACACGAACACGATGCACGACAGCTGCCACACGTCCAGGCTCTTCACTCCTTGCGACGGGGGTGCAGTCGACCTGCACCAGAGCAAAATATGGCTAGATGCTAATAGGAGTACTCAGTTTGTAGAGCTTGGTGGCGTATCCATTTCGACACCGTTGCTCACAAGCGTGCTCTAACCAAACTGTGTGCCTATGGAATATGGCTCTGAGAACTATGGGACTTAACTTCTAAGGTTATCAGCCCCCTAGAACTTAGTACTTAAACCTAACTAACCTAAGGACATCACACACATCCATGCCCGAGGCAGGACTCGAACCTGTGACACTAGCGGTCGCGCAGTTCCAGACTGTAGCGCCTAGAACCGATCGGCCACCTCGGCCGGCGCCTATGGAATATCGCTTCAGTTGCGCGACTCGATTCATGATTTCCTGTCAGAAAGGTCACAGTTTGTAGTAATAGACGGAAAGTCATCGAGTAAAACAGAAGTAATATCCGGCGTTCCCCAAGGAAGTGTTATAGGCCCGATATTGTTCCTGATCTACAATAACGACATAGGAGACAATCTGGGTAGCCCTCTTAGATTATTTGCAGATGATGTTGTCATTTATCGTCTTGTAAAGTTATCATATGACCAAAATGAACTGCAAAATGATTTAGATAAAATATCTCTGTGGTGCGAAAAGTGGCAATTGACCCTGAATAAATAAAAGTATGAAGCTATTCACATGAGTACTAAAAGAAATCCCCTAAATTTCTATTACTCGATAAGTTAGGCAAATCTGAAGGCTGTAAATTCAACTAAATACTTAGGGATTACAATTACAAATAACCTAAGTTGGAGCGATCACATAGACAATGTTGTGGGTAGAGCAAAGCAAAGACTGCGATTCATTGGCAGAACACTTAGAAGGTGCAACAGGTCTACTAAAGAGACTGCTTACACTACACTTGTCCGCCCTATTCTGAAGTATTGCTGTGCGGTGTGAGATCCGTATCAGATGGGACTGACGGATGATATTGAAAAAAGTTCAAAGAAGGGCGGCTCGTTTTGTATTATCGTGAAATAGGGGAGATACTGTCACAGACATGATACGTGTATTGATGTGGTAATCATTAAAACAATGGCGTTTTCCGTTGCGACGGGATCTTCTCATGAAATTTCAATCACCAGTTCTCTCCTCCAATTACGAAAACATTCTGTTGGCACACACCTACGTAGGGAGAAATGATCATCACGATAAAATAGGAGAATTCAGGGCTCGCATAGAAAAATTTAAGTGCTCGTTTTTCGCGCGCGCCCCGTTCGAGAGTGGAACGGTAGAGAGACAGCTTGAAGGTGGTTCAGCGAACCGTCTGCCAGGCACTTAATTGTGAATAGCAGAGTAATCACGTAGATGTAGATGTATTGAGAAAACTACGAAGACAGGGTACAATACTAGTAGATGATCGTGCTCTTATGGGTTGATTGTGCTGCTGATGTTCTGTACAGAAACAAAAGCTAGTTTTTGAAGAGCTTTCATATTGTTAGGGATATCTGTCTGTGACAGACCTGTAATAATCCATCAAGAAAGAAAAAAAGTGGGAAATACGTCTGGTTTCTGCTACATGATAGTGCTCATCCCAAATCGAGATTGCATGTTGCTGGGCAGCTTCTTCAAGAAAGAAAAAAAGTGGGAAATACGTCTGGTTTCTGCTACATGATAGTGCTCATCCCAAATCGAGATTGCATGTTGCTGGGCAGCTTCTTCAAGGCATGTGATGATTGTAATGGCGTTGAATATGGACAAAGAGTTCCGGTGGCAGAGGCGTTCGCACAGACAATACATGGTGCTGAAACATGCTTCTTCAGTATTGTGTCCAAGTTCATCAGTAGTGGAACTATACCAGACACACATCGAGCAAAACACCAAGAGATCACAGCAGGTACTAAACAAAATAACTCTTTGATTCGAAAGATTAATTGTAACCATCCAACATAACACAATTAAATGCACAGATTTATGCGACTACTGCGGGCTATAGCTTCAAAGTGTAAACTCACTGATTAAGGTAAGCGTAAAAATTTTTTGTGGAGGACCATGCATTTTTATACGAAAATAAACAGTCTAGAATAAAGCATGACATAATGACAGTATGTAAAAACAAACAATTTCAGTTATCAGCCCCTGACTTTGTAGAGACCGGAATTTATAGAAAATTTGACGTTCTTTGCGTGATCTGATCACACGGTAGTGCAAAATTATTGATGCTTTTGGGGCCACTTATTAGCGCATTACATTTTTTTGGCGTCTCAGGTTGCTGGCCGAGTCTTTTTGACGATTTTCCTGGCGTTTCGGCAACGCAAGTGGCTAACATTTCCATATAGTCAACCTTCGTTCCTGGTGACGGCCACCAGCGATGGACAGTGAAACTCCGGCGATGTTAGCAAGTCGTATCGGCCAAACGTCAGGAACATCGTCGGACAAACGTCGGCCGGAGAACGTGAGACAAACAAAAATGCAATAGGCCACCCAGTTGTGGTAGACACATATTTTTAATAAATTACTTTAAGCTCTGGACGATGTCTCGATAAAAAAGTGAGCCAATGTTGTGTGGAGAAATAAATGTAAATACAACCATGATACATTCAGTCAATGGCACCATCATAAATATCCTTCAGATTTGGCTTTTTGCAGCTGGTGAACAATTCAGCAACTGTAAATTCAATTGCAAACAGAAAACAAAACAGCCTTTTCAAGGCAGGAGATGAGATATCGGCGGAAGTAAAGCTGTGAGGACAGTTCGTGTGTCGTGCTTGGGCAGCTTAGTCGATAGAGAACTTATATGGGAAAAGCAAAGGTCCCGAGTTCGAGCCTCGGTCCGGCACACAGTTTCAATGTCAGGAAGTTGTATATCAGCACACACTCCGCTGTAGAGTAAAATTTCATTCTAGGAATGTCCCTCAGGCTGTGGCTAAGTCATGTCTCCGCAATATTTTTTCTTCCAGGAGTGGTAGTTCTATAAGTTTCGCCAAAAAGCTTCTGTGAAGTTTGGAAGATAGAAGACGAGGTACTGGCGGAAGTAGAGCTGTGAGGAGCGGTCGTGAGTCGTCCTTGAGTAGCTCAGTCGATAGATTTGGATTTTTGCAACTGGTGAACAATGCAGAAACTATAAATTCAATTGAAGACAGAAACACAACAACCTTTGCAAGGTAGGATATGATTCTTAAGATTTGTGTAAGGGGTTTTAAAACTATTTATTGTTTGGGGTGGGCTTTGACGCCCGTAGGCATTTTGTCTGTTTAGTAATGTTTCAGATTCTAGGGCAATTATGTATATTATTCTGGGGTAACAGCAGTTTGCTGTTGTTATGCAATTGTTAAATAAAATCTGTTGGAATTTACAAGCCAGAGTTTGTGTCTGATTGGTAATTATTGCCTTGTCTTTATTGAGTTGAAGTATCCCGCGTCTCATGAATATTTAATGTCAGTTGAAATGAAAAGTGTACACCAAGATAAAAAGAGAATATCAGCTCGACTTTACTTTCTGGTATCATTGTGAACTGCGAAGTGGCCCACAGTTACACATTTCTCATGTGTACTTCGTCCTTTAGTATCGAACTAATACTTCTGGATCAAATGCACAAATCATGTACATAGTTTTTAAGTTCCAGAAAAAAGCTTTATAAGAATAAAAGAATTGGATATGAACTAATTATAGAAGTCATTTAAATAGTTGAGGATTCTAGCTGCTGTCTCCTTAGTTCATTTAGAAATCCAACATGTACGTTCTGAAAAATGTTATTAATTATTACAGTAAGAGCTCTATATATGATAACGGAACAAGTGCTAAACTTAACTTACATTTACGAATGAAAAACAGTAATATGAAAATAGGATTTTCCGTCTTTAAATCAAAATATACGAGGATAGATCAAAAATTAAAGACTCCTGTGTCATGAAAATTTTTATAGTGAACATATAACATCGGAATTATTGCATTTCACAGCTTGAAATGTCCTCTACACAACACTACCTTTAACAAAGTCACCATGCATTTGTGCCATTGTTAAATTCAGGCATCAAAACTAATTTGTTTTGTTTGTCGGCCCATACGTTTAAGCTGTTTTTGCCTCATCCAAGTCATTGAATCTGTAACCATATAGTTTGTCTTTCATAGGTCCAAACAGTCAGGGTTGAATATGGTGCGTGAGGCACCACTGACCAACCTATTTTTCCAGTCGCATGGGTTGTGAAAAATGGCCTGTGGGGGTGTGCATTATTGCATACTTAAGTTTTTGAGTGTGATTGCGTAAGTTACGCTGTTGATTGTGAACTCTAATGTGTGTTTCTCTCAACAGCACGTCAACAATTGGTGTCTGTGGCAGATGTCGGCTGGCCTCTGCGCGGTTTGTTTGCATTGATCTTTTCTGTATTACTAAACTTCTTCACCCAATGCCGTACATTGCTGATGTCCACTATAGCGTCACCATATATTCTCTTTATGGATGAGATTAAAACGGCTTTAAAATCATGACTCAATCCTGAATTTTTCCAAAATGGTTTTGATGCCTGTGTTAAAGGATGACGTAAATGTGTTCAAAAGCATGGTGACTCTGTTGAAATGTAGTACTGTGAAATCTACAGTTCTGGCTATGGTCTGTAGTAATTCCGCTGTCATATGTCCATTACTAAACTAAATGTTGGCACACGTGAGGCTATACTGACCTTACGACTTACCTTAGAAGATGGATTAAGTAAAGGGAAACCTACTTTTCTAGTATTTGTAGACTTAGACAAAGCTTTTGACAATGTGACTGGAATACTCTTTCAAATTCTGAAAGTGGCAATGGTAAAATATAGGGAGCGAAAGGCTATTTACAATTTGTACAGGAACCAGATGGCAGTTAAAAGAGTCAAGAAGCACGAAAGGGAAAGAGTGGTTGAGAAAGGAGTGAGACAAGGTTGTAGCCTATCCCCGATGTTATTCAATATGTATATTGAGTAAGCAGTAAAGGAAACAAAAGAAAAATTTGGAATAGGAATTAAAATCCATGGAGAAGAAATAAAAACTCTCAGAGACAGGAAAGGACCTGGAAGAGCAGCTGAACGGCATGGACAGTGTCTTGAAAGAAGAATATAAGATGAACATCACAAAAGGAAAGCGAGAATAATGGAATGTAGTCGAATTAAATCAGGTGATGATGAAGGAATTAGATTAGGAAATGAGACACCTAAAGTAGTAAATGAGTTTTGTTATTTGGGAAGCAAAATAACTGATGACTGTCGAAGTATGGTGGATATAAAACGTAGACTGGCTATGGTAAGGAAAGCGTTTCTGAAAAAGAAAAATTTGTTAACATCAAGTTTAGACTTAAGTGTCAGGAAGTATTTGTATGGAGTGTAGCTATGTATGGAAATGAAACACGGACGATGAATGGTTTAGACAAGAAGAGATGGCTCAAATGGTTAAAATGGCTGTGAGCACTATGGGACTTAACATCTGAGGTCATTAGTCCCCTAGACCTTAGAACTACTTAAACTTAACTAACCTAAGGACATCACACACATCCATGCCCGAGGCAGGATTCCAACCTGCGACCGTAGCAGCAACGCGGTTCCGGACTGACGCGCCTAAGAACCGCTCGGCCACAATAGCCGGCTGATAAGAAGAGAATAGACGCTTCCGAAATGTGGTGGTATAGAAGAAAGCTGAAGATTAGATGGGTATATCACATAACTAATGAGGAGGTATTGAATAGAATAGGGGAGAAGAGGAATTTGTGGCACAACTTGACCAGAAGAAGGGATCAGTTGGTAGGACAAGTTCTGAGGCATCAGGGGATCACTAATTTAGTGTTGGAGGGAGACATGGAGGGTAAAAATCGTAGAGTGAGACCAAGAGATGAATACACTAAGCAGATTCGGAAGGATATAGGTTGCAGTAGTTATTTGGAGATGAAAGGGCTTGCACAGGATAGAGCAGCATGGAGAGCTCATCAAACCAGTCTCTGAACTGGAGACCACAACAACAATAACAAACTTTTTGTGACACAGGAGGCATTACTTTTTGATCCACGCTCGTAGACCGAGATTAAATAGGTAACAGAACGAACATAGTAAAAAGTCATTTAAAGTATTCTCATAAATAATACAGTAATCGATTATTTAGATGATAGAAAGCACGTATTAGTGAAAGCATAACAGAAATGAGTATTAAGACACCTCTATCACCTAAAATATACTTTCATTCAAAGTAATGGCTTTCTTTCGAAATTACTGGGTCAATTTAGCTTGTGTAAGCACGAGTAGCGTTAGGAAGAGTAGTTACAGTGTACTCTTAATACAGAATGTATATTAAGTATGCAAAAGTCACTTTTTTTCCTTTTTTAAATAGCAGTTACCAGTGACGTCCTCCGACACTTACCAATGCCTAAATCGGCGTCTCTGTCGACCATCTGACGAGACATGATCTGAAGACGATTTTTGATAAAACTGAAACCGATTACCATTTGGCCATGTGATTATTAATTTTAATAAATGCTTGTAATCAAGACTGGTTAGTATTTTAACTATGTATAGATCGCTGACGTTTACCAGTAACGTTTTAAAAAGTTATTCGCTTGTCTTTTGTTAATCTGTACCTTGATTAGATCCACATTGACCAAATGAACGAATGAATGAGTGTGATGCGTGATAATGGATAACTGTATGCCCGAGACAGTTGATGGGTAGTAAGTACTAACATCTTTTCATTAAAAAAAATGGCTCTGAGCACTATGGGACTGAACTTCTGAGGTCGTCAGTCCCCTAGAATTCAGAACTACTTAAACCTAACTAACCTAAGGACATCACACACATCCACGCCCGGGGCAGGATTCGAACCTGCGACCGTAGCGGTCTCGCGGTTCCAGACTGTACCCTAGAACCGTTCGGCCACTCTGGCCAGCTCTTTTCATTTTCCTGAGCTCAACGTCTCCATTACAGGGTGAAGGTAAACAAGTTAACAACAGAGACAAGTTACAAAGGATGAAGAATGTAATTCAAAGGCAGGGTTACAGTCATGGGAATTTTATGAGCTGCAAGGATGTGTAAGCTGTGACTAGTGATGAGGTGAGAACGAACAGTATTACATTTGAATGAGATTTTCACTCTGCAACGGAGTGTGCGCTGATATGAAACTTCCTGGCAGATTAAAAATGTGTACCGGACCGAGACTCGAACTCGGGACCTTTGCCTTTAGCGGGCAAGTGTTCTACCATCTGAGCTACCCAAGCACGATTCACGCCCCGTCGTCACAGCTTCACTTCTGCCAGTACCTCGCCTCCTACCTTCCAAAATTTATAGAAGCTCTCCTGCGAATCTCGGATGGTACAGCACTTGCCCGCTGCAGAGTGACAATCTCATTCTGCAAACATCCCCCAGGCTGTGGCTAAGCCATGTCTCCGCAATATCCTTTCTTTCAGGACTGCTAGTTCTGCAAGGTTCGCAGGAGAGCTTCTGCAAAGTTTGGAAGGTAGGAGGCGAGGTACTGTCAGAAGTGAAAAAGCTGTGAGGACGAGGCGTGAGTCGTGCTCGGGTAGCTCAGATGGTAGAGCACTTGGCCGCCAAAGGCAAAGGTCCTGAGTTAGATTCTCGGTCCACCACACAGTTTTAATCTGGCAGGAAGTTTCAGTGTTACATTTGCTTTGGTGTTGTTAACTAACTTGTTAAATGGATATGTGGCGCTGGAAAACATTTGACGTCACTTGTTGACTTGTTGACTGTACTGGCGATGTGAGCTGCAGAGGAAAGGAGACCTGTGTGGGACTGTGGCTCACCTGGAGGACTCGAAGAGCGTGACGAGCGAGAGCAGGGTGGTGACGAGCAGCACCATGCGGCCGGGCACCATGGCGGGCCGCACCAGGAAGCTGCCCCACGACATGCACACGAACAGCCCGGTGGGCAGGTACAGCTCCAGCAGCGGCGCGCGCACGTCGCGACGCAGCACCAGCCACAGCCGCAGCGACGACACGTTGCCTGGCACACCACGCACTCTGCTCAGCCACCACAATCTCTGCCGCAGCAGCACCGTCTCCTTAGCCAGTCCTAACACCCCTCCACCTCAACATCCGAAAAATTCACAGTTAAAACATCACAATCTCTGTAGCTGACATCCATATCCACTACAACTTTGGTCACAGTTCCAACACATTCCGTGCCATCTCATCTCTTTAATACACTCCTGGAAATGGAAAAAAGAGCACATTGACACCGGTGTGTCAGACCCAGCATACTTGCTCCGGACACTGCGAGAGGGCTGTACAAGCAATGATCACACGCACGGCACAGCGGACACACCAGGAACCGCGGTGTTGGCCGTCGAATGGCGCTAGCTGCGCAGCATTTGTGCACCGCCGCCGTCAGTGTCAGCCAGTTTGCCGTGGCATACGGAGCTCCATCGCAGTCTTTAACACTGGTAGCATGCCGCGACAGCGTGGACGTGAACCGTATGTGCCGTTGACGGACTTTGAGCGAGGGCGTATAGTGGGCATGCGGGAGGCCGGGTGGACGTACCGCCGAATTGCTCAACACATGGGGCGTGAGATCTCCACAGTACATCGATGTTGTCGCCAGTGGTCGGCGGAAGGTGCACGTGCCCGTCGACCTGGGACCCGACCGCAGCGACGCACGGATGCACGCCAAGACCGTAGGATCCTACGCAGTGCCGTAGAGGACCGCACCGCCACTTCCCAGCAAATTAGGGACACTGTTGCTCCTGGGGTATCGGCGAGGACCATTCGCAACCGTCTCCATGAAGCTGGGCTACGGTCCCGCACACCGTTAGGCCGTCTTCCGCTCACGCCCCAACATCGTGCAGCCCGCCTCCAGTGGTGTCGCGACAGGCGTGAATGGAGGGACGAATGGAGACGTGTCGTCTTCAGCGATGAGAGTCGCTTCTGCCTTGGTGCCAGTGATGGTCGTATGCGTGTTTGGCGCCGTGCAGGTGAGCGCCACAATCAGGACTGCATACGACCGAGGCACACAGGGTCAACACCCTGCATCATGGTGTGGGGAGCGATCTCCTACACTGGCCGTACACCACTGGTGATCGTCGAGGGGACACTGAATAGTGCACGGTACATCCAAACCGTCATCGAACCCATCGTTCTACCATTCCTAGACCGGCAAGGGAACTTGCTGTTCCAACAGGACAATGCACGTCCGCATGTATCCCGTGCCACCCAACGTGCTCTAGAAGATGTAAGTCAACTACCCTGGCCAGCAAGATCTCCGGATCTGTCCCCCATTGAGCATGTTTGGGACTGGATGAAGCGTCGTCTCACGCGGTCTGCACGTCCAGCACGAACGCTGGTCCAACTGAGGCGCCAGGTGGAAATGGCATGGCAAGCCGTTCCACAGGACTACATTCAGCATCTCGACGATCGTCTCCATGGGAGAATAGCAGCCTGCATTGCTGCGAAAAGTGGATATACACTGTACTAGTGCCGACATTGTGCATGCTCTGTTGCCTGTGTCTATGTGCCTGTGGTTCTGTCAGTATGATCATGTGATGTATCTGACCCCAGGAATGTGTCAATAAAGTTTCCCCTTCCTGGGACAATGAATTCACGGTGTTCTTATTTCAATTTCCAGGAGTGTATATCTTCATGCCCCTTCAAGTCACCAGACATGCTCGAAATCTTCCTTTCGGAATATGTACAATGGTGCCCAAAATTAAAGAAACAAACCGCTATTTCCTTGACCTGTGTCTAATCATAAAAACTGTCAACAGATGTTCATACGATCGTGCTCTGCACGGAAGAGGGAATTTCGGTCAACGGAAAATCCCGCCAATGATGACTTCAGGGCCTCTATCAAACGAAGTAGTGTTTATGGGTACTCCCACATCCACAATGGCTATGTACATAGTCACAGAAGGTGCATTATGCCACAGGGAAGACGCCTACCGCACTCACTGCGGTGGAGGACCTTAGGAAGAACAGAAGCAGGACAGTCGCAAACTCATGTGGCCCGTTAGCTTAACGTGAATAGTTCTGTCGTTTCTTGGATGTGGCGATAGTTTATAGAGACTGAAACTGTATCCCGAAGACCAGGTCAGGGTTGGGGTGGTTGTTTGGGGGAAAAGACCAAACAGCGTGGTCATCGGTCTCATCGGATTAGGGAAGGACGGGAAAGGAAGTCGGCCGTGCCCTTTCAAGGGAACCATCCCGGCATTTGCCTGGAGAGATTTAGGGAAATCCTGGAAAACCTAAATCAGGATGGCCGGACGCGAGATTGAACCGTCGTCCTCCCGAATGCGAGTCCAGTGTGCTAACCACTGCGCCACCTCGCTAGGTTGTCAGACCAGGGCCGACCAGTGTGATATCAGAAAGAGAGGACCGTTATTTAGCTGTAAGGGCACAATGGTACCGTCTTAGTACTGCGCAGCAACTGGCATCGGATTTCCCAGCATCCACTGCACTTGTATTGAAGCAAACGATGTAGAGAACGCTTCGACAGGACGGTGCCTATTGTCGGAGACCTGCTGTATGTGTGCCTCTGAAGCGTCTTCACAGAAGGGAAAATCTAGTGTGGAGTCGTCAACATGCCACCAGGATAGGCGAAGAGTGGACCATTGTTGTCTTCGCAGATGAGCCCGATTTGGTCTGGAGAGTATTTCTCGACGAATTCGCATCTGAAGGGAAAGTGGAACACGATTTCGAGACCCGAACATTGTGGAAAGAGACCGATATCGAGGAAAATCGCTAATGGTTTGGGCAGGGGTTATGTTGAGCATTCGAACACTTGTTCATGAAATTATACGGATGAATCGGAAAGGTTCAACTGTGTTCAGGTATCGTGACAAGCTCTTGGGACCTCGTATACTGTTGTTGCGAGATGCTATGCGGCCAGACGTCGCACTGATGGACGGTAGTGCTCCATCTCATAGAGAATGAGTGGTTGATATTTTCTTGGAATCGGAAGATACTGCATGCATGGCGTGGCCTGCGCGCTCTCCCGATTTGAATACCATAGAGCACATCTGGGATGCACTAGGGCAGGGGCGGGCAGGAATTCTGCACGTGTGCGGTGCACATGCACGTGTGCAGTTAACAGGTGTTCTGCGCGCACACAGGGGCAAGCTGGCCACCCGCTTCTCTCCCCTCCCCGCCATACCGTCTCACCGCTTCTTCCTTTGTAATGCGTCTTGTTTCCTGGCCTGCTTTATTGAATGAAGGAATAAGGTTAGTAGGAGTGCTTGAAAGTAATCGTGGTTTGAAAGAGTACCTATTACCTACGATACGTTTTATTTAATTATCACAGGTGGAGTTTACAATACGTTTAATGTCTGCAACAAAATTTCTACATACAGACAAACGCAAACAGTTACGTAAATTTTCATTACTGATGTTTGCTCTTAACCGAGACTTTCATAACAGAAAAAAATCTCTCACAAACGTATGTCGAGCGAAACATTGACATTATCTTCATGGCTTCACGATGGAGACAAGGAAGCTCTTGCTGTGGAAAGTCGTGATAAAAATCTATTACACGTATTGCCAAAAGGAACTTGTCTCTCAGACGAGAATTATGCTGTAGATCTATTAATTCCATTTGCCTACTGGGATGAATATCATCTACAGAAACAGCAGATTGTCTCGAGAACTATTCAAAACCTTGGGATAAGTAAGATATATCCCCAAATCGCTTGAGAACAAACTCTTTTATTGCACCAAGAACGGCAACATACTGAAATTTATTATAATGGCGTTCAATATTAAACTTCCGCTGACCAGCCAGAATACTGTCACATATTATACATTTCCAATTTTCACGTTTTTGCACAGAGAAAAAAATGATTCTCCCATTCCTTTTTAAAAGATAGCAAATCTCCAATTCTCCGTTTCCTTGATTCACTCTGCATTTTCCGGTTATTGAAATACAACGTTCACTACGTAGTGGTCGCTTCGCTTCAACGTCCGCATCTTAGCCTGGTACTACACTGCCGCAACTTGCTGGCTGTCGCCACTGCCCCTGTCGATGATTGCACGCGAGCAGCACACGTGCAGCGCTGTGTGCTCATGAGCCGCGTGCAACGTTTGCCCGCCCCTGCACTAGGGAGACAGGTCTCGTCAACATCCACCAACCACTCCCCAAGACTTGTGAGAAGGTCCGCGGGAAAAATGGGCGTTATTGCCTCAACACCACATTGATGGTATTATTCACAGCAAGCTCCGTCGCTGTCAGGCCTGTATTGCTCCCAGAGGTGGTCGTACCCCATAGTGACCACATAAAGTAGTTGTTACACTGTGTATGCAGATCTGTTAAGTTGGAAAAAGGGAAGAACATTTGCGTGTACTGATATGTACGTTGCAGTTCAAGTTCTGTATTTGTTACGTTGTTTCTACTTTGCTATTACCTATTTATACTGTTTTGTGGCAAGATAAACACAACCTTGCAAAGTTTCCGTTTGTTGCTTTAATTTTGGACATCAGTGTATGTAGATGTTGATGTAGCTTTCAAATCCCTACATACCAGCATACACGGGAACAATGTTAATAAATCTCCCGTTACAGAAACCACCATCCCTCTAGCTATTCCTTCACATCCTCATGTCCAATGGGGTCGTGTCATCGGCCACAGCACCAACGTTTCTTTTTGCAATTACCAGATTTCTTTATTTCACAGCCACTGACATTGTCCAAAAGCGCTCTGGTTTCAGCAAAACTATCTCTTCAGCCATCTATCTTCGTGATAACTGGGCAACTTGCAATGGACGATGATCGCCGAACGTCATCTACATATATGTCGAAGGCGTATCCAGTACATGCTTACTATTATACAGGGTGTTACAAAAAGGTACGGCCAAACTTTCAGGAAACATTCCTCACACACAAAGAAAGAAAATATGTTATGTGGACATGTGTCCGGAAACGCTTACTTTCCATGTTAGAGCTCATTTTATTACTTCTCTTCAAATCGCATTAATCATGGAATGGAAACACACAGGAACAGAACGTACCAGCGTGACTTCAAACACTTTGTTACAGGAAATATTCAAAATGTCCTCCGTCGCATGGAATCCCTGATGCGCTGATGCAGCCCTGGACAATGGCGTATTGTATCACAGCCGTCCACAATACGAGCACGAAGAGTCTCTACATTTGGTACCGAGGTTGCGAAGACAAGAGCTTTCAAATGCCCCCATAAATGAAAGTCAAGAGGGTTGAGGTCAGGAGAGCGTGGAGGCCATGGAATTGGTCCGCCTCTACCAATCCATCGGTCACCGAATCTGTTGTTGAGAAGCGTACGAACACTTCGACTGAAATGTGCGGGAGCTCCATCGTGCATGAACCACATGTTGTGTCGTACTTGTAAAGGCACATGTTCTAGCGGCACAGGTAGAGTATACCGTATGAAATCATGATAACGTGCTCCATTGAGCGTAGGTGGAAGAACATGGGGCCCAATCAAGACATCATCAACAATGCCTGCCCAAACGTTCACAGAAAATCTGTGTTGATGACGTGATTGCACAAGCGCGTGCGGATTCTCGTCAGCCCACACATGTTGATTGTGAAAATTTACAATTTGATCACGTTGGAATGAAGCCTCATCCGTAAAGAGAACATTCGCACTGAAATGAGGATTGACACATTGTTGGATGAACCATTCACAGAAGCGTACCCGTGTAGGCCAATCAGCTGCTGAGAGTGCCTGCACACGCTGTACATGGTACGGAAACAACTGGTGCTCCCGTAGCACTCTGCATACAGTGACGTGGTCAACGTTACCTTGTACAGCAGCAACTTCTCTGACGCTGACATTAGGGTTATCGTCAACTGCACGAAGAATCGCCTCGTCCATTGCAGGTGTCCTCGTCGTTCTAGGTCTTCCCCAGTCGCGAGTCATAGGCTGGAATTTATATACTGACGAAACTAAAATGAGCTCTAACATGGAAATTAAGCGTTTCCGGACACATGTCCACATAACATCTTTTCTTTATTTGTGTGTGAGGAATGTTTCCTGAAAGTTTGGCCGTACCTTTTTGTAACACCCTGTATAGGTCTTCTACCAGCTCAACTAAGTTGAGCAATTCGATGTAGCACGAATTACACCAGCGACTCAGCTCTCCGGAAGAGATATCTCCACACCTGAATCGGCTTTATAATTCGAATATTACACCTTCCATCATGCCGGAAGTAACTTGGGATGCCAGCTGATAGGCACGTATTACGTTGAATGATGATATTTCTTTATTACGACGCCAGTTTCACAAGGTTTAATTTAACGTTTTATCTCGATCGCTATTACTTTTGAAGAGCTCGAAGCATCATTAACATTCACGCGTCGTGATCTTCGGCATACACTGGCTTGAAAAAAGTTATGGGATACCTCCTAATATCGCGTCGGACCTACTTTTGGCCGTCGTAGTGTAGCAACTCGACGTGATGGGATCGACTCAACAAGTCGCTGGAAGTCACCTGCAGAACTACTGAAGCCATACTGCCTCTATAGGCTTCCATAAAGTCGATGGTGTTGCTGGTGCAAGCTTTTGTGCACGAACTGACCTCTCGATTATGTCCCTAAAATGTTCGCTGGGATTCATGTCGGATGATCTGGGTGGACAAATCATTCGCTCGAATCGTCCAGAACTGTCCAAAATGTTCTTCAAACCAATTGCGAACAGTTGTGGCCCTGTGACATGTTGCATTGTTATCCTTAAAAATTCCATCGTTGTTTGGGAACAAGAAATTCATGAATGGCTACAATAGGTCTCCAAGTAGTCTAGATCTGATATTTTTGCCACATTTTGACATTTGTGGATCTCGGAATTTGTAATTCCTGAACGATTTATGAAACGAAATGTACCCCGAGTCTATCTCCAACTACCATTCTGCTTTCAAAGTCTGTTAATTCCCGTTGTGCGGCCATATTCACATCAGAAACCTTTTCACGTGAATCACCGAGTGCAAATCGCAGCTCCATCAATGCTCTGCTCTTTTATACCTTGTGCCGCGATACCACGCCCATCTGTATATGTGAATATCACTGTCCCATGATTTTCTCACCTCAGTGTACTGTGCAAAGCGAAGTACACTATTTCATAAGTATGGATCGTTAAGGATAGCGATTATTATACAACATTAGGTACAGCCGCTTGAACTGAATATCATTAGAAATAATTCATTACTCTCCGTATTAGTTGTATATGGAGGGTTTTTATGGAGAATTTAAAATATACCCAGCTGTTGTAAGATTATGGTATCGTTGGAGTGCTCTGTAACATACATGAAACCATTAAGCCCAGTGCTCACCATGGTACTGTGTAATATGACGATGACTGTTTGTTGTGTGTTTTCATCGTATGGTTCAGGAGCCCTTTGGCAGCTATTGCATGGAATTTGTTGCATTCAATTACTACTTGTAATTTGTCAGTAACGACATATTCTGGGATGGGCTGAGACTTTATTATTGGTATACAGTGCGTGCAGAACAAAATGAGACCACTTAATCTACCATACGTGACTCAGTCAATCTTAGGGACCTACATATACATCCATACTCTGCAAATCCATACCTGGAGCTCTACCACTAGGTCTCTCTGCCAAGGAGTGCGCATGGGACTAGGCTCCTAACTGGCCCAAACAACGCCCCACCGATATTCCGTTTCCTCTTCCGTTTCAATGGCCCAAAACCAGAGGCCAATAAAGGAGTGAAGCTTACTTTGTCTTATCTATGTGTTGCCAATAACTATACAACAGAAAATGCACCTTACTGTAGAATTAAGTACAGATCCTGGAAGGTGTTACGTTGTTGAGAAATTTGTTCAAAATGGTTCAAATGGCTCTGAGCACTATGGGACTTAACATCTTAGGTCATCAGTCCCATAGAACTTAGAACTACTTAAACCTAACTAACGTAAGGACATCACACACATCCATGCCCGAGGCAGGATTCGAACCTGCGACCGTAGCAGTCCCGCGGTTCCGGACTGCAGCGCCTAGAACCGCACGGCCACCGCGGCCGGCTGAGACATTTGTCTTAAGACAATATGTATTACATCTCCTATGGGAAGAACGGTCTGCGTATAATGGTAACATTTCGTACGACAGTAATGACATCTCTGCCGGTGATGATTTCCACCGCATTCCTGGTGCTCTTCATAGACTGTTCACACAGTGGTACCTGAGAAGCTCAGTGCCTTCACGACCTGGGAGGTGAAGTGTCAGAAGATCATGCATACACTGTTTGGCCGCAATTTCATCTGCCTAATTCGCACATATTGTCCTCCTCACGCTGATCTGCCTCGTCGGTGACCAGCACGAGGTCTGACGACAGCCCAGTCATGTGACATGCTGAATTGTTCCGTTTACTGTGAAGACAGGACAGCATACTGTCTCTAAACCAGTTACTCATGGGAATATGTCTGTCAAGGCGAAAAGACGGCGTTATAAAAGCCTGCCGCTCGAGGTAGCCGCTTGGTCTTAGGCGGCCTGCGACGGTTAGCGCGGCTCTCCTAGTCAGAGGTTCGAGTCCTCCCTCGGGTATGGTGTGGGTGCTGTCCTCGGCGTAAGTTGCTTTAAGTTAGATTAAGCAGTGTGTAAGCCTAGGGACCGATGACATCAACAGTTTGGTCCCATAGGATATTCCCACAACTTAAAACAAAAAATAAAAAAGCGTCTTTATACACTATCTGATCAAAAGTATCCGGACGTCCCTATTTAATGCAGAGGTGATTAATGGATGTCACGCAAGAAAAATGGGGACGGGGAGTGCTGTGTTGTCAGTAGAGAAGCGGCAACAGCCTAATGGTTCGGTCGGGAGAACTCAGTGATTTCGAACGTGGATTCGTCGTTGGACGTCACCTGAGGCACAAATCCATCAGGGACATTTCAGCCCTCCTACAGCTGCACAAGTCAGCTGTTGGTGACGTTATAATTAAATGTTTCCCTGAGACATTTAAGTCTCTTTTTATTATCTTCGATAATGATCGAAGCAGACGAAATTTATTAGAAACTTGTACTGCGGCCGGGACTCGAACCCGCGTCTTCTTGCTTGCTAGGCATAAATACTCCATTACACGACCACAGCAGGATGCTCAACATTGCTGCACGAACTACCTAAGCTGAGTGCCCTCCCCAACTCAAACTTCAATTCATTTTTCCCTTACACATTGTCACTACTGCAAGGGCTCTCCGATATTGGCAAGCACCCCAGAATTGGACGTAATGGGACGTCCTTGTACCATTGGTGATCTTACAGATCTTATAATTAAATGTTTGCCTGAGACATGTAAGTCTCTTTTTATTATCTACGTCCAATTCTGGGGTGCTTGCCAATATCGGAGAGCCCCGGCAGTAGTGACAATATGTAAGGGAAAAATGAATTGAAGTTTGTCTTGGGGAGAGCACTCACCTTAGGTAGTTCGTGCAGCAATGTTGACCATCGTGATGTTGAGGTGTACTGGTAGCATTTCTGCTAAGCAAGAAGACCCGGGTTAGAGTCCCGGCCGCAGCACGAATTTTAATTCATTTCGTTTGCTTCGGTCATTATTGTTGGTGGTGTGATTATCAACTGGAAAAGTGAAGGAACAACCACAGCGGTAAGACCTCATTTACATACGGACAGGGGCGATCGAGCATTGCGAAGTGTGACTGTGAAAAATCGCTTTAAATCAATGGAAGGAATAACGCGTGAGTTCCAAAGTGTCATCATCAGTCGAGCTAGCACAATGACTATGCATAGCGAGTTAAAAGGAATGAATTACAATAATCTAGCAGGCCCTTATAAGCCACATATTTCTGTAGTCAGTGCTAAGCAACGTCACTGGACACAGAATGACTGAGAACGAGTCATTTGGAGCGATGAATCACGCTGTACCCTGTGGCAATCCGATGGAAGGGTTTGCCGAATGCCTGGAGAGCGTTACCTGCCATCATGTGTAGTGCCAAGAGTGAAGTACGGAGGAGTTGGTGTAGACCAGGGGCGGGCAAACGTTGCACGCGGCTCGTGAGCGCACAGCGCTGCACGTGTGCTGCTCGCGTGCAGGCGTCGACTGGGGCAGTGGCGACAGCCGGCAGGTTGAGGCAGTGTAGTAACAGGATAAGCTGCGGACGTTGATACGTAGCGACCACTACGTAGTCAACGTTGTATTTCAAGAACCGGAAAATGCAGAGTGAAACAAGGAAACGGAGAAGTGGAGATTTGCTATCTTTTAAAAAGTAATGGGAGAATCATTTTTTCTTTGTGCAAAAACGTGAAAATTCGAAATGTTTAATATGTGGCAGTATTCTCGCTGGTCAGCGGAAGTTTAGTATTGAAGGCCATTATAACAAATTTCACAAGGACGAGTACAATTTATTGTCGGATTCTGAGCGGATGGAGAAATTGACTGAGCTTAAGAAGAGCGATCTGACGATACTAGATGAATCTGTCGTAGTTGCCGTGGTCACGAGAGATCTGCGACTTCCTTTCGTCATGTCTCTCATGTAACTGATTTAACATTTTATGGAGCACCGTTTTCAATTTTTCAGGACAACAACAATAATAGCCCAGCTGTACGAGCTTAATATAGCGAGAGCTGGAAAACCATTTCCTGAATTAGTAAGTGTCGGTTAAGAGCAAACATCAGTGATGAAAATTTAAGTAACTGCTTGCGTTTGTCTGTATGAAGAAATTTTGTTCCACTCCACCTGTGATAATTAAATGAAACGTATCGTAGGTAATAGGTACTCTTTCAAACCACGATATCTTTCAAGCACTACTACTACTAATCTTATTCCTACATTCAATAAAGCAAGCTAGGAAACAAAACGCATTGCAGAGGAAGGAGCGGACAGAGGGTATGGTGGGGAGGGGAGATAAGCGGGTGGCCAGCTTGCCCCTGTGTGCACGCAGAACACCCGTTAACTGCACGCGTGCAAGTGGACCGCACACGTGCAGGATTCCTGCCCGCCCCTGGTGTAGACTGTAGTGGTACGGGGGTGTTTCTCGTGGTTAGGTTGTGGCCCCTTACTGCGCTTAGGAAAATACGAAATGCGGAAGGATGTTGAGATGTTTCTGTGGACAACACACTTTTTGTCTTATTGTTGTCAAGAGCAGAGCGTAGCTGTGGTGTCTATGTGGACGTCCTTTCTTTCACATAAAGTTCATTCAAATCGATACTGCAAAAACGCAGATATTCTGACAAAGATACCAACTATCTGTATCATAAGTATTTGTTGGCAACAACAAAAAAGGAGATCATACTTCGACTGTTTTTTGAGTAATAGCTCACTTCTGTCTAAACTTCGATCTTCTGCGCTACAGATTAGATATACTCTGTTAAGTGTCTGTTGTGTATGTAATTTTCCACTGGCCTTTTATTAAGGTTAAAGTTCAGTATGTAATTTACTTTATTATTATCATTGAAAGAATAATTTTCCTTATCTCGAACTTTGACATGTATACGTATTTGTTCACCACTTTTCAGAATTTTCAACGGCTGGAACAGCGAAGTCAGCAACGAATTGTTGGGAAACGAAATGACCAAACATGCACCGTGTTCAGTCATTAATTTGCCTTTGAACAAAATACAGAACAGCATTATGTCACCAAACCTTGCCAACTATTTGATTGTTGGTTGGTTCGGGGAAGGAGACCAGTCAGCGAGGTCATCGGTCTCATCGGATTAGGGAAGGACGGGGAAGGAAGTCGGCCGTGCCCTTTGAAAGGAACCATCCCAGCATTTGCCTGGAGCGAGTTAGGAAAATCACGGAAAGCCGAAATCAGGATGGCCGGACGCGGGATTGAACCGTCGTCCTCCCGAATGCGAGTCCAGTGTCTAACGCCAACTATTTGAGATCCTTGCCCTAATCCTGTGCAAGGCAACAGTCGTGCGTAGTTCTTTCAGGTCACCACCACTTGAGTTGGTATCCTGAGCGAGATGACGAGAGAACCACTCAACGCACAAATTTGAACGGCGAAGCTGTAACGTCGCCGGAGTCTCGTTGTTAAAAGATGCTAAAAGATACGTTAAGAAGTCGCTCTCGACCGACGCTACCGCCCCAACATGTGAGCAGATTTTCTATGACGTGAACCTGTCTCGTGTAGATGTGTGTGTGTGTGTGAGTGTGTGTGTGTGTGTGTGTGTGTGTGTGCGCGCTACAATGTACGAGTAATGTTCCACTTAAGTATTATACATCTCTCTCTCTCTCTCTCTCTCTCTCTCTCTCTCTCTCTCTCTCTCTCTCTCTCCCCCCCCCACACACATATATATATATATATATATATATATATATATATATATATATATATATACTATGCGATCAAAAGTATAAGGACACCTGGCTAAAAATTACTTACAAGTTCGTGGCGCTCTCCATCGGTAATGCTGGAATTCAATTTGGTGTCGGCCTACCCTTTGCCTTGATGACGGCTTCCACTCTCGCACGCATACGTTCAATCAGGTGCTGGAAGGTTTCTTGGCGAATGGCAGCCCATTCTTCACTGGGGAGAGGTATCGATGCCGATCGGTGAGGCCTGGCACGAAGTCGGCGTTCCAAAACATCCCAAAGGTGTTCTGTAGGATTGGGGTCAGGACTCTGTGCAGGCCGGTCCATTACAGGGAAGTCATTGTCGTGTAACTACTCCGCCACAGGCTGTGCATTATGAACAAGAGCTCGATCGTGTTGAAAGATGCAATCGCCATACCCGAATTGCTCTTCAACAGTGGGAAGCAAGAAGGTGCTTAAAACATCAATGTAGACCTGTGTTGTGATAGTGCCACGCAAAACAACAAAGGGTGGTGCAAGCCCCTTCCATGAAAAACACGACCCCATCATAGCACCACCGCCTCCGAATTTGACTGCTGGCACTACACACGCTGGAAGACGTTAACCGGGCATTCGCCATAAGCACACCCTGTCATTGGATTGCCATATTGTGTACCGTGATTCGTCACTCTACACAATGTTTTTCCACTGTTAAATCGTCCAAGCGAGGTGTCGTTTGCCATTTACCGGTGTGATGTGTGGCTTATGAGCAGCCGCTCGACCATGTCATCCAAGGTTTCTCACCTCCCGCCTAACTGTCATAATACTTGCATTGGATCCTGATGCATTTTGGAATTCTTGTGTGATGGCGCTGGATAGATGTCTGCCTAACACACATTACGACCCTCTTCAATTGACGATATATATATACCGAACAGCCGCCGTTAATTCGAGAGGGCAGCAGTGGTTTGAGTTTGCAGAAAGCGTGAAATAATTCATATCAGGAGTTTAGCGGTAGCCGGCAGGGTAGCTGAGCGTGTTCGGTCACAGTGCTGGCTCTCCTCTGTAAACTGAGTGAAGTATTCAACGATGAACTTGAAGGGACGTTATGTGACGGCTAGAAAACGTATGGTTGCACGATAATATCCCGCCTGGGTCAGTTTTTTTCATTCTGATATCCGCCTGGGTCAGTTTTTTTCATTCTGACTTTAAAACTAACACTCATCTCTCAGTGATGCGTATACTCGCCAGAAAGGAAACTTAACGGATTCCAAGTTACACTGTAGCTCGTCTTTCCCTACCTGATAATTGCAGAGGGGCCTGAAAGTCCCGTGTTAGTGACATCCAGTTGATTGCACTCGTTTTAAAACAGTGGCATAGCGAAAAAACATGAGAGTCTAAAAACTGTACTTTTCAATTAGTTATACATAGAGTAAAACGCAGGGATGGGATACAACTTTATATCGATTATACAAAAAACTTTTCCAGCTGCGTAGCAAATGACTCAACTTTAAGCTTCCTGCATTCCTTGAGTCAAACATAGATGCGAACACGATTCTCTACGTGGTTGGGCAAAAGCTACGTACTATGTATTTGGACAGTTTCAGATTATACAGAAGATTGGCAAACGGATCTCCGCTGGCGAGAAAGAGATTTGGGAAACTGGAAATTTGTGGTAAGTATTATGGGACCAAACTGCTGAGGTCATCGGTCCCTAGGCTTACACACTACTTAATCTAACTTAAACTAAGGACAACACACACACAACCATGCCCAAGGGAGGACTCGAACCTCCGACGGAGGCAGCCGCGCGAGCCGTGGCAAGGCGCCCAAAACCGCACGGCTACCCCGCGCGGCCGAGATTTGGGCCTTTTAAACTTCATAAAGACATGAATACGATCTTCTTCATTGCAATTTAGAAATTACTAGTGGATGAATACACAAGATTTCGAAATACTTCTCCAGATGGTTCAGGGACGCATTTTGAAATATCAGTTTTCTGCTTCACCCAGTTGACTAGTCGTATTTTGCACCATTTCGCATTCTTAATTCACTGCAAATTCTTCGAACAACTGGCAGTGCGATCTGCATCTTTGAAGTATCGTAACAAATATTGTAACAACAACAACGCTGTACTATTGTACATATAATATTTTTTTCTGATTTTTCGATAAACTAGTGTAATCGATGTTCTGATTTCATTTCTTTTTTGTTTCATGTCATTGTGTTAAGAAAAGTGTAAAAAAATTTCGATGTGGATATTAATGTTTATGTCAAATTTCAAGCAATATTGTAATAGAATTGAAGTGTAACAAATGTTGAAACTGTTGTAACATGTTTAAAATTGTAACTGTGCGTCTGGTCCGTACGTAGGCAATGTATTAGGATATGTAGAATGCAAAACCTCGGGTGAATACCCTGTCTGTAAGGGAGCGGTAAAAGGTGGATGGCATGCGAGCGCGGGAAAATGCACACGGGCGCTGTACGGCACAACGGGCTCAGCAGTCGTAGTCGGAGTTGGGCATTGGTCTGAGCAACACGTTCTGGAGCGAGGAGGCTCTCCTGGAAAGCCGGCCGCGGTGGTCTAGCGGTTCTGGCGCTGCAGTCCGGAACCGCGGGACTGCTACGGTCGCAGGTTCGATTCTTGCCTCGGGCATGGGTGTGTGTGATGTCCTCAGGTTAGTTAGGTTTAAGTAGTTCTAAGTTCTAGGGGACTTATGATCTAAGATGTTGAGTCCCATAGTGCTCAGAGCCATTTTTTCTCCTGGAAGACGCAGTTTCATTGAGCCTCGGATATGCCGTTCCTACGCCCATACAGCATGGCAAAATTCCATAGGCACTAAATGGAAAGCATTGCGACGCTAAGAAGAATTAAAGTGCCGATACATCAAGAGCCATAGCTGTGATTGTATGTGTGATCTGTGCCTCGCCATCTCACCGCCCGCCAACCGCCGCATCGATACGAACAGGTTGAAACTTTTCGTACTGTATTCGTGTGGACCAGTGTTACTTTTGTTCCATACTGTTTAATAACAACTTAAATTTTACCAGAACTGTCCTATCATTTAATTATCCTCATAACTAACCTAAATAGGGTCCCTTCCACGTGTTGTGCAATCCGAGTGTCCCGAGATGAATAATTAAAGTTTGTGTTAATAATAATTACCTGCAGATGTTAGAATGATGTTTAAAGAACTGTCTTGTTAATGAACTAGTTAATGAATAACGGAGGTCTGACAAAGTTGGAAGATAATTTTGATATTGATTTAGTAATGAAGTTAATTATTTCGTGACAGATATTTAAATGAGCAGGAAATAAGATGAAAAGAGTAGTAACTCATATATTGGAAATCTTGAGCACATAATGATTTCAGTAATCAAATTTTTTAATACAGTGATCATAACAGTTTCAGGGTCCCCCCCTTTTTTTTATTCATTTGAATTCTGAAGTGTTCTAAATTAATTTGACCAGCAAAGTTAAAGTCAATATAAAAACCAAAATTTATCAGTGTTTTATCTTTATTAAAATTGACATTGTGTGTGTGATTCGAAAGTGCTATTTCTAGGGTAACCTATGCCCTATTTTAATCAGATTAATAGACAGTACGAAGTTTTGTAGTAAACATTATAGTGTAGTGTTATGTATTTATGGTTCATCCATATCAGTACAGAAAGTGAAATTATCAGTTCAATAGATTTTCTGGTTCTAAAATTTACCATATTATGCAGTGTTACTACGTGTTGTTTTGCATGAACGTACATCAACTTGTACAGGGAAGAAACTCAGTTAATGCCTAATTAGGCTGGCGACCGTATTATTAACAAATTGGTAGCATCTGCTGTGCTGCTTTTTGTCCATCCTAACGTGTAGTTGCATTTCGGACTTACTTGACGTATCATTGTTATTACAGAGTGGGTGTAAGTCTGATTTGCCTCCATTCAGGTAGACGCGGTCAATATCTATACGAAAATCCTTTCTCATAAGGTGAAGCCCGTCAACTTACCATAGTACAGGCTTTAATGAGTATCGTGTGCTACGCGCGCACGTTGCAATATGACCAATAACGGAAAAATAACGACATCATCAGGCTGTGATGTGAGACTTACATTTGAAATAATCAAATATTTTTAACCAATAGTTTCCCTGCAATCGTTTGAGAAAAATTGCATAGCGAAAAAACATGCTAATCCTAGACATGTCGTGTTTTATTTTTTGTGCTTCAAGAAAAGTACTAGTGTAACAGCACCTGAATAACTTCAGCAACTTTGTTTTGTTTACGCACAATACGTTCTTTCAACAGCGCAGCAGATGACTCAGATTTCAGCTTTCTCAGTCACACATGTGGACGTGATTATTCTTAGAGTGGCATGGCGAAGAAATCCGCCACAAAGAGTTCACGACAACGAAGTGTGGCAATGAGACTCAACAAGTTATCATATACGCTCTAAGCTTCACAAGAGGATTTCTGTAACATGAGTCAAACATGTAGATCGTGACTGGTTTTTCTTATTTTTTCTTTTATATGTGCCACGCCAGTCAGATTTCGGTACATATTGAATCACTCACACACATCCACCGATGATTCGCATATAATATTTGCATTGGTTGTAAACTTACTACATACCTCACGATATGCTGCAATCACTTCTCTGAGTTGTCACTCCAAACGCCAATTCTTTGTGGAACACATACCATTCATGCCTCCAAATAACTTTCCTGGCGTGCGCTACTTACACCGCTTAAGTTACACGAAAGAGAAGATTTTCACCTGCTTAACGTTTTTCGTGGCGCACTACGCCGGTCAAGTCGTCTGGCCGTAGACAATGCTACCGCTGCGAAGCCGGGTCGGATTGCTCGTCCTCTTATAAATACATTTTTGGATTGAATAACTACAGAAGGTTGGAGGTAACTTGTCCCTTGCCTGTCGCGATAAATAGGAAATCCACTAACATAAAAAGTACAGGAAACGGGCCTCCCCTGCAAATACGCAAGGAAATCTGGACTGCTTGTACGTCCCTGCCTCAGCTACCCGCTCACTTGCTTACCACCGGAGTAGTTGATGGTAGCAGACCAACATCACTGTCACAGTCTTCTAAGGAGGACAGTTTATAAATGTTGGCCACTGATGTGATCGTATATATGATCGTAGCTCATCCCCTTGTAACGCTGGAAATGCGTATCCTCCTATTTCCATCTATTGCACTGCAAATTTTTTCCTTATTTTGTTACCTGAAGATATAACATTTCTGTGTCTTTGTATATTGTAATTGTTTTACTATTTGTATATATATATATATATATATATATATATATATATGCATTTATGTCGCTGTATAATTGGTTTGTTTTGTGAATATTATTTGTATTTATACACTGGGTTTGGCCTAGGGAAAACTATACTATGCGAACGAATACATCGATAGGTCGTGTGGAGAACGAAAGTGTTTAGGATCTTTGGTAGTGGTAACTCTGCCGCGTGGAGCGCGGGCTGAGCAGGTGGAATCTGGCTAGGGTGGTGCAGTGGAGCAGGTGTGTTGTGTGAAGCTCCCGCGAGTTGCCGCGCTTTCGGGGTTTGGCAGAATGTAATTGCGCTCGACTTGCGATGATAGTTTCGGACATGGTGTCGCGGACGGGAAGCAATAGCTGGCGCACATCAAGAGCCCGTTTCGTCTGGTGACCGTGTCGAGAAGAAGGCGCGCCAACATCCACCTTCAGCAACAGCGACGGCCGACAATGAGTGACTGTCGCCACCTCCTCGATTGACGGCTTCAAACCTTCAATCAGCCAACAAGGAAGACTGGAAGCACGTAAAGTTTTAGAACTGTATGGCAGACCTCAGCTTTTCAAACTTTTAAAATTGTTGCATCACAAAATTACAGCAACTTAGCATGAACGTTTGTTGCTCATTGTCCCAATTGCATTACCAAGCAGGGTCCCTTCCTTTTCCGAAATGAACCCGAGTGTCGTTGAAATTCAAACGCCAGCATCATTCGATTTCACTGCTTTAATTTCAAAGTTCAGTTAAGGTATTCATAGCTGGCTACAATATTCAGATTACACAAGCACAAATTAAGAGTGCGAGTTTTGTTACCGTATTTTAGCTTACCTGTGACTGCAGCTAAGCTTGGTACGTACTAAATTTTACTACTGTTAATTGTTCAGAATCATTTAATTCAAGTTCAAAGTTAAATCCCTTATTTCTAAATTGCGTAGATTCAAGTAGCTTTTGAAATGATTGTTGAGGTAGTCCAAGACTAACCGTATTTTACTGAATTTCGATGTGCTTCAGAAAGAAAGCTCACTATTAACTTCAGTCACTAAATTAACTTTCGATTTTCCGGTTTTATTAATTCTTCTGCTAAATTAAGTCAGGGTGTAGCGAAATTTATTACTTCTGACAAACTTTCAGTTTTCACACTGCACGTGTCAACCTTCAGTTGCCACGCTTCTAGTGCTAATTATATGTGTAATAACCTTTCTTTTTCAGTTACTATAGTAATTGTCTTTAGGACTGGCGACCGTAATTTCCCCCAAATCTCAAATATCTAATTACCGCTAGTTAATTGTTAACGTAACGGCCGCACATTTACTTTCTTTATTAACTTTACCCCTTTTCAAAATTAATTTCCACCTGTTTCATTAGCATTTTTCCTTTCATTTAGATGTAACCCTTTCCTCCCTCTTTACCGACAGATTAACTTCGGTGACGATTGCTTTTCCCAAATTTCCATTAGGTGCACGCGGTTTAATTTTTCACTGTCATTAAGGTCGATAAGTGAGGGGGAGGTTACACCCTCAGCTTGAGTTTAGGCCTGAAAATGGTGTACTGAGTCACTGAAACTGGTTGCCATATAATAACATGACATCAACACCACAGCAGCAGGTGATTTATTTTGTTATGTAATTGAACAGCCGAAGTACCAATGGCCATCGATCACAAGAATAGACATGCAAAAAATAATCTTCCAAGGTCACCTGTTCTGTCGGTATGCAGCTTTTTTGTATTTTTTTTTTTTTTGGAGGTTTTGTGAAAGATTGCAGTAATACCGGACATGCTGCAAAAGAATGAGACGAGTCTGAGAATCATCTTAATGCATAATAAACGTCCAGTGCAGAACATTAAAGATTTGTGGAAGATGAATGGAATCTTTGATTCTCAAAGGAAATTTTAAAATCGCCCCTCGGTTGTATGTGCTTGAGTGTATAGATATATCTGTGTAAAATCAGATAGTGCTTTTGAAATTTTGTAGTCCTATGGGTCACATAAAATTTACCTCAAGTCTTTATCTTCATGAAGGAAGATATTGTAGCCCTGCGAAATCGGGTGAATCCTTTTGAACACCCTGTATAACCAGTCACTTGGTACAGTTAGTAGAGCGGCTGTGACAGTGGGCACGTACCGGAGACGTGTGGGGTGGTGAAGGCGGCGGGGCAGTGCGTCAGCACGACCTCGTACTGCGGCAGCAGCTGCGACGCGGCCTGCGGCCTGCCGTAGAAGCCCACCGGCCGCGCCTCGTCGTACCACGAGAACCGCTGCTCCTCCGTCGTCTGCAGCGCTGCGGACACAGCAGCAGCGAAGCCAGCTGCAGCACTCTGTGGACTGTACAGGCACATTACATACACATAATAGACTGAAGAGCCAACGAAACTGGTACACCTGCCTGATAACGTGTAGGGTCCCCGCAAGCACGCAGAAGTGCCGCACCACGGCGTGGCACGGACTTGACTAATGTCTCGAGTAGTGCTGGAGGGAACTGACGCCATGAATCCTACAGGGCTGTCCATAGATCAGTAAGAATGCGAAGGGGTGGACATCTCTTCCAAACAGCACGTTGCAAGGCATCCCAGATATGATCGATAATGTTCATGTCTGGTACGTTTGGTGGCCAGCAGAAGTATTTAAACTCAGAAGAGTGTTCCTGAATTCTGGATGTTTGAGGTTTCGCATTGTCCTGCTGGAATTGCCCAAGTCCATCGGAATGCACAGTGGACATGAATGGATGCAGGTGGTCAAACAGGATGCTTACGTACGTGTCACCTGTCAGAGTCGTATCTAGACGTATCAGGGGTCCCATATCACTCCACCTACACACGCCGCACACCATTACAGAGCCTCCACCAGCTTGAACAGCCCTTGCTGACCTGCAAGGTCCATAGATTCATTAGGTTGTCTTCATACCCGTACACGTCCATCTGCTCGATACAATTTGAAATGAGACACGTCCGACCAGACAACAGTTTTCCAGTCATCAACAGTCCAATGTCGGTGTTGACGGGCCCACGCGAGGCGTAAAGCTTGGTGTCGTGCAGTCATCAAGGATACGCAAGTGCCCTTCGGCTCCGAAAGCCCATATCGATGATGTTTCGTTGAATGGTTCGCACGCTGGCACTTGTTGATGGCCCGGAATTGAAATCTGCAGCGATCTGCGGAAGGGTTCACTTATGTCACGTTGAACGAGTCTCTTCAGTCGTCGTTGGTCCCGTTCTTGCAGGACCTTTCTTCGGCTGCAGCGACGTCGAAAATTTGATGTTTTACCGGGTTCCTGATATTCACAGTACACTCGTGAAACGGTCATACTGGAAATCCCCACTTCTACCTTGGACATGTGTCCCATCGCTCATGCGCCGACTGTAACACCACGTTCAAACTCACTTCAATCTTGATAACCTGCTATTGTAGCAGCAGTAATCGATCTAACAACTACGTCAGACACTTGTTGTGTTATGTAGGCGTTGCCAACCGCAGTGTAGTATTCTGTCTGTTTACACATCTCTGTATTGAATACGCATGCCTATACCAGTTTCTTTGGCACTTCAGTGTAGAAGCAGCACTGTGCAACAATTAGACCAAGTGTGTCTTGGGCTATACTGCACTTGCAGCCTCCAGTAAAGCCAAGGGCGACTTCACGAAAGCATTAGACCATACGACAGTACTGTACTGTACAGATGGAGAGAAAGAGGAGGATATTAGTGTTTAACGTCCCGGTGACAACGAGGTCATTGGAGACGGAGCACATACTTAGATTAGGAAAAGACGGAGAAGGCAATCGGCCGAACCCTTTGAAAGGAACCATCCCGGCATTTGGCTCAAGCGATTTATGGGAATCACGGAAAACCTAAACCAGGATGGCCGGACGCGGATTTGAAGCGAATGCGATTCCAGTGTGCTAACTACTGCGCTACCGCGCTCGGTATGGAGAGAACGCGCCTGAGGTTGGTGACTACTGAATAAAAGGGTTTCCAAGACTTTCAATCGCGTAAGCGCAAGTGATTACGGAAGCGTGGATTCTAAGACGTTACAGTGAATCGCGGAATCGACTGTCACAGCGGAAATGCAGCTGACGACCTGCAGTATGCCCTAAGAATACAGCAATGATAGTTGACAGAGGTGTAAGTAGTGCGAGGACGGGTCCAGTAGCGGATACAACGATCTAGAGCTTATACTGGGTTGGTGCATACGTTCAAAAGTAGAGTAAACGCAACAGATAATCATAACAGAGACTTCAGTCGTCAATAATATATTCTCTTTCACTATTTACAGCAGTCTGCCAACGCTGGGGAAACTTTTCGATTCCGCGACTGTACAAATAACGTGGCCCTCAGGCGAAGTACCCTTCGAGACATGTTCGGAGCTCACGTCCACCCGGAAAGGAAGTTCCTTAAGGTTGTTCGATAGAGAGCGGAGAAGGTGAAAAGGTGAGGGCGCAAATCAGTTGAATAAGTTGGGTGGGTGATGTCTTCCCTCCCAACTCCTGTATAGTGTTCCTTGTCAATCTAGCAGAATACGGGCGGGAGTTATAGTGACTAGCATCACTCGACGCAGTCTCCCTGGTGGTTGTTCTTGGATTGTGGCTGCAAGACCTCTCAGTTGTTGACGATAATATTCAGCAGTGATGGTTACACCTCGGGGAAGCGATTCGTAGTTCACCACACCGTCGCTGTTCCAACAGGAGTATAACATATCCTTTTGTGGATGCGCGCAGGGTTTTGTACTGGCAGATGCTGCTTTGTTTGGTCTCAACCATTCCTTTCTTTTCCTTACATTAGCATAAAGACACCATTTCTCGTCACCAGTAACGATACAGGTGTTGTTCAAGAGTCAATTATCAACGACCAAACAGTGTCACCAGCTGATTTTTGCGGTGTTGGCTTAGATCGTGCTGTACCCATACACCCGATGTTTGAACCTTCCCCATTGTATGCAAATGTCGTACGCTGTTGGAATGATCACACTTCACGACATTTGCCATTTCTCGAGTACACTCACGCGGATCATCGTGGATTAATGCGTTTAAACGAATTCATCAAATACTGAAAATCTTCTTGAATTTGGAGAGCCACTAACGTCAAAACGATCCTCCTTAAAACAAGAAAAACCATTTTCTTGCCGTGCTCTGTCCAATTGCATTGTCTCCATACACGACACAAATGTTTCTAGCGGTCTCCGCTGCTGCCGCCCTTATATTGAACTCGGAAATGTTCCGATTTCTCCACTTAGACCATCATTTTCTAGCGTCCGCAGTTCCACGCGCTATCTCCTAATGATAAAAGGCAAAATGTAAATTCGAACAGTAACAGTGAACTATAAATAAAAAATGACAATCCATACATAAACCCTCAGTAACCGAAATAACAATATACGAAACAAGAACGCTACGAATTTATGCACCAACCTAATATGTAGTCTAATAAATGAACATTAACAGAACTGTGGCGATTTTATTCATAGAATCTGTAGTACCAAACATACACTACTGGGCATTAAAATTGCTACACCACGAAGATGACGTGCTACAGACGCGAAATTTAACCGACAGGAAGAAGATGCTGTGATATGCAAATGATTAGCTTTTCAGAGCATTCACACAATGTTGGCGCCGGTGGCGTCACCTACAACGTCCTGACATGAGGAAAGTTTCCAACCGATTTCTCATACACAAACAGCAGTTGACCGGCGTTGCCTGGTGAAACGTTGTTGTGATGCCTCGTGTAAGGAGAGAGAAATGCGTACCATCACGTTTCCGACTTTGATAAAGATCGGATTGTAGCCTATCGCGATTGCGGTTTACCGTATCGCGACATTGCTGCTCGCGCTGGTCGAGATCCAATGACTGTTAGCAGAATATGGAATCGGTGGGTTCAGGAGGGTAATACGGAACGCCGTGCTGGATCCCAACGGCCTCGTACCACTAACAGTCGAGATGACAGGCACCTTATCCGCGTGGCTGTAACGGATCGTGCAGCCACGTCTCGATCCCTGAGTCAACAGATGGGGACCTTTGCAAGACAACATCCATCTGCACGAAGAGTTCGACGACGTTTGCAGCAGCATGGACTATCAGATCGGAGACCACGGCTGCGGTTACCCTCGACGCTGCATCACAGACAGGAGCGCCTGCGATGGTGTACTCAACGACGAACCCGAGTGCACGAATGGCAAAACGTCATTTTTTCGGATGAATCCAGGTTCTGTTTACAGCATCATGATGGTCGCATCCGTGTTTGGCGACATCGTAGTGAACGCACATTGGAAGGATGTATTCGTCATCGCCATACTGGTGTATCACCCGGCGTGATGGTATGGGGTGCCATTGGTTACACGTCTCGGTCACCTCTTGTTCGCAGTGATGGCACTCTGAACAGTGGACGTTACATTTCCGATGTGTTACGACTAGTGGCTCTACCCTTCATTCGATCCCTGCGAAACCCTATATTTCAGCAGGATAATGCACGATCGCATGTTGCGGGCGTTTCTGGATACAGAAAATGTTCGACTGCTGTCCTAACCAGCACATTCTCCAGATCTCTCACCAACTGAAAATGTCTTGTCAATGGTGGCCGAGCAACTGGCTCGTCACAATACGCCAGTCACTATTATTGATGAACTGTAGTATCGTGTTGAAGGTGCATGGGCAGCTGTACCTGTACACGCCATCCAAGTTCTGTTTGACTCAATGCCCAGGCGTATCAAGGCTGTTATTACGGCCAGAGGTGGTTGTTCTGGGTACAGATTTCTCAGGATCTATGCACCCAATTTGCGTGAAAATGTAATCACATGTCAGTTCTAGTATAATATATTTGTCCAATGAATACTCGTTTATCATCTGCATTTCTTCTTGGTGTAGCATTTTTAACGGCCAGTAATGTAGTACGAGGGGTGTTCAGTAGGTAATGCAACACATCTTTTTCTCGGATAATTTCGGCTCAAAAATGTGGTATTTGTTATGCGACATTGTGGAATATTTCCGCTTCAGTCCCCATAGTTTCATTAAGTTCCGAAATGTGGCGGCGCTACACTTAGATCTCAAAGTGGCGTCTGTAAGGGGCGTTCCAAGCAGAGGGCTGTCATAGAGTTTGTATTGTCGAAAAACCAGAACATCGCAGATATTCACAGGCGTTTGCAGAATGTTTACGGAGACCTGGCAGTGAACAAAAGCACAGCGAGTCGTTGTGCGAGGCGTCTGTTAAAGCTCGTGCATACCAGTGCGATTTCCCGCATGGCGGCCGGCCGCGCACAGCTGTGATTCCTGCAATGTTGTAGCGGGCGGACTTCAGAGTGTTCGTCGACACAAAAATGCAAACGAATTTCTTCTCCAAGACAACCCAAAGGCTCACAAGCCAGCACACGAGAGGAGCTCACAAAACTTCATTGGAGTGTTCTTCCTCATCTACCCACAGCCCGGATCTCGCAACCTCGGACTTCCATGAAGCATGCATTCTGCGGGGAGCAGTACGTGGATGATGTGGAGGTCACTGATGTAGCAAGACATTGGTTCCGACATCGACCAGTAGAGGGGTAGCATTTGAGCATACTGGCCCTCCCAATGTGGTACCGTAAGACTATCACTTTCAACGGATATTATGTTGAAAAATAGGGTTTTGGAGCCGAAACAACGAAGAATAATACGGTGTACTGGAATCCTGAGCCGGCCTTTGTGGCCGAGCGGTTCTAGGTGCTTCAGTCCGGAACCGCGCTGCTGCTACGGTCACAAGTTCGAATCCTGCCTCGGGCATGTTTGTGTCTGCTGTCCTTCGGTTAGTTAGGTTTAACTAGTTCTAAGTCTAGGGGACTGATGACCTCAGATGTTAAGTCCCATAGAACTCAGAGCCATTTCAACCAATTTTTTTTTAATCCTGAATAAAACCAACCTGCTTTCAGAAAGAAATGTTTAAGATTTAAGAAATGTTTAAGATTTAGAATGTGTTGCATTACTTATCGAATGACCCTTGTAGTAGTGGCTAGATAGCTGCTTAAAGGTTTTATAGTTTCGTAATGGTAGAAGATAACTTTTACCTCTATTGTTTTTTTGTTGTAATATCCGGTATTTTTGTAGTATTGTTGAAGTTTTAACATTAACGTAAATAACTGCCGGAAAAAATTGTATACCCATTTAGAGGTTTCCAATTCACTCAATATTTAATGCTGCAACAATGCGTATGGTGTACATAAAATGATTACATTCACAGATGAATATCACAAGCGGTTATGAGGCACCATTTATCGACCCGTGCTGAACGACCCATTTTATTATGTGGTGTAGGCTCCATGGGCGGCAATGCGGCCACTGATTCTGGCATCCAGTCTATCGCACATATGGCGAATATTGTCCTGGGATATGTTATTCCACGCCTGCTCGACCTGTTCACACAGTTCTGTTAAGAGCAGTATGTTGACGAGTCACACGAGTCATATGCCACATGTGTGCGATCGGAGATCTACATCTGCATCTACATCAACATGATTACTCTGCAATTCACATTTAAGTGCTTGGCAGAGGGTTCATAGAACCACAATCATACTATCTCTCTACCATTCCACTCCCGAACAGCGCGTGGGAAAAACGAACACCTAAACCTTTCTGTTCGAGCTCTGACTTCTCTTATTTTATTTTGATGATCATTCCTACCTATGTAAGTTGGGCTCAACAAAATATTTTCACATTCGGAAGAGAAAGTTGGTGACTGAAACTTCGTAAATAGATCTCGCCGCGAAGAAAAACGTCTTTGCTTTAATGACTTCCATCCCAACTCGCGTATCATATGTCACACTCTCTCCGCTATTACGTGATAATACAAATCGAGTTGCCCTTTTCTTGCACCCTTTCGATGTCCTCCGTCAATCCCACCTGGTAAGGATCCCACACCGCGCAGCAATATTCTAAGACAGGACGAACGAGTGTAGTGTAAGCTGTCTCTTTAGTGGACTTGTTGCATCTTCTAAGTGTCCTACCAATGAAACTCAACCTTTGGCTCGCCTTCCCCACAATATTATCTATGTTGTCTTTCCAACTGAAGTTGTTCGTAATTTTAACACCCAAGGTATTTAGTTGAATTGACAGCCTCGAGAATTGTACTATTTATCGAGTAATCAAATTCCAACGGATTTCTTTTGGAACTCATGTGGATCACCTCACACTTTTCGTTATTTAGCGTCAACTGCCACCTGCCACACCATTCAGCAATCTTTTCTAAATCGCTTTGCAACTGATACTGGTCTTCGGATGACCTTACTAGACGGTAAATTACAGCATCATCTGCGAACAACCTAAGAGAACTGCTCAGATTGTCACCCAGGTCATTTATATAAATCAGGAACAGCAGAGGTCCCAGTACGCTTCCCTGAGGAACACTTGATATCACTTCAGTTTTACTCGATGATTTGCCGTCTATTACTACGAACTACGACCTTCCTGACAGGAAATCACGAATCTAGTCGCACAATTGAGACGATACCCCATAGTCCCGCAGCTTGATTAGAAGTCGCTTGTGAGGAACGGTGTCAAAAGCTTTCCGGAAATCTAGAAATACGGAATCAACTTGAGATTCCCTGCCGATAGCGGCCATTACTTCGTGCGAATAAAGAGCTAGCTGCGTTTAACAAGAACGATGTTTTCTGAAACCATGCAGATTGCGTATCAATAGATCGTTCCCTTCGAGGTGATTCATAATGTTTGAATACAGTATATGCTCCAAAACCCTACTGCAAACCGACGTCAATGATATAGGTCTGTAGTTCGATGGATTACTCCTACTACCCTTCTTAAACAATGGTGCGACCTGCGTAATTTTCCAATCTGTAGGTACAGATCTATCGGTGAGCGAGCGGTTGTACATGTTTGCTAAGTAGGGAGCTATTGTATCAGCGTAATCTGAAAGGAACCTAATCGGTATACAATCTGGACCTGAAGGCTTGCCCGTATCAAGCGATTTGAGTTGCTTCGCAACACCTAAGGTATCTACTTCTATGAAACTCATGCTAGCAGCTGTTCGTGTTTCAAATTCTGGAATATTCCATTCGTCTTCCCTGGTGCTGGCCACAGAATTTGCTGGACGTCTAGCAGAGCAGCTGAGTTTCACGGACAGTGTGAGGGAGAGCTTATCCCATTGGAACAACACATCGCCTTCATGTTGCAGGAATGGCAAATGACCGAGTCGAACAACATTCTGCACGTACTGAGCGCTGGTTAGCATGCCATCCAAAAACACCAAAGGTGAACGAGAATTGTAGCTTACCGCATCCCAGACCTGAGGCCTTGGACGAAAGCACTATGCGAGATCAGGTCTGTGTCGTATGCGCAAACGACCATCATCTGTGTGCAGGCAGAATCTGCATTCACCGTTGAAGACCACGGGGCTCTCTGACGGCACCAGTCGAGCCGAGCACGTTGATGCTGTGGTGTGACTCAGAGACGGGCTAGAGGTGTGAGTGAGCGTAATCGAAGTGCTAATAACGGATTGCGGCGGTTCGTGTTGACACGTCTGTGCTCACTTGGCTCAAATGGCACTGAACACTATGCGACTTAACTTCTGAGGTCATCAGTCGCCTAGAGCTTGGAACTAATTAAACCTAACTAACCTAAGGACATCACACACATCCATGCCGGAGGCAGGATTCGAACCTGCGACCGTAGCGGTCATGCGGTTTCAGACTGAAGCGCCTAGAACCGCACGGCCACACCGGCCGGCTCTGTGCTCACTCCTCTTATCTGTGCTGTCATAGCTGTACGATCTGCCACTGATGCCCTTACAATGCGACGATTCTGACGGGCGTCTGTGCTGCATGAACGTCCAGAACCACGTCTATGGATAAGAGAATTTTCACGTGTCACTGAAATCAGCATCGTTGCACAACTGACGCAGCACGTCCAACTTGTGTGAGAATTCTCCAAAAGGGCAGTCCAGCCACTCGAGAGACCACAATGTCACCTCTTTCGAGCTCGCTCAGTTGGCTGTAGGAAGCACGATTAAATCTCCGTGGCATCGTTGCCAGCTTGCTACACACGTCTGCATCGGACTGAGCCTTCTCTCTGTGAGCGTTGCCTATTAGAGAGTAGACTCATATGGCTAGACTCTGCTAGCTGTGCCACTAAGCTATCTGCTGGCGGACGATGTTGAAACCATTATCACAACACCTAGGTGGGATATGCTGTCATCGGATCAAAATCTGTCTCGTCTTTCAAGGTGTACTAATTTCGTTTTCTGGCAGTGTAATTAATACTATTCTCTGTGTTAGACAGGACGGCCGCCAGAGTGCATTAGTGATGTTTGTGATACAGTTGTTCCCAAGACTAGTAAGGTATATACGAGGCTTAAACAGCGTCAGATATTGAGTGATCACTGTGAAGGAATCTGGCCGTGAGTTCGTGTGAGGCAGCTTTATCAGCAAGTGACAGAATGAGATTTTCACTCTGCAGCGGAGTGTGCGCTGATATGAAACTTCCTGGCAGATTAAAACTGTGTGCCCGACCGAGACTCGAACTCGGGACCTTTGCCTTTCGCGGGCAAGTGCTCTACCATCTGAGCTACCGAAGCACGACTCACGCCCGGTACTCACAGCTTTACTTCTGCCAGTATCTCGTCTCCTACCTTCCAAACTTTACAGAAGCTCTCCTGCGAAACTTGCAGAACTAGCACTCCTGAAAGAAAGGATATTGCGGAGACATGGCTTAGCCACAGCCTGGGGGATGTTTCCAGAATGAGATTTTCACTCTGCAGCGGAGTGTGCGCTGATATGAAACTTCCTGGCAGATTAAAACTGTGTGCCCGACCGAGACTCGAACTCGGGACCTTTGCCTTTCGCGGGCAAGTGCTCTACCATCTGAGCTACCGAAGCACGACTCACGCCCGGTACTCACAGCTTTACTTCTGCCAGTATCTCGTCTCCTACCTTCCAAACTTTACAGAAGCTCTCCTGCGAAACTTGCAGAACTAGCACTCCTGAAAGAAAGGATATTGCGGAGACATGGCTTAGCCACAGCCTGGGGGATGTTTCCAGAATGAGATTTTCACTCTGCAGCGGAGTGTGCGCTGATATGAAACTTCCTGGCAGATTAAAACTGTGTGCCCGACCGAGACTCGAACTCGGGACCTTTGCCTTTCGCGGGCAAGTGCTCTACCAGTGCTCTACAGAATTTGGAAGAGGGCCCATTGTAGGTCTCCATTTGGCAACCTGGTCTTATCGTGCAATATCAAGTATGTAACAGTATATAATATCCTTATGTAACAGTGGCCTGATACTGGACTGCATTAGAGCCTGGGGATGGGCCGGCGTACTCGTCGTCAAGGACTGGGTGCAGCAGAGCCGAAAACAACGTCAAGAAGGAAGCAGTCGACCTAGAGAGAGGACGGGACGTATGGACAGAGTATTTGTCACAAAGGCACGCAGAACCCCGGATTCATCATTATCATCGGTTCGACATCCAACTGATAGTTCAGTGACGACAAGCGCCTTTAATAGGCAGCTCACAGAAAGGGACTACCACTGACCTCTGTAAACCAACAAGCCTGTTTGCAGCGGTGTCGGGTATATTCGGCCTGGAATTGACTGGAGTAGAACTATCTTCAGTGATGAGACCCACTTGGAACTGAGGCCTGATGACCGGCGAAGACGTGTCTGGAGACGCCCTGGACAGCAGTGCAGTACCAACCTGTCATCCGTCATACGGCCCGACAACCAGGAGTCTTGGTCTGGGCTGCCATTTTTTGTCATTGCAGGCACCCTTTGTTTGTCATCCGCAGCGCTGTTATAACACAGAAGTACGTCGACAACATTCTGCACCCAGTTTTGTTGCCCTTCATGGCAAACCATCCTGCGCTTACATTTCAGTAACATAATGCCCACCCACGCACAGGAAGAGTTTGTACTGCTTGTCTTCGTGCTTGCCAAACGCTACGTCAGCCAACAGAGTCACTGGATCTCTGCAATTGGAGCATTGTGGGCAAGGTCCTCCAACCACCTAGAGATTTTCAGGATCTAACGAGCCAGTTGGACAGAATTTGGCACGATATTCCTCAGGAGAACATACAACAAATCAGTGAGTGCCAAGCCGAATAATTGCTTCCATCAGGGCCAGAGGTGGACTGACTCGTTACTCACTTGTTCAGTTTGTGAAGCTCTCTCTCTTGAATAAATCAACCAACTTTTGTGAAATTGTAATCATTTCTTCGTCTGTTCATGTACATCACATATGGCTATTTCCGCCCCATTCGGATAATTCCTTTGGGGTTCTTCTTTCTTTGTCTTAGAGTGTATTTGTCGTCATGATTCCAATCGATCAAGTCCGAACGCCGCAAAGCACGACCACCATATTGAGCACCGAGCACAGCGTAACACCTTCATATCTACGCCTGTGCGGGACGACCTCGGACTTGCAGTAACTGTGTCCCAGTGTCAGTATCTCGGACATCAAGGACAAATTACAACAGTTGTGGGCCATCTTGGCTCAGGAGAGGATTCAATGGTTTTATGAACCCTTTCCCAACCGAACCAGTGCGTGTAACCAGACCAGAGTGTGTGCAACGTCATACTGAAAAGTGTGCTCATACTGCCAAGTGCTTTGTAAATTTGACTTCATTTTGTAAACACTGAAGTAACAATACATAACATTTTAACTTCTACATCTACATCTACATACATACTCTGCAATCCATATACGGTGCTTGGCGGAGGGTACCTCGTACCACAACTAGCATCTTCTCTTCCTGTTCCACTCCCAAACAGAACGAGGGAAAAATGACTGCCTATATGCCTTTGTACGAGCCCTAATCTCTCTTATCTTATCTTTGTGGTCTTTCCGCGAAATATAAGTTGGCGGCAGTAAAATTGTACCGCAGTCAGCCTCAAATGCTGGTTCTCTAAATTTCCTCAGTAGCGATTCACGAAAAGAACGCCTCCTTTCCTCTAGAGACTCCCACCCGAGTTCCTGAAGCATTTCCGTAACACTCGCGTGATGATCAAACCTACCAGTAACAAATCTAGCAGCCCGCCTCTGAATTGCTTCTATATCCTCCCTCAATCCGACCTGATAGGGATCCCAAACGCTCGAGCAGTACTCAAGAATAGGTCGTATTAGTGTTTTATAAGCGGTCTCCTTTACAGATGAACCACATCTTCCCAAAATTCTACCAATGAACCGAAGACGACTATCCGCCTTCCCCACAACTCCCACTACATGCTTGTTCCACTTCATATCGTTCTGCAATGTTAGCCCAAATATTTAATCGACGTGACTGTGTCAAGCGCTACACTACTAATGGAGTATTCAAATATTACAGGATTCTTTTTCCTATTCATCTGCATTAATTTACATTTATCTATACTTAGAGTTAGCTGCCATTCTTACACCAATCACAAATCCTGTCAAAGTCATCTTTTATCGTTCTACAGTCACTCAACGGCGACACCTTCCCGTACACCACAGCATCATCAGCAAACAGCCGCACATTGCTATCCACCCTATCCAAAAGATCATTTATGTAGATGGAAAACAACAGCGGACCTACCACACTTCCCTGGGGCACTCCAGATGATACCCTCACCTCCGATGAACACTTCCGAAGTTTCATTTCGTTTCCTCCTAACCGCCTGAATACTTCACTTTTTTGTCTCACTTTTTATTATCCACATAAATGTGAGTTTTATATCCTATGTTAGCTTCCCAGATAGTCGGCTGTAATTGTGAAGAACAAATAAATGAACACACGATATGAGCCGCACAACTCTGACAAATCATTACTTGAAGAGATACTACCTTTGCGACTGAATGTAGGACTTCTTGTCATATGGAATTCAACAAGTCGTTCTTGACAACTCAGGGTACGTCAGAGCAGTGTTGTAGGATCGTTATTGTCCACGATACATACGAAAGATGTGGTGATCAACGCAGAAAATTCCGTGGCGCTTTTCGCATCTGATGATGTATATCGAATAGTCGAAAAGTGCTGGAGAAAGCAAATTCCAGGCTCGTATTAGTTGGAAGAATCTTAAGGAACTGTAATCATCCAACAAAGAGGACGTTTAGAGAACCCTCGTTCCATCAGTAGACGTATATTAATAAAGGATTCGGAGGAGATCGAAATAATAGCGGCTCTTTGCGTTCACGGTTTCGTTATACAAACGCGAGAGCATTACGGAGGTGCACATCCAGCCCCAGTGGCAGACGCTGCAAGAGAGGCGTCGTGCATCGCTGTGTGGTTTCTGTTAAAAGGTTAAGCCCCAAGAAGAGTTAGAAAACACATTGCTTCGTCTTCACTACAACACGTTAAAGGAGAATGCAACGAAAGTCACAGAAATCCGAGCTCATTCAAAGGCAATTTGGCACATCATTCTTCCGAAACACAATTCCGCATTGGAACGGGAAAGGGGGTAAATCACAGCGCTATTGGAAGTGCCACACAACGAAATATGCCTTGCGGAGTATTTCTCTGGATGCAATTTCTCCATCCACACAAGAGCGAAGTGTTACTATTATGTTCAAACGTGTAAACTACTCACCACTGACGTAAGTCACCCAAAAACACATTTTATGAAACATTTACTTACGGGACATGAAATCCATTTTGCACTCCTGCACGTCGAATGGGTAGGGCCGGAAATCAAAACTGCATTTCATGACGATGGTAGCCCTGCAAAACAGCAGATATTTACACTATAGGCAGACGGTACAGATTTTAGACGCAGCTGCACAATTGCACTCCTCAACATCAGACTCTAAGTTTATACTGAGGGAGTAATGATCATTACATATTAATACAGAAGATCACTGAATATTATACTTGCAAACTGATATCATTCATTGTTCTTGATTGTACACTTGTTACTTAAGAGGGTGACTATTGCCCAGCGGCCGTCTCTTTGGTAGGTTTAAATCTCATTACATTACAGTTTTCCCACATTGGTGATTTAACTTGGATGGCATTGTGCTTTTACTTTTTACTCATTTTATACAATATCAAGCTTAGTAGTTTGATAATACGGTAACTACTGCTTAAAAGCGAGTGTTTTACGTGGTTCTCTGGAAATGTTCTCTTTCTTGATTTCAAAGGCACAAGGTATGTTAAGTTCTGTTCAATAATGGGAAAATCGCGAAAATCAAATCTTTTGCGTAGTCATGTGGCGGTAAGTAGGACATCCTCTAAAAAATTGGGATTGCATGCAGATGGGCTTTTAAACCATAAGAAACAATTTCTTAGTCTATGAAGCAATCATCGGCTGCTTTTTGAGTACCTGTCAATCCAACGCTCGAAGACCATTTTTCTATTTTGGTTTGGTCTTTGCCTATTTGCAGGCTCAGTGGATCACACTTTCGTAAAATCGCTTCGATGTGGCAAGCGCTAGTAAGCTTTCAAACACTATTCATACTCTCACTGAAAGTACGGCTACGCGGCAGCCATTTACAGAATTACATTTGTAATTTAATCTGTAGCTACACTATAACTTAATAATGCAATCCTAGAGTTCGTTTTGACCGTTTAAGACCTATTTCCCCATGATATTACTAGCGAAAACAGGTCAACGTCTAGTATGGGGCACTGTTTTGATAACGTTGCTCATTAACCCTCCCCCCCCCTCCCCCCGTTGGAGAACTGGTTCTATCACTGGCCTTGAGATCTTGAAACTGTATCCAAACACCCATATGCTATTCATATTTCACTATTTATTGTAGTTATCTGAAATGTGTTTTGTCTTTATTTGGGCTCTTACAGAACCTTGTCATTAGTTCTGCCTTTTGGGACTTAGCGATGATTAGGCCTATTGCGCTGCCATTGTCTTCACATCCGATGGCGTGATCCTGTTGTGGGCACGTGGAGACACTGTAACAAAAGAATTTTATAATGTAGTGTCATGCGATCTTGACACATGTGGCAGCTGTTACGCGGCTCAAAGATAAAATTAAAAGCATCGATCGAAGCCGTGCTCTACAAACGTTAGTCACGCCTGTTTTATCATTAGCTTAGTATGCATTAGTGTGCTGGTGATAAGTTTGTCATCCATTTAAAAAACACGACGAACCGAACTCACACGAAGAAAGCTTTTCCCGGAAACCTGGCTTTCACATTACTATTAGAAAAATCACTCTTTTTAGCGCTACAGTTACTTTCGTTGCTTGATATTTCTCCAAAACGATAGTTTCTTTACCCCTGTTGTCCCTCTCGTCTGCAGTTTGATCAACCTGTCTGCCAATTCCGGAAGGCCCGTCATCAGACATCTGTAAACTCACCCAGGAATTCACACTCACTCCAAGCAGTTGTATGCGATTGTTACATTGCCAACACATTTAATGGATGTCAATAAATCCAAAGTTTTTCATTAATGCTCTTTTCGTATACTATGTGTTCCGCCATTCTCAGAGATGAAGACGAAGTCACTTTGATACTCAATTAAATTAGAAAAAAAGTCATTGTCACTCTTCATTGGCCCGTCTTAGCCATAATAAAGAAACTTCCATTTTGCAAAAGTGCAAATGTAATGTGTGCAGTGTGGACAGTGACCGACGATGTGACGCAGATGAGTACTGTAAGTTTTTTGGCAAAATATGATTACTGTATGCATGAACTAGTTAATTTTTTAAAGGACTGCTTCCTTTTTCAGTTCACGTGACATGTCTATTACCAGTCTGTAAATGATCTATGGATAAATAAACAATTGACTAGCTAAAAAAACGAAGTCGATGCAATACCTCTAATGAACTCACTGTAAATGATATTCTAAGTCTTCAAGAAAGACGAAGGAAAAGAAAGTTTAATTACATAATCTTCTAATACATCCAAAAATACCTAAGCAAACTCTTACACCCACAACTAACTAACTAACAAAACGAAATCGGTACTGTATCTGTAATGAACTCACTGTGAATGATGCACTAAGTTTTCAATAAAGACGAATGAAAAGAATGTTTAATCCCACCGTCCTCTAATATATCCAAAACACCTGAATAAACTCTTACTATTAAACGATGTGACTTTGTCTTATCAATCATGGACCTTACTCTCATACCAACACTTTCCAAAAAAGGCTAACAGGTAAGAAAACTGGAAATGTCAAACAAGCCTCCTGATCCAAGATATCGTTTCCACTTTCACGAAAAATACTTTTCCATTAGCGTCATATGGGACAAATATGCCACGCGGGACGATATTGCCTGATATTGAAACCGATTATTTTTGGCCCTCTGTCAAGATCTTGAAGTAACCAATAGAGAAGCCACTTTTTGCAAAGCACGCAAAATGCATCCGGAAAACCTAAGAATGCGAGGGTAACATATTTCATATTCAGTGTCCTATTCTGCGGAATCGTTCACAACTTGCAGATCGCCCATTGTACTGTATCTACTTCTAAAGTTGACTTTTTCTCTATCTGATTAAAATCTAGCGCTTCTTACAAGCGGTTAGTGATGATTTTAGAATATTTTGTATATTTCTGAGAGGAGGCTGGTGGGTCTGTAGTTCTTTATGTCATTTCTGTCTTCTGTTGTTAGGCACATGATGTGGTATTACTTTCACAATGTACTTATTATCTCTGTCGCCTGAATACAGAAAATAGCCACGCGTACAGCATAAAAGGTTTTTTCACATTTCCCCATTAATAGTCATGATTTTTTTAAATACATCGAGAGACGGATCTTACACGTGCTTTCATGTCGAATCTCGCTTTGTGCTCGTTAATTATTTGGTGCCTCAACTTTTCGTTTAAAATTCAATAAACATATGGGGCAGATTTTTAATTTGAAAAATCATGCAGGAAATGGTCTTAATCCTGATTAACTAATAATTTGATGATAAGTTACGTGATGTATGTTCCTGTGGCACCAGCATGAATCCTCGAAAGAGCCATCAACCGATGGATTTTTAAATATCAAAAACCCGCAATGACTAAATGTGAACTTTTTACATCGTGCTTGTGGCTTGTTGTTGTACTCAATCTACACTACTGGCCATTAAAATTGCTACACCACGAGGATGACGTGCTACAGACGCGAAATTTAACCGACAGGAAGAAGATCCTGTGATATGCAAATGATTAGCTTTTCAGAGCATTCACACAAAGTTGGCGCCGGTGGCGATACTTACAACGTGCTGACATGAGGAAACTTTCCAACCGATTTCCCATACACAAACAGCAGTGGACCGGCGTTACCTGGTGAAACGTTGTTGTGATGCCTCGTGTACGGAGGAGAAATGCGTACCATCACGTTTCCGACTTTGATAAAGATCGGATTGTAGCATATCGCGATTGTGGTTTATCGTGTCGCGACATTGCTGCTCGCGTTGGTCGAGATCCAATTACTGTTAGCAGAATATGGGATCAGTGGGTTCAGGAGGGTAATACTGAACGCCGTGCTGGATCCCAACGGCCTCGTATCACTAGCAGTAGAGATGACAGGCATCTTATCCGCATGGCTGTAACGGATCGTGCAGCCACGTCTCGATCCCTGAGTCAACAGATGGGGTCGTTTTGCAAGAAAACGACCATCTGCACCAACTTTTCGAGGACATTTGCAGCAGCACGCACTATCAGCTCGAAGACCATGACTGCGGTTACCCTTGACGCTGCATCACAGACAGGAGCGCCTGCGATGGTGTACTCACCCGCGAACCTGGGTGCACGAATGGCAAAACGTCAGTTTTTCGGATGAATCCAGGTTCTGTTTACAGCATCGTGATGGTCGCATCTGTGTTTGACGACATCGCGGTGAACGCACATTGGAAGGATATATTCGTCATCGCCATACTGGTGCATCACCCGGCGTGATGGTATGGGGTGCCATTGGTTACACGTCTCGGTCACCTCTTGTTCGCAGTAATGGCACTCTGAACAGTGGACGTCACATTTCAGATGTGTTACGACCAGTGGCTCTACCCTTCATTCGATCCCTGTGAAACCCTACATTTCAGCAGGATAATGCACGATCGCATGTTGCGGGCGTTTCTGGATACAGAAAATGTTCGACTTCTGCCCTGGCCAGCACATTCTCCAGAACTCTCACTAATTGAAAACGTCTGGTCAATAGTGGCCGAGCAACTTGCTCGTCACAATACGCCAGTCACTACTCTTGATGAACTGTGGTATCGTGTTGAAGCTGCATGGGCATCTGTACCTGTATACGTCATCCAAGCTCTGTTTCACTCAATGCCCAGGCGTATCAAGGCCGTTATTACGGCCAGAGGTGGTTGTTTTGCGTACTGATTTCTCAGGATCTATGCTCCCAAATTGCGTGAAAATGTAATCACATGTCAGTTCTACTATAATACACTCCTGGAAATGGAAAAAAGAACACATTGACACCGGTGTGTCAGACCCACCATACTTGCTCCGGACACTGCGAGAGAGCTGTACAAGCAATGATCACACGCACGGCACAGCGGACACACCAGGAACCGCGGTGTTGGCCGTCGAATGGCGCTAGCTGCGCAGCATTTGTGCACCGCCGCCGTCAGTGTCAGCCAGTTTGCCGTGGCATACGGAGCTCCATCGCAGTCTTTAACACTGGTAGCATGCCGCGACAGCGTGGACGTGAACCGTATGTGCAGTTGACGGACTTTGAGCGAGGGCGTATAGTGGGCATGCGGGAGGCCGGGTAGACGTACCGCCGAATTGCTCAACACGTGGGGCGTGAGGTCTCCACAGTACATCGATGTTGTCGCCAGTGGTCGGCGGAAGGTGCACGTGCCCGTCGACCTGGGACCGGACCGCAGCGACGCACGGATGCACGCCAAGACCGTAGGATCCTACGCAGTGCCGTAGGGGACCGCACCGCCGCTTCCCAGCAAATTAGGGACACTGTTGCTCCTGGGGTATCGGCGAGGACCATTCGCAACCGTCTCCATGAAGCTGGGCTACGGTCCCGCACACCATTAGGCCGTCTTCCGCTCACGCCCCAACATCGTGCAGCCCGCCTCCAGTGGTGTCGCGACAGGCGTGAATGGAGGGACGAATGGAGACGTGTCGTCTTCAGCGATGAGAGTCGCTTCTGCCTTGGTGCCAATGATGGTCGTATGCGTGTTTGGCGCCGTGCAGGTGAGCGCCACAATCAGGACTGCATACGACCGAGGCACACAGGGCCAACATCCGGCATCATGGTGTGGGGAGCGATCTCCTACACTGGCCGTACACCACTGGTGATCGTCGAGGGGACACTGAATAGTGCACGGTACATCCAAACCGTCATCGAACCCATCGTTCTACCATTCCTAGACCGGCAAGGGAACTTGCTGTTCCAACAGGACAATGCACGTCCGCATGTATCCCGTGCCACCCAACGTGCTCTAGAAGGTGTAAGTCAACTACCCTGGCCAGCAAGATCTCCGGATCTGTCCCCCATTGAGCATGTTTGGGACTGGATGAAGCGTCGTCCCACGCGGTCTGCACGTCCAGCACGAACGCTGGTCCAACTGAGGCGCCAGGTGGAAATGGCATGGCAAGCCGTTCCACAGGACTACATCAAGCATCTCTACGATCGTCTCCATGGGAGAATAGCAGACTGCATTGCTGCGAAAGGTGGATATACACTGTACTAGTGCCGACATTGTGCATGCTCTGTTGCCTGTGTCTATGTGCCTGTGGTTCTGTCAGTGTGATCATGTGATGTATCTGACCCCAGGAATGTGTCAATAAAGTTTCCCCTTCCTGGGACAATGAATTCCTGGAAATTGAAATAAGAACACCGTGAATTCATTGTCCCAGGAAGGGGAAACTTTATTGACACATTCCTGGGGTCAGATACATCACATGATCACACTGACAGAACCACAGGCACATAGACACAGGCAACAGAGCATGCACAATGTCGGCACTAGTACAGTGTATATCCAACTTTCGCAGCAATGCAGGCTGCTATTCTCCCATGGAGACGATCGTAGAGATGCTGGATGTAGTCCTGTGGAACGGCTTGCCATGCCATTTCCACCTGGCGCCTCAGTTGGACCAGCGTTCGTGCTGGACGTGCAGACCGCGTGAGACGACGCTTCATCCAGTCCCAAACATGCTCAATGGGGGACAGATCCGGAGATCTTGCTGGCCAGGGTAGTTGACTTACACCTTCTAGAGCACGTTGGGTGGCACGGGATACATGCGGACGTGCATTGTCCTGTTGGAACAGCAAGTTCCCTTGCCGGTCTAGGAATGGTAGAACGATGGGTTCGATGACGGTTTGGATGTACCGTGCACTATTCAGTGTCCCCTCGACGATCACCAGTGGTGTACGGCCAGTGTAGGAGATCGCTCCCCACACCATGATGCCGGGTGTTGGCCCTGTGTGCCTCGGTCGTATGCAGTCCTGATTGAGGCGCTCACCTGCACGGCGCCAAACACGCATACGACCGTCATTGGCACCAAGGCAGAAGCGACTCTCATCGCTGAAGACGACACGTCTCCATTCGTCCCTCCATTCACGCCTGTCGCGACACCACTGGAGGCGGGCTGCACGATGTTGGGGCGTGAGCGGAAGACGGCCTAACGGTGTGCGGGACCGTAGCCCAGCTTCATGGAGACGGTTGCGAATGGTCCTCGCCGATACCCCAGGAGCAACAGTGTCCCTAATTTGCTGGGAAGTGGCGGTGCGGTCCCCTACGGCACTGCGTAGAATCCTACGGTCTTGGCGTGCATCCGTGCGTCGCTGCGGTCCGGTCCCAGGTCGACGGGCACGTGCACCTTCTGCCGACCACTGGCGACAACATTGATGTACTGTGGAGACCTCACGCCCCACGTGTTGAGCAATTCGGCGGTACGTCCACCCGGCCTCCCGCATGCCCACTATACGCCCTCGCTCAAAGTCCGTCAAATGCACATACGGTTCACGTCCACGCTGTCGCGACATGCTACCAGTGTTAAAGACTGCGATGGAGCTCCGTATGCCACGGTAAACTGGCTGACACTGACGGCGGCGGTGCACAAATGCTGCGCAGCTAGCGCCATTCGACGGCCAACACCGCGGTTCCTGGTGTGTCCGCTGTGCCGTGCGTGTGATCATTGCTTGTACAGCCCTCTCGCAGTGTCCGGAGCAAGTATGGTGGGTCTGACACACCGGTGTCAATGTGTTCTTTTTTCCATTTCCAGGAGTGTATTATGCTTGTATGCGTTACGTTTAGATGGTACTGTAAACGTAATTAGTTGTTGCATATCGTTTACAGAGGTCTTCTTCCTTTCATTACCGCCACGGCAAAGTTTAAATTAATAATATTAACGAAATACCCAATAAAACTGGGGCCGTAAGAGGACGAGAGGGTACTGAAAACCTCGTGCCGCGCATGCGCTGAAGCTTAGGCGACTTAACCGGCTTGATAGATCGCAAGTGCCCTGTATCAAATTTTTCGTCTCTACTCCCCCAACACCACTGTGGGACATTGTAAACAGTTATCATTTACACCCTAAATTCCATTATCCACAACAATATAAATGCTTCAATACCGCCATTTCGTAACACCAGCCAAATCAGCTCATTAACTTTTGAAGGAAAAATAAGAAGTGTGTGATAAAAGTAACGAGAGTGCCAAAGTGTTTATTTTTTTATTTTTTGTTTCAAACAACAATGTTGTCCCCTTCAAAGTAGCTCCCTTCTTCAGCTATACAACGGCGTAGTCGTTGTTTCCAGTCTTGATAGCAGCGCCGAAAGCTTCAACTGGTAAGGCCTTTAACATGTCGATCACGTTCTCCAGAGTCCCAGAATGACGTTCTTTTAAGACATTTTTCAATTTCTGGAAAAGAAAAAAAGTCACAAGGACTCCGATTAGGAGCCTTTCAAGGACATCTTCGTAAAACACTTGGTTGACCGTTTGTCCTGGAGGAAGAAATTCGTTTTGCACGGTAACCCTATTATCAAAAAAGCCAATTAGCATTGTTTTGATCTTTGATTTCCTCAATCGACCTTTTTTCGGCCGAGGAGACGTCCCAGTGTGCCACTCCTCACTTTTACCGCTTTGTCTCACTGAACCATTCTTGGTCACTGGCATTCCGCTGAAGAACATCAACGCACACCTTTCTTCAATAGTCTTTCTGCTTAGTTATGAGTTTTTTCGACACCATTTTGGCACTAATCTTTTATATGTGCAAAACTTCGGTCAAAATTTTTTGTACGGAGAAAGTGTTTAAGTTTAACAGGTCACACATCATCATTATTGTTAAACGTCGGTCTGATCTTACAAGAGCACGCACACGTTCCAGGTTTCCGTCGGTTTTTTATGTTGAAGGTCTTCCTGAACGAGGTTCTTCTTCACCTTGTCCTCGGTGTCCCAAATACGATTTTTATCGGCGAAAAACTAGTGCTCTTTATAAGGAATGTTCCCCATAAACCTGCTTCAACTTTGCAAAGGTCACCCTCGCGGATTCCCCAAGTTTAACACAAAACCTGACGGCCTAACGTTGCTCTAAATTCTGCTGTTCCATTTTCGCAATACACAACAAAAACGCAACTTCACTGATGGGGCTCTCAAAAATCACGTGATGGCTGTACGGAGCTGAAACCTGGACTGATGATCTGGCAGGGAGGAACACACTGGTCTGCACAAGTAGAACAACGTTGGCAGATCGCTCGCAGTGTTATCAGTATTATTACTTTTCTCACACACCTCGTGTAAGTGATCAGTATTCGAAGTTTTTGAAAACGCCTATATTTTAACCATTTTTGAATATTTATGACAACTGCTGTTACGTTTTATATGAAACCAATGGACAGAAGAGAGTCTGTAGTATGTACTGCTGGCAGATCATCCTATAACCCATGAGACTGAGAAAGATGAAATGAAAAAAATTGATGTTTATAGCCTACTGTCACTAAAGTAACGTGGCTGGCGACACTCACGAAGTAAGAGGGAGATCTGTGAATGAGATGAGACAAGTCCTCTTCACAGTGTATAGTTAATGCTTGTGGGATATTTATGGCGCCTCTCCTTCGAATAGTATTTTCTGGAGTTGAGAACAAGCGGGCAGTTTGGTCATTTAACAGTAAATCTCGCAGTTGACGTTTGGGGCTTCGAAACCACGTGCAGTTGGTGCAGACAATGCTTTCGGTCAAACAGACGTAAAAACTGCCTACCTGGCTCTACCTGTTAGGCGCCTCTAGCTACGGTAGGGGCAGGGACGTAAGACAAATGAAAGTCTCCTAGCCAAGGTGTTTCGAAAAAGTCGTGAACGCACTTTGTGAACAGGAATGGTGACCGTAAATATTCGCGAGTTTCCATGTTCACTGTGGACCGGATACTATCGAGGAAGCCATCAGCTGGTGTCATCCCTCTGCTTGCTGTGTTTTTTGGAGAGCCTCAGGCCTTAGAGAGAATTTTAGAATAAAATGCAACATTTATGGCAGCTCTGAATGGTATATGTTGGAACACAAAATCACTTCACTTAGTTTAGCTGAGGCCCCTTTGCGGACACACTGTAACTTTCGGCCCATACAGATAATGATCTCTATGATAAATGTGTTGTTCACTTTAGGCCTAAACTAAATTCAAAACACACTGCCTAAAGTGGTTGTGGGAAGAAAATGGTTCAAATGGCTCTAAGCACTATGGGACTTAACATCTGAGGTCATCAGTTTCCTAGACTTAGAACAACTTAAACCTAACTAACCTAAGGACATCACACACATTCATCTCCGAGGCAGGACTCGAACCTGTGACCGTAGAAGCAGCGTGGTTCCGGACTGAAGCGCCTAGAACAGCTCGGCCACAGCGGTCGGTGGTTGTGGGAAGAAAACAAGTCAGGAGCACAATGCCTTCTCTCTCTGCACGGGAATTAATGAGTCAGGGATTTGCTGCTTCTCCAGTAAAGAGAAGAGTATTATTAACTTTTATTGGGATTACCGATGGGTAGAGGAGACAAGTTAGAGGAGGGGAGGGGGGCAATTACGTGGATCCTTTTGGAGAGTTAACGAAGGTTTGATGGAAAGGGAGGCGTGGAGAAACTGGGTCTCCTAGTTCAGACACCCACCTGGAGAGATTCTGGTCTTGACTCTTGTTATGCGTGGGTTGATCTTAGGACAATCGTCCTGAGCGTGACTTTGCATTGGCATTCGTCTTGACTGGGGAGTCTGTGCTGAGGACTTAGCTGTACGGACAGTTTAGACCTCAATCACCTCAGACAATTCGCTTTGCTGAGGGCAATCTTATTTGTGTCAGGTCTATTGTCTTGACGTTTTATCTCCATGTGCGCATTGACGTACAAGTGAGACAGATTCGTCCACGGTATGATCGGTTAGAGGGAGTGTCACACGTCGGAATTTGACGAGATTTCAGGTCCCCATTAGAGAGTAACTGAAATCCGTCTAACAGATCGCCAGCCGGACTTTGCACATTTCGTGCTCACGATAACGAATTAAAAGCGGCGCGCATCAGTAATCTGCAACGCTTGCCCCACGGCCGTCACCTGAGACAGTGCTAAACATCGAGAAAGTGGCACAGTATTGCTGCTCCAACTTGTTAGTGCAAACAGAATCACAGTCTCGCCACTTGTTCTCAGCTGCACCAGCTTCTGTGTAGAATAAATCCATCAAATTCTACTCAGCGTTAGGTAATTTCAGATTGTATTATCCATGTTTTGAGTGAGAGAAAATAGTTTGATCAGACAAACATTAGTCTTTGCCAACCAGTCACCACCCAGTAGAGTGTCGACTATCTGTTTGCACCTGTCTGTGCTACCAACAGTTCATGATTTATTAGTTATTTCCCGTAACTTGTGTTGTTTGTCCTATTTTGTGATCAATTAACTTTTGCCATTGGCCTTTTTTAAAAGAAATTAATTCTGTGTTGTTGTATTAACGACCCATCAGTAACTGAGTACAATAATGACAGGGCCGCCATTTCATTAAATCATTCAATTTTATTTAAATTCTGTAAAAAATTATAATCTCTAATGCCGACTAACAAAACAACCACTGTCAAAGGTTATAATCAATTTAGCAGATGCTTGGGCCAAGTGGATGGCTTACTAGTTAAAGTGATCGCTGTCAGGCCGTAAACTCATAGTCACCTGTAGCCTTTCAAATCATACTGCAAGACCAATGTAGTCTTGCAATGTAGGTACGCTTTCATAGGGTAATTGCCATTCATCATCAAGTGCGTGTCTATTCAGATTTTTCGTCATTTCAAACAAATTTGTTGTGAAAACATGTTCCTCATTTCCAGCTGTGCAGCTTGGAAGCAAGCACCTACTACCTCCTCTCTGTCCTGACTGGGCCTAAATTATTGCATTCATTTCTTAGTACAGGTGTCACTCGACCTCTTCTACATGACCAGAGGGGAGTAGACACATCGTGATGACAGATAAGGGGCAGGAGGGAGTAGCACAAATCCACTGAAATAATAGTCGACTTCAGACTAAAGAAAAAAAAAACGCAATTACATCTATACAGAAATTCACACTAGACCATTGAAATCGGTGACAAAGTTGCCTAGATATAAAATAATGATTATAGGACTGGGAGACAACACATGAATTATTAGAGAACACTTACAAAGGGAACAAATGCAACACTTTGAAAGTGATAGTAAGCGAGAGAAGTTGTCTAATCACTCCACATGGCAACAGATTGAGGCAGATTACCTTAGCGGCGCCATGGAGGCATTAGTTGCCCGATAGCGATCGTAATTACAAATGGACATAGTAATTCCAGATGGTTAGATTTTCGCAACCAGCAGGAGGCAAGACCGTGTTTCTGACTAATCGGTAATATTAGATCGACCACAGGGTGACTGAACCATCTGAAATATCTTCCCCATCGCACCAAAACAGTAGGGTCATGTGATCAGTAGACTACTTGTACCAGCCACGGAAACGCGTCTAGACTGCTGGAAAAGTTAGATCTGAATGACGCCGAGCTCTTTCTGTGGGGGTTATTTAACACCTCGAGTTTCCCAGAAAACGGCTGACTGAGCGGGAGGCTGTACTTTTCGTAACCAACCTAACAGAACTCATTTGCACTGGCTTCAAAGTTAAGTGAGGCTGCCGTGCTCTAACAGTCAGGGCCGTTTCTATACTACCCGTCTGGCGTATCTTTATGCGGAGCACCGTCCAGACTACCCATAAAAAGCTCCATTCCAACGAAAAAGACGAACTTAATGAAAATAACCAGCCTCTGAATTAATAGCAATCACGACCATCAAAGTTTATGGACAAAACTCCTCTTCTGTGGCATCATCACTGCCTGTTTGGTATCTCTCGTCCGCCTTCGCAACACATATAAACCAAAAATAAGTTACAGTCAGTATTTAATACTTTACGCAGAAATATCTTTGATAGCCCCAGAGGCTGTAATCAATCTAATCCAGATGTGGCAAGAATAGTTTGCCGCCCTTAGAGTGTGATATCACACTGTGACCGTTCGTGCTGCCCTTCTTTGAACAAGTTTGGTATGACTGCCACACACTTGGGCAATATTCTAAGATTGGACACACAGGAGTTTTGTAAGCACACTCTTTTGTAGACTGCATTTTCCAGGTATTTTACCAATGAATGAAACCTGCTTTACCTTCGGTTGAGCCTATGTGACCACTACATTTCAGACCCTTACAAATTATTACTTTCAAGTAGTCGTACGAGTTAACTGATTCCAGTTGTGACTCATTAATGTAGTATTAATATTTGAAATGGAATAACACGTACATCCAAGATTGGTTTTAAACCATGGCGTGCACATCCGCATCTGCACTTCACAAGCCACTATATGGTGTGAGGCGGAAGGCAGTCTCACTTCACCCCCCTCCCTACTCCATTCAAGAAAATACGGGAGGAGACAGACACTCAGTCACGCTTCTGCATGGCCCGATTTTCTTTAGCTTTTGCGTCGTAGTCGTTACATGAAATGCACGTTGTAGGAAGCAGGGTCTCTCATGATGCGTTTTGGATCGTGGGCTGTTGCATTTACGTGAGTATGGCCCTCCGTGATGCATGACGCATACATTTAGCGCATTTGTTCCCAACGTAGAAGTAATCTCCCCCTGAGGAGTAAAATGAAATTTTCTGAGGGGTAAAAACAGAAGAGGTAGATTTTGTTTCAGTTACGAAACAAAATAATTTATATATTATCGTTACTATTATCAGTATTACAGAACCTTTAATACTGATTACACGAGTTACCAATAAATGCATAGCTTTTCCATATACTAACATTAACGCATGGCACAATGTGATGGAGGGTACAGCACGTGAAACCAACATATGAACATCATCTTCCTCCCGTGGTCCATCAACTACAGACATACTTTGTACTACGCATCTACGACAGTAAAATATGGTATATGAATATCGCATTTGCTTAAGTATCTTACAAAAATGCCTTCTCCAAGTTGTAGGTAATTTTCGCAATGGACCAAAAATTGCTCCATTATTCACTTTGCAACAGATAAACTAACTAACTTGCAGAACAGTCACTATGTAATGACTACTACACCTTTCTAGGGCCTACACACTCAATTATTGCTATTATTATTATTATTATTATTATTATTATTATTTACAATCGTATTGACCAACTAGGATCACGTTAACAACTTCAGTTCCTCTTCTTCCTTTGTTGTTGTTTCCTATTTTTCCAGTATTCCTTTATTTTCTCCCCATGAAGTCTCTTCCTTTCTTCTGTCCATGTTGTTCCCTATTTTTTATTTCTTCTGCATTGAAAGCCTTCCAAATTTAGTATTTTGTTTTTAAAACGGTTTCTTTCTGCTATTTCTGATTCTTTGATGTTGTTTCTTTCAAGATCCTTTCTTACTTCTGTAATCCAGTCTACTGTCGATTTCTTCTTCCAGAAATACAGTAGTATTTGTTTTGTTAGTCTTTTTCCACCTATTCGGTATTATTATTATTATTATTATTATTATTATTATTGAACCATGGACCTTGCCGTTGGTGGGGAGGCTTGCGTGCCTCAGCGATACAGATAGCCGTACCGTAGGTACAACCACAACGGAGGGGTATCTGTTGAGAGGCCAGACAAACATGTGGTTCCTGAAGAGGGGCAGCAGCCTTTTCAGTAGTTGCAAGGGCAACAGTCTGGATGATTGACTGATCTGGCCTTGTAACAATAACCAAAACGGCCTTGCTGTGCTGGTACTGCGAACGGCTGAAAGCAAGGGGAAACTACGGCCGTAATTTTTCCCGAGGGCATGCAGCTTTACTGTATGATAAATGATGATGGCGTCCTCTTGGGTAAAATATTCCGGAGGTAAAATAGTCCCCCATTCGGATCTCCGGGCGGGGACTACTCAAGAGGACGTCGTTATCAGGAGAAAGAAAACTGGCGTTCTACGGATCGGAGCGTGGAATGTCAGATCACTTAATCGGGCAGGCAGGTTAGAAAATTTAAAAAGGGAAATGGATAGGTTAAAGTTAGATATAGTGGGAATTAGTGAAGTTCGGTGGCAGGAGGAACAAGACTTCTGGTCAGGTGACTACAGGGTTATAAACACAAAGTCAAATAGGGGGAATGCAGGAGTAGGTTTAATAATGAATAGGAAAATAGGAATGCGGGTAAGCTACTACAAACAGCATAGTGAACGCATTATTGTGGCCAAGATAGATACGCAGCCCACACCTACTACAGTAGTACAAGTTTATATGCCAACTAGCTCTGCAGATGACGAAGAAATTGAAGAAATGTATGATGAAATAAAAGGAATTATTCAGATAGTGAAGGGAGACGAAAATTTAATAGTCATGGGTGACTGGAATTCGAGTGTAGGAAAAGGGAGAGAAGGAAACGCAGTAGGTGAATATGGATTGGGGCTAAGAAATGAAAGAGGAAGCCGCCTGGTAGAATTTTGCACAGAGCACAACTTAATCATAGCTAACACTTGGTTTAAGAATCACGATAGAAGGTTGTATACATGGAAGAACCCTGGAGATACTAAAAGGTATCAGATAGATTATATAATGGTAAGACAGAGATTTAGGAACCAGGTTTTAAATTGTAAGACATTTCCAGTGGCAGATGTGGACTCTTACCACAATCTATTGGTTATGACCTGTAGATTAAAACTGAAGAAACTGCAAAAAGGTGGGAATTTAAGGAGATGGGACCTGGATAAACTGAAAGAACCAGAGGTTGTACAGAGTTTCAGGGAGAGCATAAGGGAACAATTGACAGGCATGGGGGAAAGAAATACAGTAGAAGAAGAATGGGTAGCTTTGAGGGATGAAGTAGTGAAGGCAGCAGAGGATCAAGTAGGTAAAAAGACGAGGGCTAGTAGAAATCCTTGGGTAACAGAAGAAATATTGAATTTAATTGATGAAAGGAGAAAATATAAAAATGCAGTAAATGAAGCAGGCAAAAAGGAATATAAACATCTCAAAAATGAGATTGACAGGAAGTGCAAAATGGCTAAGCAGGGATGGCTAGAGGACAAATGCAAGGATGTAGAGGCTTATCTCAATAGGGGTAAGATAGATACTGCCTACAGGAAAATTAAAGAGACCTTTGGAGATAAGAGAACCACTTGTATGAACATCAAGAGCTCAGATGTAAACCCAGTTCTAAGCAAAGAAGGGAAGGTAGAAAGGTGGAAGGAGTATATAGAGGGTCTATACAAGGGCGATGTACTTGAGAACAATATTATGGAAATGGAAGAGGATGTAGATGAAGATGAAATGGGAGATACGATACTGCGTGAAGAGTTTGACAGAGCACTGAAAGACCAGAGTCGAAACAAGGCCCCTGGAGTAGACAACATTCCATTGAAACTACTGACGGCCTTGGGAGAGCCAGTCCTGACAAAACTCTACCATCTGGTGAGCAAGATGTATGAGACAGGCGCAATACCCTCAGACTTCAAGAAGAATATAATAATTCCAATCCCAAAGAAAGCAGGTGTTGACAGATGTGAAAATTACCGAACAATCAGTTTAATAAGCCACAGCTGCAAAATACTAACACGAATTCTTTAGAGACGAATGGAAAAACTAGTAGAAGCCGACCTCGGGGAAGATCAGTTTGGATTCCGTAGAAATGTTGGAACACGTGAGGCAATACTGACCTTACGACTTATCTTAGAAGAAAGATTAAGAAAAGGCAAACCTACGTTTCTAGCATTTGCAGACTTAGAGAAAGCTTTTGATAATGTTGACTGGAATACTCTCTTTCAAATTCTAAAGGTGGCAGGGGTAAAATACAGGGAGCGAAAGGTTATTTACAATTTGTACAGAAACCAGATGGCAGTTATAAGAGTCGAGGGACATGAAAGGGAAGCAGTGGTTGGGAAGGGAGTAAGACAGGGTTGTAGCCTCTCCCCGATGTTATTCAATCTGTATATTGAGCAAGCAGTAAAGGAAACAAAAGAAAAATTCGGAGTAGGTATTAAAATCCATGGAGAAGAAATAAAATCTTTGAGGTTCGCCGATGACATTGTAATTCTGTCAGAGACAGCAAAGGACTTGGAAGAGCAGTTGAACGGAATGGACAGTGTCTTGAAAGGAGGATATAAGATGAACATCAACAAAAGCAAAACGAGGATAACGGAATGTAGTCGAATTAAGTCGGGTGATGTTGAGGGTATTAGATTAGGAAATGAGACACTTAAAGTAGTAAAGGAGGTTTGCTATTTGGGGAGCAAAATAACTGATGAGGGTCGAAGTAGAGAGGATATAAAATGTAGACTGGCAATGGCAAGGAAAGCGTTTCTGAAGAAGAGAAATTTGTTAACATCGAGTATATATTTAAGTGTCAGGAAGTCATTTCTGAAAGTATTTGTATGGAGTGTAGCCATGTATGGAAGCGAAACATGGACGGTAAATAGTTTGGACAAGAAGAGAATAGAAGCTTTCGAAATGTGGTGCTACAGAAGAATGCTGAAGATTAGATGGGTAGATCACGTAACTAATGAGGAAGTATTGAATAGGATTGGGGAGAAGAGAAGTTTGTGGCACAACTTGACCAGAAGAAGGGATCGGTTGGTAGGACATGTTCTGAGGCATCAAGGGATCACCAATTTAGTATTGGAGGGTAGCGTGGAGGGTAAAAATCGTAGGGGGAGACCAAGAGATGAATACACTAAGCAGATTCAGAAGGATGTAGGATGCAGTAGGTACTGGGAGATGAAGCTTGCACAGGATAGAGTAGCATGGAGAGCTGCATCAAACCAGTCTCAGGACTGAAGACCACAACAACAACATTGTTAATGGCATTGGTCAGACACAAAACATTGGCAGCCTAAAATTTTCCAATTTTTGTCAGTTTACAAACAAGGACCCCAGCAGTCAAGTGATTTACAAACAGTTAATGTAGTGCACGCATTTTAACTTGGTTGATTTTAAATGAGAGTGCATGGTACGGTGAAGCAAGCGCCACTACGGACAGGAAAGGTGCAGAGAAAGCAAGTTCTGTAACAAGTGTCTACCCACCACGTGCATAGACAGCTCCCTTTCCTGAGATGAGTAGGTAGCACTTGCGATCCACTGAGAATCACTTCATCATTCTGTAAGAAAGTTGTTTTAAATAAACAGTGACAATTCTCGCGTTTCCTCATTAGAGTTCCGTTTAATGAAACACCTGCATAACTGAATATTATATATCATTCGTCCTTTTTAAAGCAAAAATGTTCAGAGAAAATTACTTTTGTTTCTAAAGTATAGTTAGTTGCTAACGTTGATGATGTAAACACAGGCGCGGGACATGAGGTATACCAGCCAATATCTGACTAAATTTTTGGGGAAATACTCTCAGAAATGTTTTAGCGTCTACCAACACAATTCGTTCAAAATTTATAAGACACCATCATGACGACTAAATAACCCCTTGAAGAATCTCCCTACTCTTCTTTGCATTTCTTCTGCCCTGTCGGAGCTACACCTGCATCTTCATCGCTAGTTCGCAATTCACATTTAATTGCCTGTCAGAGGGTTGATATAACTATTTCTCGACTGTTCCACTCCCAGATGACATGTGGGTAAAATGAACACACAGATATTTCCGTGCAAGCTCTGATTTGTCTTATTTTTTCACGATGGTTATTTCTCCTTATGTGGCTAGGAGTCGAAAAGTATTTTAGCATACGGAGGGAAAAATTCGCGAAAACAACTCGTTGCACCGGAAAACGTCTTTGTTTTAATGATTGTCACTCCAAAGCGCGAGTCGTATCAGTGACTATCCTTCCTTGCTTCTTTGAACTTTCTCGATATCCTCTTTCACTTCTATCTGGTAAGGACCCCACACCGCGCGGCAGTACACTAGATTATCTTGTAACATAAATTTAACAATCTTTTTTAATGCTCGTGTGGAGCAACTCATACGTTTTTTGTTTGAAGTCAATTGCCACTTTTTGCACCGTGCAGAACTTCTTTCTTCTACTTTTTCTTATGCTTTATCTTGTATCTTCACGAGCTCGGCGTTTTATTTATTGGCTTTAGCAACGATAGGGGTAGAGGCTGGTCGGAAGCCCTTCTTGTTGCCCCCCCCCCCCCCACACACACACACATGCCTTGGGACGCAGTGTATTGTTGCGGTGTCGGCGCGCCTCCCTGAAACCTGCAATCGGTGTGCTAACGTGCGAGGCTATCCGGGGGGTGGGGGGGGGGTTTCTCTCGCACCCTGCAGACATCTAAATAATTTTACAATCCGTTTTGATTTTCTGATGAATTTATAGACCTTAAATGACAGCAATATCTGCAAACAATCTTAGAGGGTTGCTCAGATTGTCTTGTAAATCTTTGTGTAGATTATAAACAGTAGAGGGCATATAACACTTCCATGGGGAGAAGATCACATCATCACGCAGTGATTTCCCATCAGTTATTACGAACTGTGATCTTTCTGACAGGACGTCACAAATCCAGTAGCACAACTGAGACGATACTCCACAGACACGCAATTCTATGAAATGCTGCTTGTGAGGGATGGTGTCAAAAGGTTTCTGAAAATCTAGAAATATGGAATCAATTAGATATTCCCAGTTGACAGCACTCTTTACTTCGTGTAAATAAAGAGCCGCTTGTGTTTCACGAGAATGACATTTTCTGAATCCAAGTTGATTATGTGGCATATCATTTTCTTTGAGGTATTTCGTAATGTTAGAACGTAGCATATGTATCAAAATACTACTGCAAATTGATGCTAGTGATATGGGTCTCTAATGCAGCAGATTGCTTCTATTTCGAAAATGGTTCAAATGGCTCTGAGCACTATGGGACTTAACTGCTGAGGTCATCAGTCCCCTAGAACTTAGAACTACTTAAACCTAACTAACCTAAGGACATCACACACATCCATGCCCGACCTGCGACCGTAGCAGTCGCGCGGTTCCAGACTGTAGCGCCTAGAACCGCTCGGCCACCACGGCCGGCGCTTCTATTTCCTTTCCTGTATATTTGTGTGACGCAATAGACAGTATCTTGAAAAGCTGTTATGAGATAAGCATCAACAAAAGTAAAACATTGGTAATGGAATGTAATCAGTTAAATCAGGAATATAAAATGCAGACTGGCCGTATAAAAAAAACCGTTTCCGGAATTGATAAATTTGCTAACATTTGACGTAAAATTAAATGCTGGGAAGTCTTTTCTGAAGATATTTTTCTGTATTAACGCCTTGTACGGAAGTGAAACGTGGACAATAACCCGTTCAGCCAAGAAGAGAACAGAAGTTTTTGAAATGTGGTGCTACAGAAATGCTGATGATTATGAGAGTAGATCACGTATCTAATGAAAAGGTACGAAGTAGAAGTGAGGAAGAAAGAATTTTATGGCACAACTTGACTAAAAGAGGGGATCGCTTGATATGACACGTTTTATAGCATCAGGGAATTAATTGTAAATTTGGTAATGGAAGGACGCGTGGAGACCAAAAGATGAATAGAGTAAGCAGGTTCAACTGAATGCTGGTTGCAGTAGTTATTCGTAGATGAAGAGCCACGCACGTGATAGTCTTGCGTGGAAGCCTATATCAGATCTGATCTTTAATTGAAATTTGAAATACGGTAATTCCTGAATGTGATAAGGAAACAGCACGCTACAATCACAGGTGATATGCAGACTACACACCAATGAAAAGAGGGAACTTGATTATGACAGTAAGCTAAGATTGATTGCCGGCGTTTGTACGCGCTATTGTTGACTGTATAACATATGTTACTGTTTACGGTCGTGAAGGAGGATGGTATTTATTTACTTGACGGTACAATAAGAATGTTGTACATAATTTTTAGTCACCTGTGATCTGTACTTAATAAATAATTGATGAACAGCTCTCGGCGGTTCTGAAGTACGATGTTTTCCGGACATTTATGAACTGTGGTGCAGAACCTACGCAAAATCTCTAATACTGGTACGATGTTCTCTCCGTCATCCACTGTACAGTGGCTTCCAGATATAAGTGAAATAGGAGGTTTTACTGTTAGCACCTTGCTGTTATAATGAATCAGAGACTTATTAGGATTTTGTATTAGCGAGAAGTCATATTATTTACAAGACATTTAATATGAAAATGGGGAAAGAAAAATAGATAAATCGTGTTGCAGAGTTATTGCATGCGTAGTTTGTGTGCAGATCATAATGGTCTTTTCTGTTTGGACTAAAGTGGCCAGATCTGTGCTAATTGGAAAGGTCGACGTTGAAATCAGTGGGACTACTACCACGTAAATCCATTAGAGAAACTGTAGTAGTGCAGCAGTCTGGGACAAAATTCACGTTTCTGTAGGCGCACGGTATTTATCTCAGCTTTACAGAAATCAATAGATAGGGCAGAAAAGACCAGAGAATGTCACCGTGGTTTGAGCTCTGACACAAACAACGTCAGGAAATATTTTTCCGAGTTATTTTCAGACTCTGGGATAAATGGAAACACATAAAACATTGCGTGCGCACAGACCATCGACCTGACTCGGCACATCAAGATATTCCCGGGCTGCCACAACATCCTCTGCATTAAAACTAAGAGCACGGAGACAATCAATTCGCATTTCTCTTTTCGCATAACAACTAGTACATAAGATGGCGTCCTGAGTTTTATGATTAATAACATGGATTTAATGCACAATACAGGCTTTCACGCTCGGTACTTGCGTCCTTAGTGAGTTTTGTTACATTGTTATTAGGCTGTAACCAAGGCTTATTTCTGCGCCTAACGCTTCACCTCCTAATGTTGGGGACATCATCAGAGCCTACAATGAAGCAGATAGCAACTATCAATCTTATACAAGCTCAGCAAGTTGACCACTGGCGCATCGAACTAAAGGAATCAGCGAACCACGGTACTTAGAGGAAGAGCTCCATCGCTTAAGAATCATCCTTGTACTCTCATAAGAAATGGCTTCTCTCCAAAAAGAGACGAATAGGGTCTATGTGGATATCCTAGTGAAAAAGAACCAACCAAAGGGAAAGTTTTCCTGCCACTCGTAAAAATGGCCGCAGATAGCATCAGCAGAGTACTACGAAGACAAGTGCCGACACAGTTTTTAAACTGACAAACGTGCGTGAACATTTAGACACCGTATAGGACCGACACTCCCCACTCGCGACAGTAAGAGCATACAGGGAAGAGAGAAACAGTCTGAAATGCTTGTAAGGATGTTGTTAACAAAAGAAATTGATACGCTGCACCGTTTCCTAGTCATTTAGCATTTACGTTAGTCAAGCGCGAATAATCAAGCATTTGCGCGTACTAAGATCCGGTAAAGCACAGACGTCTGTGGGTCCTCGAGTTACCACTAGTACAAACGTTTATTATCAGTGGGTCCTTGAGTTACAACTAGTTCAAATGCTCATTACCAGTTATATGTGCCTTTCTTGGAACTTAAGAAACCAAACGAAGAACACGTTTGGCGACACTTTTACAGGCTGCTTGAATTTGGGAGCGCAACGGCGTCATTGGCTAACATAAATGCTAAATAAATTGGAAACTGTGCAGTGTATATATAAACAACGAAAAGAAGCAATACCACCAGCCTTAAAGAACACAAAAGCAATTGTCGTCTGGAAAATACGTGTGATAGTCCAAATAACTTACGGGTTTGCTGCCGGGTGACTTCATCGACCACCGCCGATATTTCGACAGGAGCACACCCTGCCATTCTCAAGGCACAGCTGCAAGGAGGAAGCAATGTGCAGCGGAATTTAATACCTCGGTTCACAGAGGAGAAACGAGGAAGATACCACACACAGAACAAGTAACCGCAGAGTCAACACACAACCAAAGATAACCAACATCAGAAATATCGATAGTGACTATTAATCAACGGGTGAGGTAGCACTAATTCTGTCCCTCTGTTTTTTGATGAGAGACAGAGCCGGATTCCAAGCAGCATTTAAACAAAAACCACCATCTCTGTTTATAAGGTTGCCTGATATTTTGATTTCAACAGCTTCCTTAATAACACTATCCCAATAGCTGGACGTGCAAGCCAGAATCTCCGTGTTGTATTCCATAGGATGACCGGTGTCAAGGCAATGTTCTGCAATAGCGGATTTTCTCGGCTGTTGTAAGCGTGTGTGACGCTTATGTTCAATACACCGGTCTTCCACAGTCCTGATTGTCTGACCAATATATGACATGCCACAACTGCAAGGAATACGATAGACACCAGCCTTACGCAAACCAAGATAATCTTTTACGGACGCCAACAGGTCCTTAATCTTAGAAGCTGGTCGAAAAACACATTTCACATCATATTTCCGCAACATAAGGCCAATCCTGTTGGAAATGTTTCCTGCGTAAGGCAAAAAGTCCGTAGACGTAGGTGCCACTTCGCTGCTATCGTCACTCACCCGTTGCACAGAAGGCTGTAACGCAACGCGCGTTTGATCTGCCTCTCACTATAACCATTCTGACGAAAGGTGACTTTGAGATGTGATAGCTCAACTGCCAAAACTTTCAGGGTCTGAGATAACGTGGGCCCTGTGAACCAAGGTACGAAGTACTCCTTCACGCTGAGCTGGATGGTGTCAACTATCAGCTCCCAAATACAAGACACTGTGAGTAGACTTCCTATAAACAGAATGTCCCAACGTACCATCAGTCTTCCTTCTGACCAACACATCAAGGAAGGGAAGGCATCCATTCTTTTCCACCTCTATAGTGAACTGAATATTCGGGTAGATTGAATTCAGGTGTTCCAAAACCGGTTTAAATTCTCACTACCATGAGGCCAAACAACAAAAGTAGGCCCCTATCGTCTATATATCTGAAAAAACACGCAGGTTTCAAGATCGCTGACTCCAACGCACATTCCTCAAAGTCCTCCATAAACAAACTGGCCACGATAGGTGACAACGGGCTTCCCACTGCAACTCCATCAGTCTGTTCATAGTACTGACCACTGAATAAAAAGTAAATGGAAGTCAGCACATGTCGAAACAAATTTGTTAACTCGACTCCAAACTTAGCCTCAATTAGCTGCAACGAATCAGAGAGAGGAACGCGAGTGAAAAGAGAAACCACATCAAAACTGACTAAAATATCAGAGTCATTCAAACGCAATCCCTTCAATCGACGTAAGTAATCTGCAGAGTTCTTAATGTGGTGTTCACACCTACCTACTAGTGGGCTCGACAAACTAGCAAGATGTTTAGCTACACGATATGTCGGAGCACCAATAGGCCTCAACGGGATAGCCTCTTTATGGACCTTAGGGAGGCCATATAATCTAGATGGTACAGCACATTAAGAATTAAGACTCTTGATAGTCTCCCGTGACAAAGAACTTTTCTTCAGGAGGTGATTAATCTTTCTCTCAACACTCTTAGCAGGGTCAGCACCGATTTTGCGATACGCCGAAGTAGACACTGTATCTTTTGAATGTAATCGTGCTTGTTCAATAAAACCGTAGCATTTCCCTTGTCCGCAGGTAAAATAACAATATCAGGATTCATTCTGAGTAAACGTAAAGCAGCCGCCTCAGCTGGTGTAATGTTACACTTGTTTCTAATATTGATCGCGTAACTTATGAAGAGGCACTGAACGGAATTAGGGAGAAAGGAAGTTTGTCACAACATGACTAAAAGAAGGGAGTAGTTGATAGGGCTCATTCTGGGACATCAAGGAATCGTGAATTTAGTACTGGAGGGAAGTGTGGGGGCGGGGTCAAAACTGTAGAGGGGGAGACCAAAAGATGAACAGATACGCAGGTTCAAATGGATGTACTTTTCAGTTGTTATTTCGAGATTAAGAGGCTTCCATAGGATAGAGAAGCATGGGTAACTGCATCAAACCAGTCTGCGGACTGAAGACCACAGCAAAAGCAACAAATGTGGCCTGTTTATTTCGATGAATCACTAGGCTCTTCTGCTCTCTCTGCTGTTGGAAATGCCGGTTCCTATTCCATCTTCGAGATCTACTGGCCAGGCTTTATCTGTAACTCAATATAGGTCCCCCACTGTTGTCAGGCTTCATCTGTAACCCAAGACAGGTCCCTCACTGCTACCATTAGAGCCTTGTGGGCACAGGGTTTTGTACGAGGGTGACACTTCTGTCTCCCCACCCCCTTTCCACCCCCGCCTCCGTTACGTGCAAGATGGGGCACTGGGTTTGGAACTGGAAATTTAGCAAATGCAGTCAAGCATGTGGCCCCTGTGTTAAGATAGGCGATGTGCTAAGAAGTAAGAAACAGGGAGCAGTTTCACGCTGTGGACTTTCTGACGAAACTAAGATATAGACGAGTACCTAATGATGTGTTCCAGGTACCCGCCGTACAGCAGGCGCAGGTGACGGACCGCCATCTCGTCGTCCCTGCTGGAGAAGTGCCGCACGCCCATCACGTAAAGGTCCGGCGTCCACAGGAGGGCAGAGTCGCGCGGCTCCAGGGCATAGTAGCGGCCCGGCTCCAGAGGCTGCTGGAGGCTCAAGCGGGGCTCCAGCCAGCGCCGGTACAGCACCATGTCCACGCTGAGGTCCTGGAACACAATAGGTAATACTCATCCTCCAGCAATGCTGCCAGGGGGGCACCAGCCAGAAGCACGGGAAAGCAAACACTGTTGGAAGATACTGTGGCTGAAGACATCATTTGAACACTACTTCCCAAGTTTGCAGTTGCACCTTACAAAACAACTACATGCTCTCGAGTACTGAACTGATCCCAACTTAGCACTCACCCGATGGAATCGTGCTAGAGGGGACCGTATGTGAATAACACATGTCTGTGTCCTATCTGTCAGCTGCCACTGGACAGATTACTGTGGTCCCCACGCTCATACTCTATTATCTTTGTCAGTGTAGCTGAATGCGCTGTTTGTAAAATGCTTGCAGTTGGGCAGTGTGTCTCATTGAATAATAAAGTTAGGAGTCTGTGGTGTAAACTCAACAAATTAATCATACGACAACTCTTGCTGATCTTAACAGTTTGCAATAGTTTTATGTCTGAGCCCTGCCAAACTGTTGAAAACGATGCAGAATACCAGCCAGTCTTTTTATCTCATTAATCATAGTAGCATGCACCACAGTGTCTAAGTGCCCCATAACGATGAATCTAATAGAAGAAGATCACAAGAGCAAGTAGGCGTAAGTAATGCATCTCAGTGATCAATGGGATAAGCTGAGGAGAGCAAGTAATGTGTGCAGTGGATCTCGACGCTCAGTGGAATGTCTTGAGATAAGGCATTGGCAATGGACTATGATGGACAATGGAATAGCGTCAGGAAAGCAGGTAGGTGGATTCACTATACACTGGCAGCCAATGAGCGCTTAAGAATAAACATTGGACCTCTATGTCCAACAGAATAAGGCCCAGTGGGTAGAAAGGTATTAGTTTTGGACCTCGATGCCCACTGCAGAGCAGACAGGTATACGCATCGAACGTAGATGTCTAACGCGATACGGTCAGGAGACCAGACATGTTGCCAAGATTGTTTCGACTACGGCGCAGAAATTTCCTTGCAAAGACTTTATACAGACCCGAGTTCTCTCCATGCTATTTTCATATTTTTGCAGTCCTGAGGAAAGACATTTGTGGCTACCGATTTGCTTCGGACAAAGAGGTGCAGGCCTGGGTAGTACAATCATGGTTCTGCAGGCAACGGTAAACATTTTTCCAGAAAGGCACAGTCTTGTCTCACAGTGACATACTTATGGTGATTCCTCTGAAATAATAAATAATTTACTAACTTTTTGCCCGTGTGTCTAGTTTTCGTTTGACTGTTCCTTACAGTCATTTATTTATATTTTTAAGGTAAATTACATTTCTACTAAAGTCGTAAACAAATTTTAATAGTTTATGGAAAGTAAAGATTTTTGTGTTATTTAATATGAATATGGATGTCATCTTTTTGACTCAACGAAATTTCATCCTCATACGACTGAATCAAAGATATACAACGAGTTTTGAAATTAAGCTATAATATATATATATATATATATATATAATGTTAAAACTGGAAATTAAAAATCTGAAATAGAGAAATGTCAGCACGTCTGAGAAAATTCTGCTGGATGCCAATAAAAATAAACAATAAAGATGTGACATTGATACTCATCAATGTGGAGGAAGAGGCAATAAAATTTACAAAAGGTTTATGCAATTATGGTGCCGTTTGTTGCTTACAGAACATTGCAGCTGATTACGTTATGTATTTATATCATTACTTTCAGGACTTTTATTTTTTGACCGGAATAGCAAAAGTTGACAAATTGCCTGTTGGCCTCTGTCTCGGGTTCTTTGGCCGACGTTTGTTTGCTAATTTTCTGACACTTCGTCAGCACGAGTGGCTGGCATTGTCAAAACGCCACCTTCCACTGCTGGTGGTGGAAGGAGTCGAGCTCGCGGAGACAGATTACGCTCGTACACTGCTGACGATAGTCATGGCATAGCGATGTGCACATGTATATGTGGCGATAGTATCGTGTACAAAAGGTGTAAAAGGCCACTAAATTGGCGGCGCTGTCATTTATACTCAAGCCATTCATGTGATTACGACCGCACGACGGGATTTTACAGACTTTGAAATTGGGACTGCAGTTGGAAACAGACTCATGGGACATTCCATTCTCGTTTGGGAATTCAATATTCCGAGATCCACAGTGTCAAGAGCGTGTAGAGAATATCACATTTCAGACATTACCTCTGACGATGGACAACGCGATGCCGACGACCTTCACTTAGCCACCGACAATACCGACGTTTGCGTAGAGTTGTCAGTGCTACAAGAAAAGCAACACTGCGTGAAATGATCGCAGAACTCAATGTGAGGCGTACCACGAACGTGTCCATTAGAAGAGCGTGGCGAAATTTGGGCTATGGCAGCAGACGACGAACGTGTGTTCCTTTGCTAACAGCACTACATCGCCTGCAGCGCCTCTCCTGGGCCTGTGACCATATCGGTTGGGCCTTAGACGACTGGAAAACCGTGGCCTGGTCAGATGAGTCCCGATTTCAGTTGTAAGAACTGATGGTAAGGTTCGAGTGTGGCGCAGGCCCCCTGAGGCTATGGACCGAAGTAGTCAACAGGGCAATGTGCGAGCTGATGGTGGTTCCATAATGGTGTGGGCTGTCTTTACATGGAGCAAAAGCCTCTGGTCGAGATGAGCCGAGCATTGACTGCATATGGTTATGTTCGGCTACTTGGAGACTATTCGTAGCCATTCATGGACTTCATCTTCGCAAACGACGATGTCATGTCACAGGATCACAATTGTTCGCGATTGGTTTGAAAAACATTTTGGACAATTCGACGAACGATTTGGCCACGCAGATCACTTGACGTGAATGTTATCGAACACTGATGGGATATAATCGGGAAGTGTAGCGTTCGCTGTTTTATTCAGTGGTTTGGTATTTAACTAATTTGTAAATGAAAATGATAATCTTATTTTATTATATTGAGTAATTACTAAATAATTTTTCTCCCGGCTAAAGATTTGGTCAAGTTGCTAAAGAACTCCAAGTTAACGTCGTGTTAAAGTATTGTCTGTAAGTTGTGCAAGTGTCACTAAATCACAGTTCATACAACAGATTCTATACAACTATTGATTATGATGGAAGCAGTTAACTTCAGCAAAATGATCATGAAAACCACCGAATATCAGCCGCGCACAGCACTGACGTATGTTACCTGAAACAATATTCTTCGCAACTCGTGCGTAATTAATTTCGGCTCCATACATGAGCTAGAAAAGTTTGTTATAAGGATCGTACTACGAGCACTGGTTTTAAAGAACCAATCTGATTCAAATTATTTTCATTAAAATGAGTTCGGGACCCCCGGTGCACATTTATTTTTACACATTTGTATTACGTTCGGAATTTATGTCTGCAGAGTTGCGTAATTTGAATTTGCCGCTGAGATAATTGTTAAGATGGCGGCAGAAATTGATAGAGACTTTCTACTGTTAGAGCAAATAAGATAAGTATTTGAAATGCTTATTAAACTTTACTTTCGTATTGTGCACTATTTAGACTTCATCAAGCAAACATCTGATTTTTTTCTAAGGAAAACACAGACAAAAACGCGATACAAATTGCTATTATCAATGGCTGCACTCCTTGCAGCGGAAAGAAATAATTAACACAGATAATGCTTACTGAGAGAGGAATGAAAGTTACAAATAATTATTCACTCATATTTATAATAATAATGAACTCTATTCTCAAGTAATAATTAACAAATAATTACAGTTTCTTAACAGACCTCAGTTTGATATGCGTCCGGAACCTACAAAAACCAACCAACAAAAGATAAAAACAAAGGAACACAAACGCTGATCATAAAAGGAATTTACAATCATCATTGTCTTTGTATGATACACATCGATATGTCCGCTTACATCATAGAATATTATATAAATAATTAATATTCAACATCGTTTTAACTATTTTTCATATGTAGAATTGATAATGTTTATAACTGTTACAGGCATAATTTCCTCTCGTCGCAATGTAGCTAAAATTTACCTCGTGGATGTTACAGTTTGAAAAACATTTTGGACAATTCGACGAATGATTTGGCCACCCAGATCGCCTGACGTGAATCTTATCGAACACTGGTGGGATATAATCGGGAGGTCAGTTCGTGCACAAACTCCTGCACCGGCAACACTTTCGTAATTATATACGGCTATAGAAGCAGTATGGGTAAATACACTCCTGGAAATTGAAATAAGAACACCGTGAATTCATTGTCCCAGGAAGGGGAAACTTTATTGACACATTCCTGGGGTCAGATACATCACATGATCACATTGACAGAACCACAGGCACATAGACACAGGCAACAGAGCATGCACAATGTCGGCACTAGTACAGTGTATATCCACCTTTCGCAGCAATGCAGGCTGCTATTCTCCCATGGAGACGATCGTAGAGATGCTGGATGTAGTCCTGTGGAACGGCTTGCCATGCCATTTCCACCTGGCGCCTCAGTTGGACCAGCGTTCGTGCTGGACGTGCAGACCGCGTGAGACGACGCTTCATCCAGTCCCAAACATGCTCAATGGGGGACAGATCCGGAGATCTTGCTGGCCTGGGTAGTTGACTTACACCTTCTAGAGCACGTTGGGTGGCACGGGATACATGCGGACGTGCATTGTCCTGTTGGAACAGCAAGTTCCCTTGCCGGTCTAGGAATGGTAGAACGATGGGTTCGATGACGGTTTGGATGTACCGTGCACTATTCAGTGTCCCCTCGACGATCACCAGTGGTGTACGGCCAGTGGGCCAGTGTAGGAGATCGCTCCCCACACCATGATGCCGGGTGTTGGCCCTGTGTGCCTCGGTCGTATGCAGTCCTGATTGTGGCGCTCACCTGCACGGCGCCAAACACGCATACGACCATCATTGGCACCAAGGCAGAAGCGACTCTCATCGCTGAAGACGACACGTCTCCATTCGTCCCTCCATTCACGCCTGTCGCGACACCACTGGAGGCGGGCTGCACGATGTTGGGGCGTGAGCGGAAGACGGCCTAACGGTGTGCGGGACCGTAGCCCAGCTTCATGGAGACGGTTGCGAATGGTCCTCGCCGATACCCCAGGAGCAACAGTGTCCCTAATTTGCTGGGAAGTGGCGGTGCGGTCCCCTACGGCACTGCGTAGGATCCTACGGTCTTGGCGTGCATCCGTGCGTCGCTGCGGTCCGGTCCCAGGTCGACGGGCACGTGCACCTTCCGCCGACCACTGGCGACAACATCGATGTACTGTGGAGACCTCACGCCCCACGTGTTGAGCAATTCGGCGGTACGTCCACCCGGCCTCCCGCATGCCCACTATACGCCCTCGCTCAAAGTCCGTCAACTGCACATACGGTTCACGTCCACGCTGTCGCGGCATGCTACCAGTGTTAAAGACTGCGATGGAGCTCCGTATGCCACGGCAAACTGGCTGACACTGACGGCGGCGGTGCACAAATGCTGCGCAGCTAGCGCCATTCGACGGCCAACACCGCGGTTTCTGGTGTGTCCGCTGTGCCGTGCGTGTGATGATTGCTTGTACAGCCCTCTCGCAGTGTCCGGAGCAAGTATGGTGGGTCTGACACACCGGTGTCAATGTGTTCTTTTTTCCATTTCCAGGAGTGTATTTCTGCAGGGGACTTCCAACGACTTCTTGAGTCCATGCTACGTCGAGTTGCTGCACTAGGCCGGGAAAAATGAGGTCCGACACTATATTAGGAGGTATCCCACGACTTTTGTCAGCTCAGTGTATATGTACTTGGTGCACCAACGACCAAATGCTTTTCCTTGTTCATTACCGTCGCGGTTCTCACCTTACTACCCGTAACGGTCGTTCTCTGCAGCACGGGAATCCAGGATCCAGGCTTTCTTCGTTTTTATTGAAATAGTTGTCATGTTGGTGTATTTTTACAGCTTCCCTGAAGAAGCTCTTCTCTCCAGCAACAACAACCGTGTCGGCAAATTTCACTATGCTGTCGGTCCCACACAGAGCGTGCTCCGCCATGATCGATTTCTCTACCTGCCTCACCCTGCAATGCCGCTTATGTTCTGTGAAGCTGGTGTTGATTGATAGTCCAGTCATTCCAAAACAAACTCTTTCACATGTACAGTGTATATGGTACGTTCTCGACATTGAAAGCGGATTTCTTTTCTGCTTCCCTGGTCTGAGACACTCTTTGATCTTCTTTGTCGGTTTATAAACAGCTTTTACGCCGTGTTTTACGCAAAATACGGCCGATTCTGCCGGCCACACTAATGAGTGTGTGGTAGAAAGACCGTACCCGAGATTTTCTTTTCCGATGTGTCACTTCGCTGACTATTTGATTCTGTGAGCGGAGTACCCATTGCTACTCAGGTGCTGCATCTCGTGTCTCAGGTGCTGTGTTCAAATACTCTTCTTGCTCCCATTACGAGCCTGTAAATCATGACTCTTTTTTCGGCTCGGGTGATGGTTTGATAGTTTGTGCAGGTATCGGTCCGTGCCTGACAGTTTTCGATACGCGCTGTATCTCAGGTTTTCACCATCCCTCGTGACCACCATATCTAGAAAGGATAGCTGCTGGTTATCTTCTACTTCCATGGTAAATGTTATGTTGCCATGGAGACTGTTCAGGTGTATTAGGAAGTCGCTGAGCTGTTCCTCATTTTCTCGCCTTGGCTCCACATCGTATCGTCGACGTATCTTTACCACATCTTAGGTTTACAAGGTGTCAAGCCCACAGCCTAATTTTCGAAATGTTACATGAAGAAGTTGGCCACAATTGAACTATGTGGATTACCCATGGCGATGCCTTCCAGCTGTTCGTGAAAGTTCAATTTTACATGAAATAGCTAGTGTTGAGGCATGCATGAAAGAGCTTAGTGACTCTTGCGGGAAAATGGAACAGAAATACTCCAGAGAATCACTGAGTGGTACTATGGTAAACAAAGAAATAACATCAAAGCCGACCACGATAACGTTTGGCCCAACTTTTAGTTTCTTTAGCTTCTCAATGAAATGTTTTTCTTCAGTCTTTCTTCCATTATCAACCGCAACATCAGAACTACGTCACCGGTGCCTTTACATTTCCTTAGCCCAAACTGATCGTCATCCAACCGATCCTCAGATTTCCTTCCTCATGCTGTCTTTGAACTGGATGATGTTTATCGAAACGTCTGATGGTATATCACCAGTCACATACATTCTTCAAACCAAGGTGAATAGTCATTTTGTTGCCAGTCCCACGAATGAGTAACAAGAATAACGTAGAAGTAAATATCCTCTGAGTAGTGAAGCAACTTAAATCACTTAATAACAGCAAGTCTTCTGGTCCAGACTGTATACCCATTAGGTTTCTTTCGGAGTATGCTGATGTATTAGCTCCATACTTAACAATCATATACAACCGTTCGCTCGACGAAAGATCCGTACCCAAAGACTGGAAAGTTGCACAGGTCACACCAATATTCAAGAAACGTAGTAGGGGTAATCCACTAAATTACAGGCACATATCGCTAACGTCGATATGCAGCAGGATTTTGGAACATATATTGTGTTCGAACATTATGAATTACCTATTGACACACAGTCAACATGGGTTTAGAAAACATCGTTCCCGTGAAACACAACTAGCTCTTTATTCACATGAATTGTTGAGTGCTATTGACAAGGGATTTCAGATCGATTCCGTATTTCTGGATTTCCGGAAGGCTTTTGACACTGTACCACACAAACGGTTCGTAATGAAATTGCGTGATTATGGAATATCGTCTCAGTTATGTGACTGGATTTGTGATTTCCTGTCAGACAGGTCACAGTTCGTAGAAAAGGACGGAAAGTCATGGAGTAAAACAGAAGCGATTTCTGGCGTTCCCCAAGGTAGTGTTCCTTGTCTATACGAACGATTTGGGAGACAATCTGAGCAGTCATCTTCGCTTGTTTGCAGATGATGTTGTCGTTTATCGACTAATAGAGTCATCAGAAGATCAAAACTAACTGCAAAACTATTTAGAAAAGATATCTGAATGGTGAAAAAAGTGGCAGTTGACCCTAATTAACGAACAGTGTGAGGTCATCCACATGAGTGCTAAAAGGAACTCGTTACACTTCGGTTACACGATAAATCAGTTTAATCTAAAAGCCGTATATTCAACTAAATACCAAGGTATTACAATTACGAACAACTTAAATTGGAAGGAACATATAAAAACTGTTGTGGGGAAGGCTAAGCAAAGACTGCGTTTTATTGGCAGGACACTTAGAAAATGTAACAGACCTACTGAGGGGACTGCCTATACTACGTTTGTCCGTTCTCTTTTAGAATACTGCTGCGCGGTGTGGGATCCTTACCAGACAGGAATGACGGTGTACATAAATAAAGTTCAAAGAAAGGCAGCACGTTTTGTATTATCGCGAAATATGAGAGATAGTGTCACAGAAATGATACAGGATTTGGGCTGGACATTATTAAAAGAAAGGCGTTTTTCGTTGCGACGGAATCTTCTCGCCGGCCGGCGTGGCCGTGCGGTTCTAGGCGCTTCAGTCTGGAACCGCGTGACCGCTACGGTCGCAGGTTCGAATCCTGCCTCGGGCATGGATGTGTGTGATGTCCTTAGGTTAGTTAGGTTTAAGTAGTTCTAAGTTCTACGGGACTTATGACCACAGATGTTAAGTCCGATAGTGCTCAGAGCCGTTTGAACCACTTTGAATCTTCTCACGAAATTCCAATCACCAACGTTCTCCTCTGAATGCGAAAATATTTTGTTGACACCGACCTACATAGGGAGGAACGATCACCACGATAAAATAAGAGAAATCAGAGCTCGTACGGAAAGATATAGGTGTTCGTTCTTTCCGCGCGCTATACGAGATTGGAATAACAGAGAATTGTGAAGGTGGTTCGCTGAACCCTCTGCCAGCCACTTAAATGTGATTTGCAGAGTATCCATTTAGATGTAGATGTAGAAGTAGAAGTAGATTTTAGAAATTCCGATGGAATATTATCTATCACTTCTGCCATATTTCATCTTAATTCGTCCAAAGCACTTTTAAGTTCTGATTCCAACACTCGATCCCCCATCTCTTCTCTGTCGATTCTCGTTTCTTCTTCTGTCACGTTAGCAGACAAGTCCTCCACCTCATAGAGGCCTTCTGTCCACCAGTCCGCTCCCTCCTCCGTATTTAACAGCGGAATTCCCGTTACACTCTTCATATTACCGCCAATGTTTTAATTTCACCTAAAGTTGTTTAGACTTTTCTATACGCTGAATCAGTCTTTCCGACGGTCCTTTGTTTTTCGATTTCTTCACATTTTTCATGCAGCCATCTCGCGTAAGTTTCCTTACACTTCGTATTTGTTTCATACCTGAGTGACTTGTATTTCTGTATTCCCGAATTTCCCTGAACATTTTGTACTTCCTTATTTTGTCGGTCAGCTGAAATATTTCTTCTGTTATCCAGGATTTGTTCTTTGTTACCTTCCTTGTACCTGCGGCTTTCTTTCCAACTTCTGTGACTGTCCTTTCTAGAGATGTCCATTCCTCTTTAGCTAAACTACGTACTGAGCTATTTACTATCGCAGAATCTATAGCCTCAGAGAAGTTCAAGCGTATCTCTTCATTCCGTAGTACTTCCGTATCCCACTTCTTTGCGCATTGATTCTTCCTGACTAGTTTCTTAAACGTCAGCCTACTCCTCATCATTACTAAATTGTGATATTAGTCTTTATCTGCTCCTCCATAAGCTTTATAATCCAATATATGATTTCAGAAGATCTGCCGGACTATGATGTACTCTAACTGAAATCATCCGGAACCTCTTGGCCTTTTCCAAGTATACTTCCTCCTCTTGTGATTCTTGAAGACAGTATTAGCTATTCTTAACTAATATTTATTGCAGAACTTAGTTAGTCTTTCCCCTCTCTCGTTCCTGCTACCAAGCTCATATTCTCCCGTAACCCTTTCTTCTGCACCCTCCCTTACAACCTAATTCCAACCCCTGTGTCTATTACATTTTCGTCTTCCTTCACGTACTGAATTACCCGTTCACTCTCCTCATATACTTCATCTCTTCATCCTCTGCTTGCGACGTCGGCATGTAGACATGTACTATTGTTGTCGGTGTTGGTTTGCAGTCCATTCTGATGACAACAATCCTATCAATGAACTGTTCACTGTAACTGACTTCCTGCGCTATCTTCCTATTCATAAGGAATACTACTCCTGTTACACCATTTTCTCTCTCTACCTACTCATCTGACCAGAAATCCTTATCTTCTTTCAGTTTCGCTTCACTGTCCGCCTGCTTAGCTGCATGGTAACGTGTTTTCCTCCAATGCACTGGGCCCGGTTTCGATTCCCGCCTTGGTTGGAGATTTTCTCCTTTCGGGACTGGGTGTTGTGTTGTCATCCTTCTCTTTCATCCTCATCACCAGCTGCAAGTCGCCCAGTGTGGCGCAGAATAAAAAATGACTTACATGGCGGCCGAACCCGACTGGGACATCCCACCCAACAATGTCATAAGATCATTTCTTTCTCTTTTTTTCACTTTACTGACCCCGCTGTATCTAGACTGCGTCTTAGCATTTCCCTTTTCAGATTTTCCAGTTTCCCTACCACGTAAAAACTTCTGACAATTCATGCCCCGACTCGTAGAACGTTATCCTTTCGCTGATTATTCAGTCTTTTTCTCATGGTCACTTCCCCATTGACAGTTGCCTCCCAGGGATCCGAATGGGGGATTAGTCTCGAATCATTTGCCATTGGAGAGACCATGGTGACACTTTTTTCAGTTACAGACCACGTGTCCTGTGGATAAACATTATGTGTCTTTGATGCGATAGTTCCCATTGCCTTCTGCATCCTCATTCCGTTGATCATTGGTGATTCTCCCGACTTTTAGGAGCAGTTTTCCACCTCAAGGGCAAGAGATTGCCCTTAACGTCTTTCCGCTCATCCACCCTCTTTGACAAGACCGTTGGGAGAACGAGTGTGACTTCTTATGCCAGAAGTCTTCGGCCACAATTTCTGATGATTTTTATTCAAAATTTAAACTGTGGCGAAGTTCGAATCCGGGTTCCAGGACGTTTTGATTAGTACTCAATGACGCTACCCCTAGACCCGTGTGAATTATGGCGACTCGCGAGTGACAGAATATCAGAACGATTCCTTCTAGCAGTAGTTGTGATGTTAGGCTGCCAGATTCTGGAGGATTTTACCACAGATTTCACCTTGAAGGAGTCTCCCTGCACTCTTGCTCACAAAGACTCCGTTTTAACGGATATAGCTCTCTTGACGATGATTTGTAACTTATTGATGCCAATATTCATTGAGGCAGAACAATCGGAGAAAAGTGCCTCTGTAGGCCGGGAACGTCATTACATTATCGTCATCTCTCGGTCGCCCCTGTAACATACATAAAATTAATATTGCAATTTCTGTGCTTAGCAGTTGAGGCAGTGACATAGGAAAGGCAGTAAGTCAAAACAAATCATTTTACAGCTTTTTATCGAAAAGGTAGTAACCTAGTAAGGAGTTGTTAGTATGCCAAAGTGCCTCCGAAACCAGTTCCATACAAACTGGTAAGTCTTATTTTCCGTCTGCAACGTAATTTGCTTGAATACATACAGTGGTAACACTTACACTCCTGGAAATTGAAATAAGAACACCGTGAATTCATTGTCCCAGGAAGGGGAAACTTTATTGACACATTCCTGGGGTCAGATACATCACATGATCACAATGACAGAACCACAGGCACATAGACACAGGCAACAGAGCATGCACAATGTCGGCACTAGTACAGTGTACATCCACCTTTCGCAGCAATGCAGGCTGCTATTCTCCCATGGAGACGATCGTAGAGATGCTGGATGTAGTCCTGTGGAACGGCTTGCCATGCCATTTCCACCTGGCGCCTCAGTTGGACCAGCGTTCGTGCTGGACGTGCAGACCGCGTGAGACGACGCTTCATCCAGTCCCAAACATGCTCAATGGGGGACAGATCCGGAGATCTTGCTGGCCAGGGTAGTTGACTTACACCTTCTAGAGCACGTTGGGTGGCACGGGATACATGCGGACGTGCATTGTCCTGTTGGAACAGCAAGTTCCCTTGCCGGTCTAGGAATGGTAGAACGATGGGTTCGATGACGGTTTGGATGTACCGTGCACTATTCAGTGTCCCCTCGACGATCACCAGTGGTGTACGGCCAGTGTAGGAGATCGCTCCCCACACCATGATGCCGGGTGTTGGCCCTGTGTGCCTCGGTCGTATGCAGTCCTGATTGTGGCGCTCACCTGCACGGCGCCAAACACGCATACGACCATCATTGGCACCAAGGCAGAAGCGACTCTCATCGCTGAAGACGACACGTCTCCATTCGTCCCTTCATTCACGCCTGTCGCGACACCACTGGAGGCGGGCTGCACGATGTTGGGGCGTGAGCGGAAGACGGCCTAACGGTGTGCGGGACCGTAGCCCAGCTTCATGGAGACGGTTGCGAATGGTCCTCGCCGATACCCCAGGAGCAACAGTGTCCCTAATTTGCTGGGAAGTGGCGGTGCGGTCCCCTACGGCACTGCGTGGGATCCTACGGTCTTGGCGTGCATCCGTGCGTCGCTGCGGTCCGGTCTCAGGTCGACGGGCACGTGCACCTTCCGCCGACCACTGGCGACAACATCGATGTACTGTGGAGACCTCACGCCCCACGTGTTGAGCAATTCGGGGGTACGTCCACCCGGCCTCCCGCATGCCCACTATACGCCCTCGCTCGAAGTCCGTCAACTGCACATACGGTTCACGTCCAAGCTGTCGCGGCATGCTACCAGTGTTAAAGACTGCGATGGAGCTCCGTATGCCACGGCAAACTGGCTGACACTGACGGCGGCGGTGCACAAATGCTGCGCAGCTAGCGCCATTCGACGGCCAACACCGCGGTTTCTGGTGTGTCCGCTGTGCCGTGCGTGTGATCATTGCTTGTACAGCCCTCTCCAAGTGTCCGGAGCAAGTATGGTGGGTCTGACACACCGGTGTCAATGTGTTCTTTTTTCCATTTCCAGGAGTGTATTTACGTGTTTTATTACGGCCTAACCGATTTGTATACTTCGTTTGTGCAAGCTACTTGGAAATACAAATATAACTGCCATAATTTTGAAGAGAATGACGTACAGCAGCTGCACTCAGAGCCTTGGAACCCAAATTGCATAAATCAAGGTAATATTCTTTATGGTTTAATCAATATAGTTCAGATAAAATAAAGAAGGCTGTGTAAAATCGACGATCATGCTTTGAGCAGAAGACAAGTATATGTCACTGACTCTGACTGTGTGGTGTGACAACTGCGCCAGTCAAAATAAAAATCGGGTTCTTTTGTAGGCCTTAACCAACGCAGTTAACAATGTCAGTTCGAAATTTAGTGTCGGGGCATTTGTACACGCCTTGTGGCCGAGATTTCGGCACAACAGAAAAGAAAAATGATTTCACAACCAATGACTTCTGAGGAAATAGCTGATATGATTAGAGAAACAAAGACTGTGCAATCATTCAGTGCTGTAAAGACGACGGAATAAGGTTTCTATGATTTTACCTCGGTTTGCGATAAATTATTGCATACGTCACCAGTGAAGATCAGTTCTGCTTCTTGGGTTGTGAGGCATGAGCTGCCCATAATAGAAATGGAAGATTCGTTCAATGAAATGGAACCGTGGAGAGTGCACAAAAGGGTAAATCTATTCTCTATGACCAGCTGGATAGAAGATTTCTTGGCGATGATGGACTACATGGACATCAAATATCATGCACTTTACCGCAATGTTCGTCCACTAAAATTATATTTCTTTTACAAATGGGACAGCTTTCTGCAAATATACTTTTTTGCAAAGTTAATTTGGAGTTTCAGTAACCATTTTGTAAGCACGATTTCGTATTTCGTAGTGACAAAACTGTTTCTTGCTTCTGCTATCAAATTTGCTTTGCAGGAGTTACTCCTTTCCCCATGCCAACGCCTCATATATTAGCGTAGTTAAATTCAGCTTCAGCTTTGATCACTTCCTCTAGTTAATTCTAACGGTTAATTGAAAACATACTTGCTATCGCTATCCCGTGAGGGCTCGGTATCGCAACCTCATCGAAAACAAATGAAGACTGTATTATAAAGTGACAAGGAGAGTCTGTAAACTAAGAATGTGTTCATGGTTTGGTCAACAATTAAAAATTAATACCCTTGACAGTCGGTTTATCATAACTTTCACTACGGCGGTCGTGCTCGAATACTCTGCGTCCTTGTTACCAAGAGACGTTTTGCTTGTCAATGATTTCTCAGTCGAGCTGGAGACGTGATTAGTTAAAGTGTTTTCTTTAAGAAGTGCCGGTGCGATACTGAATCGAGATAAACTACCCAGATTTCGTCGAACTGCGCAGAGTGATTATTCTCCTAGATGAATAATCAATCTGCGGCCCGCGAGCTGCATGTAGCCCGAATCAACCGTTCGTGCGGCCCATGGATCTCCGACCTATTTTGTAATTAGTATAAGGTCGTCGCAAATTCCCGCTGAAAATTTCTAGGACTTGTGTAGGGGAGTGAGTACATAACGTTTTGAATGGGAGCCAGTGTCCGGGAACGTACCGTTTCCGTTCCACAACGGTTTCAATTCAGATGTTTAGCTCATCAAAATGGTTCGAATGGCTCTCAGCACTATGGGACTTAACATCTGAGGTCATCAGTCCCCTAGAACTTAGAACTACTTAAACCTAACTAACTTAAGGACATCACACACATCCATGCCCGAGACAGGATTCGAACCTGCAACCGTAAGGGTCGTGCGGTTCCAGACTGAAGCGCCTAGAACCACTCGGCCACATCGGCTGGCGCGTTTAGCTCATGCACTTCTGGTTGAGGAATTGAACTAGGCGTGACGTGGTACAAGTATTAGGTAACAATTGGAAAGGAAACATGACGAAACACCCATTTACCATTTAAGAACATTTGTTTGTCTTAACACTTAAACATTACGTTAACTGTATTGGAAACGCACTGGTTCAAATGGCTCTGAGCACTATGCGACTTAACTTCTGAGGTCATCAGTCGCCTAGAACTTAGAACTAATTAAACCTAACTAACCTAAGGACATCACACACATCCATGTCCGAGGCAGGATTCGAACCTGCGACCGTAGCGGTCACGCGGTTCCAGACTGAAGCGCCTTTAACCGCACGGCGACACCGGCCGGCGAAACGCACTGGTATTGAATAGGCTAGGTCTCTCAACAAGGTAGACGCTAAGTGACATCAGGTGACGGTCTGATGTAGTACACGTCATCCTGTCTACCCTATGGCATACTAGGACAAGCAGCTCTGACACTATTCTCTTTCCCTCAGCAGACGTGGACGTGTTACACATCCGAACTGAAATCGTTGCAGAACGAAAACGGTACATTTCTGGACATGAGTTTCTATTCAGAATATTATGTACTCACTCATCTCCTCAAGTCCTAGAATTTTGTAGCGGGACTTTCCGAACACCCTGTATACATCGAGCAATCCAAAAATATTCAAATGTGAGTAAATTCCTAAGGGACCAAACTGCTTAGGTCATCGGCCCCTAGACTTACACACTACTTAAAGTAACTTATGGTAAGAACAACACAAACACCCATGCCCGAGGGATAACTCGAACCTCCGGCGGTAGTGGCCGCGCAGTCCGTGACAGGGCGCCTCAAACCGCGCGGCCGCAGCGCGCGGCCCTAATCTAATGTTAAGAGTTCCTTAAGATTGATATTTTCCTTGTCAGTAAGAAATAATACTTGCAGAGACAGTAATATTTTAATGGGCTTAATTTTGATTGACGTTGGTGAATTGGGATGTGAGCTAAGAAAAGTTAGCCACTTATCCCAGAGACAGAGGAGTAAATATCGCTGCCACTGCGGGATTAGAGGATGTGTGAGGGTGGAATGTTTTGTTGTTTGTTTTCCGGTACTGACATCTCAAGAGCCCGGGTGGTATGCACTGATCGACTGTTATGGTATAAATTTTGATTCGAAAGTACCGTAGATTCGTGATTGTACATTATAGAGACGGTCATCATAAATTTGTAACAAGGAATTTGAAAGTAAGTTAAGGCTGTTGTAATAAAGCAAGTGAATAGAAGAAAACTGACTTTTAAAATGTTTAGTAAACATTTGTGATCAAGTCTCACATTGCAAATGCATTTAAATATACTGACGGGAAAAAAATTCACTGCATCAAGGAGAGGTTCGACATAAACGAAAGTTGGTAGGCGTCTTTCTACGTCTGAAAGACGATGTCAATTAAAATTTCGCGTCAGTTGCATGAGAGTGCCACTATCAGCGTCACTATGAGAATGCAAATCAAATTAGCTTTAGATCAGAGTCGGCCACGGCATGCCAAACATCAGGCGTGCAGTGTGTGCGGGCCGTGTGCGGAAGTTCAGTTCCCGAAACAGCGCGACATTTCATTTAGCACTGCAGTGCGGCTTTTAGCGGCCGGCAATGTTCTCTGAGTTTGGCATAATCGTTATGTCGGTGCTGTTTAACCTTTGCAATTTGTTCGTGGTGTGAAGGACGTTCAAAGATCCAGCGGCTGTTTGTATTTTAAAAAAGACAGTCTACCGATCGATCGTCACAATCCTTTAAAATGAATGGGAATGGCAGAAAGGAGGGATGAGAATTCTCAGTTATTTGCTACGAAACGACGTTATAGTACCATGTAGAAAGAATTTAAACTTTTAGATGAGAATGAAAGATAAAAAAATAATAGCGATCGACAGACAGGATTCATTTTTCTGTACATCAAGAAGCACTTTGTGCTAAATTTGCAGGCATTGAGCACTTGAAGAAATTTGTGGTATCAAGATTAAAATTTCCAATTTCGTATCTATTATTCCGTTTTCAGTTACAACATTTTTCAACGGAAATGAACAAACAGTATGGAAACTTCATATAGTGTCCTCGGAGTCTTTCATGACGGCATGTATGAATAAAACGTTCTCGGTTTTCAAGCCGCGTCAATTCGAATAAAATCCTCGAGCTTTCGATGACCATGTCCGCCGTCGTATCCAGGACTGCACTGACTGCAGGACCCGCTTTTTTTTTCCTTTATTGCATTTCAATTCCCCATCGGAGCGGGCTGGCAGCAGCATATGCGCTGCTCTTCAGCCGAAAGACATAGAACAAACAATAGAATACATTTAAAGATAACAAAGGAGAAAACATGGTGAACGTAGATATAAAAAAGGGGAACATCATGGGCGACAATAGACAAAAAAGGGGCGATTGTAAAATAGAGATAAAAACCGTAAAAAAGTGGCGCACACAAAAAACCACACACTGGGACAATTAAAGGAACACAAGGTGCAGTATGACCGGATCATAAAAGTATCGACGGATGGCGTAGCACATAACAAATACTGACAGTATCACTAAGTACAAGGTCAGCACACAATTAAAATCACGCCTCTCGACGCACAGGAGAAACAGCACTAAACACAACACTGACGTGGCACACTGACGATGATCAAAACAGAGGATCTGCCAGGCGCAAGGAGATGAGGGAGACCGGAAGAAGGGAGGGAGGGGAAGAGAGAGGGGAAGCTGGGCGGGGGGCGCGCCAAACAGGGCCAAGTAGAGAGGGAGGGATGTGGGAGGGAAAGAGTCAAGGATGGGGTGCAGGGTCTCATGGGGGGGGAGGAGGAAAATCCGCTCTGGGAGAAGAAGGGGAGAGGAAAAAGGAGGCCCTGGAGACGGGCGGGGGGGAGGGGGGTTGCTACGGTTTCTCGCTTATATAGGCATGATGACCTCATCAGCAGCCAATCAGATAGACCCAATGTGGCGCGCGCGCGCGCGTAAGTCGACCCGGGCAGCTAGCGGAGCTATTGGCCGTGGCAGCACCGGTGACGTCAGGTGGCGCCAGGGGCAGGCGCCGCGTTTGAAACTGCCGCTCCCGTGTCGCGCTGTCTTTGCTTTCTTTCGACGTCCAACGCCCGCCCCCATGCCCTCCTGAGTGTGTATCCCTGGTCTCTGTTGAAATTGTTGTTGTTAAAACCAATCTCGGCCACTTCCTTTATAATGGAGTCCCAATATGTAGACGCATGAGCCAACACTTTTGTATTTTCGAACTGTATTTTATGTCCGTTTCTAGGCAAAGCTCCGCTATGACCGACTTGTCAATCTCCCTTTGGTTTATATGGCGCTTGTGCTCAGTACAACGCTCCGCAACCGTGCGAATTGTTTGTCCAACATACATGCTGCCACATTCACAGGGTACACCATACACGCCGGACACTCGAACAGCAATGTCGTCCTTAACAGGGCGCAACATATCTCGTATCTTGGGGGCGGGCCGGAACACTGGTCGTAGACTGTGTTTCTGCTGTAGATGTCCTAACTTGCTGCTAGTTGCTCCACAGTATGCCAGGAATGCAGTCCGTTTGGCCTCTTCTACTGATCCCCCCAGGTGTCTTTCGTCGGCGGCCCTTGAAAGCGTTTGCGATGTCTATTTTGCTGTATCCATTTCCCCCGAAAACACTTTTTAAGTTCTGCAATTCAGACTGTAGGTGGTCGTCGTCAGAGATAATCTTGGCTCTATGAACCAACGTGTTCAGGACAGCTTTCTTGTGTACAGCGTGGTGGAAACTATTGGTGTTCAAGTACCGATCAGTTTGTGTTGGTTTCCGGTACACTGAATGACCAAGCTGGCCTCCTGCCTGCCGCTCAAACAAAACATCCAAGAATGGTAGCTTGCCGTGCTTCTACAACTCGATAGTAAATTTAATGTTGGGATGGACACCATTCATGTACTCGAGGAACTGCTGTAGTGTATCTTCACCAAGAGGCCATATCAGGCCTCGTGTCGCCAGACCTCTCAGCCTTTATGGATCACCAAAGATACACAAGGGAAGTGTTCCTCTGAGGCCCATTGTTAGTGCAATCAGTTCGACCACCTACAGACTTGCTAAACATCTGGCAGGATGACACTCAAGAGAATGAAGATAGGCCCAAACGACCTAATGGTTAGCCTGGACGTTGTGTCACTTTTTATGAGAGTGCCAATACAAGATACGCTGGATCTTTTGGCCCAACATTTTCCCTCTGGAATCATTAAGTTGTTCCGTCACGTCCTAACGAGAACGTACTTTATGTACTGCGATGAATATTATGAGATGACGGACGGCACAGCCATGGGATCACCACTGTCTCCAGCAGTCGCAAATTTCTTCATGGGGCACTTTGAGGAGCAGGCTCTGCAAACTGCGACATTACGGCAGTCTTGCTTTCTACGATACGTTGATGATGCCTTCCGGTTATGGCCTCATGGTGAAGACACACTACAGCAGTTCCTCCAGCATATGAATGGTGTCCATCCCGAAATTAAATTTACTGTCGAGATGGAGAAGCACGGCAAGCTACCATTCTTGGATGCTTTTTTGGAGCGGAACGCAGGAGGCCAGCTTGGTCATTCAGTGCACCGGAAACCAACACACACTGATCGGTACTTGAACGCCAACAGTTTCCACCACCCTGTACACAAGAAAGCTGTCCTGAACACGTTGGTTCATAGAGCCAAGATTATCTCTGACGACGACCACCTACAGTCTGAATTGCAGAACTTAAAACGTCTTTTCGGGTAAAATGGATACAGCAAAGAAGACCGCAAGCGCTTTCAAGGGCCGCCGACGAAAGACACCTGGGGAATCAGTAGAAGAGGCCAAACGGACTGCATTCCTGGCATACTGTGGAACAACTAGCAGCAAGTTAGGACGTCTGCTGCAGAAACACAGTCTACGACCAGTGTTCCGGCCCGCCCCCAAGATACGAGATATGTTGCGCCCTGTTAAGGACGACATTGCTGTTCGAGTGTCCGGCGTGTAGGGTGTACCCTGTGAATGTGGCATCATATATATCGGAAAATCAATTCGCACGGTTGCGGAGCAATGTACTGAGCACAAGCGCCATATAAAACAAAGGGAGATTGACAAGTCGGCCATAGCGGAGCATTGCCTGGAAAACGGACATAACATACAGTTCGAAAATACGAAAGTGTTGGCTCCTGCATCTACATATTGGGACTCTGTTATAAAGGAAGCGGCCGAGATTCGTTTAAGCAACAACAGTTTCAACAGAGACCAGGGATACACACTCAGCAGGGCATGGGGGCGGGCGTTGGACATCGAAAGAAAGCAAAGACAGATGCGCGACACGGGAGCGGCAGTTTCAAACGTGGCGCCTGCCCCTGGCGCCACCTGACGTCACCGGTGCTGCCACGGCCAATAGCTCCGCTAGCTGCCCGGATCGACTTACGCCCGCGCGCGCCACATTGGGTCTATCTGATTGGCTGCTGATGATGTCATCATGCCTATATAAGCGAGGAACCGTAGCAGCCCCGGCAGTCAGTGAACTCCAGACGACGATGGCAGAGATGGTCACTGAAAGCTCGAGGATTTTATTCGAATTGACGTCGCTTGAAAACCGAGAACGTTTCATTCAACTTCATACAGTGTATTCGTGTAAAGTGCATTGGTTAAGTCAAGGGGATTACCTGGAACAATTTTTCAATTTAAACCTCGCTATTGTTGACTTTATAAAGAAAAAACAGGAGTGCAGGAGCCAAAATCCGGAATGGATTGCAGACTTTGCAATTTAAGTCGACTTCGCTGTGCACTGCCCACAGTAAGACATTGCAAGGTAACTTCTTTCTACTTTGATGGAGATGCATGTAAAAAGAAAATCGCATTGTAGAAGTGACGCACGCTGACAAAGCCAATTCAATTCCTTAAAATCACTGGTTTTGGAGGAAGCACGAGGTTTGAAGTACTCATTGCAGCCTTGCAGGAATTACTAGTTGTATAAAGTCTTTGAGGACATTGTTAATCTTACACCTGTTTTCGAGCTGTTTTCGAGACAGTTTTCTGTATCAGTTGAAAGCATGTGCTGATGTAACTGATTGACCTGCAAAGTAATTCCAGTTTCAATTACAATTTTTTTTACGTTAAAACCGTCCAGGACGTCAACATTGCTTTTCTCAGGTAGGTGCTCCAAGTCTGCATAACGAGGTTGGAAAGTGCTGCAATACTTTGGTCGATATATTTGTGTGAAAGACCTTTCCTCGATTATGAAACAAAATAAGTCACAATTACGTGGCAATTTGAGTGCAAAACTCTGTGAAATTGTCTGCGTCTGTCCATATGCCAACAGTTTGTACCAGATGAAAGTTATATTATAGTTCAGGGCGCCAAAAATAATTAATTAATACTGAACGCTTCATTTGTTCGTGGCCTATGTTGTTGATAAAATGGTTCAAATGGCTCTGAGCACTATGGGACTTAACTTCTGAGGCCATCAGTCCTCTAGAACTTAGAAGTACTTAAACCTAACTAACCTAAGGACATCACACACATCCATGACCGAGGCAGGATTCGAACCTGCGACTATAGCGGTCGCGCGGTTCCAGACTGTAGTGCCTAGAACGGCTCGACCACACCGGCCGGCTGTTGCTGAGAAGTGGGAAATATAAGACCAAGTCACATACAGTACGACTGTGCTGCTATTTCAGTGCGGCGTGTTCGCTGTTTTCCTCTCTTCCCACTTCTCACGCTCAGACAGCGCTGCGAGGTGGGGGTGGGGGTGGGGGGAGGGGGAGGGGGTAGGTATAAATGTGAAGTGAGACTGAGTGCTTTGATACTTGGTCGCGGGCACGGCCCGTGTGCCGAAATGTTGGCCACTTCTGCAATAAGTATCACTGTAACGGTCGTTATCATTAGTTACCTCTGAGATTGGACGTGGCGAGCTGATGATAGTTGAAGCACGCCTTTAGGGAGACAAAGACGCAGCAATTATCAACACCTTGCTGAGGGCGTGTAATAAAGAGAAGCTGGATGTTTCTTCTGCGTTATTAGAGAAAGACTTGGCAGGAATGTAACCGCTGTACGTGATTGCTGACAGCGGTGGTCACGAGAACGTACTGTCACAAGAAGACAGGACCCTGGACAGCACTACCGAGAGGGAAGACCATCGTGTTTGGCGAATGGCTCTGGCGCATCGTATTGAACCTGCAGCGGCAATCTGAGCAGCAGCTGGCATCACAGTAACACAACGAACTGTTACAAATCAGCTACTTCGAGAACAGTTCCGAGCCAGACACCCTATAGTGTGCATTCCACTGACCCCCAAACCGCCGCCATTTGCGACTTGAGTGGTGTCAAACGAGAACTCACTGGAGAGGAGGGTGGAGGTCTGATGGAAGCTAATTCTGGCTCGGTGCCAGTGAAGGCCATATGTTGCTTAGGCCAGTTAAGGGCCTGAAACCAACCTGTTTGCTAGACACACTGGACCTACACTTGGAGTTACGGTCTGGGGTGCGATTTCGTATCACAGCAGGAGAACTCTCGCTCCCTGACTGCAAATTTATGCGTCAATCTGGAGATTCGACCTGTTGTGCTGCCATTCATGAACAGCATTACAGGGGATGTTTTACCAACTACATAGCGTTCGCCCACATACCTCTGTTGTAACCCAACATACTCTACAGAACGTCGACATGTTGCCTTGGCCTGCTCAATCACCACATCTCTCTCCAATCGAGCACATATGAGAGATCATCGGATGACAACTTCAGCGTCATCCACAATCAGCATTAACCGTCCCTTTGTTGACCGACAGCATGCATGGAACTCCATCCCAAAAACTGACGTCCGGCTGCTGTACAACACAATGCATGCACGCTTGCATGCTTGCATTCAACATTCTGGCGGATACACAGGTTATTAATGTACCAGCACTGCATATTTGCGATGCCTTACCTCGTGTCTACATTAACCTGTGATCTTGCAATGTTAATCACTTAAGGGGACCACACCGTGGTTCAGGTCGAAAAAATCATCATATTTCGAAAGATTAAGGTTTTATTTAAGTACTCTGAAAAGGATTTTACTGGAAAAAAATTTTTTTTCGAACATTTAAAGAGCATTTCCCTACCACGTGTGCTTATGTGCCACGCCCACTTTTCTGTCACCCACTTTTCTGTCACCCACTTTTCTGTCACCCACTTTTCTGCACATATTTTAGATCTTTATATCCCCTACATTGCACGTTAGTAATTTTCTTTTTTACTCCCGAGTGTGTTGGCTACCCTTGGAATGCAACGGTCGGTATTCTTTTGTTTCTGGTGTTTGTAAACAACACGCTTTCAAACAAGAGGTTACTTTTGTTCAAGTGTGATTGTGAGTAGTTGTTATACTTACGTTTGCAGTGCTTGTTTACGTGTGTTTTGTTGTGTTTATTGAAGATGACGAAACGTAAAGGCATTTTCAAGAAACGACAATTTAGAGGAAACAAGTTTAGAAAGCTTTCTGTACAAGAGGTTTTGTCGCCTAGCAACGTTGTTTCTAAATGTAATTCTTCAACAAGTGTATCATCAAAGAAGCTCTCACCATTTCGAGAGAGTTACAACGAATTTACTGTTTAAGTGACAAGGGGTGCAGTAACATTATTATAAATTTGAGAATATTATGAGATGTAATTTCTAAATTTGTGCTATGTAGACAGTGTGGTGAGTCACAGAGTGTGAAAATTTGTGAGAGTGCCTGTGGGAGAAAAGGCCTAGCAATTGCTTTGGATTTAATTTTCACTAAATGCTCAGCTGCGATTTCATTTACGAGTTCTTCAAAACCAGATGCAAGTGGTCCTTATGAAATCAATACTAGATTAGTTTATGCCTTACGATCCAATGGCAAGGGCATGGCAGCTGGGAGAACATTTTGTTCAGTGATGAACTTACATCAACCACCAAATAAATTTGAAAAACTGACTGCAATATTAGAGAAAGCTGTATGTGAGGTCAGTATGGAAGGCGTGAAACTGGCTGCTAGGGAAGCAGTGGAAGAAAATGATGCATGTTTGGATATTGCAGTTGCACTTGATGGAAGTTGGCAGAAAAGAGGACTTACTTCTCTGAACGGAGTAGTGATTACCACGAGCGTAGACACCGGTAAAGTGTTAGATGTGGAGATAATGTCTAAATATTACAAATATTGTAAAGTCAATGAACATAAAGAACACAACTGTGTGGTTAATTGTAGAGGAGCAAGTGGTGGTATGGAATTTCATGGAGTACAACAAATATTTCATCGCTTCGTAGAAACAAGAGGTGTACGGTACACCAAATATTTGGATGATGGTGACAGTAAGGCATATGACAATGTGGTGAACTCTATGCCACGTGGAGATGCCATTATTAGCCATGTCCAAAAACGTTTGGGAACAAGGCTGAGAAAACTAACTGTTGATATGAGAGGAAAAAAATCAGAAGATGGAAAATTGTTGACCGGACAGGGTCGGGTCGGTTAACTAAAACTGAAATATAAAACTTGCAGGTATACTATGGACCGGCAATTAGGAGAAATAAAGAAAATCTGGAGGGAATGAAGAGAGATGTTTGGGCCATATTCTTCCAGAAGTCCTCTACTAATGATAAGCCATGTCAAGGATTGTGTCCATCAGGAGAAAATTCGTGGAGCAAATACAATAGGGCTCTTCCTGTTGCTGTTATTACAACAATTAAATCTATTTTCAGAGACTTCGCTCATCCTGACCTTCTAAGGAAATGTCTGCATGGGCAGACACAGAACCCAAATGAATGTTTCAACAGCATAATTTGGAACTGCCTTCCTAAAACTGAATTTGCAGGCTTGCATACAATGAAACTAGGAGTTCATGATGCTGTTATTACATTCAATTGTGGTAATATTGGAAAGTGTTGGGTACTGAAAAAGCTGGGAATTAATCCTGGTGAAAATACGATAATTGGGATGCAACATTGGCATAACATGAGGATAGCTGATGCAGACAGGTTTGCATCTAATATGGCCAAGAAAGCACGACAAACATCCAGAAAGGTGAAAAAGAAGCTGGAAGACCTGCTAGAGGTGAAAGAAGGATCATCATATGCAGCAGGTCAGTTTTAATTAACTATAAGTAAAAAAATTTCCAAAGTTTTTCTTTAGAGTCAATTTCCCGCAAACTAAAATTTTCAGTACATATGTCTCATTATATCAGAAACTATCATAGATAAATGAATGAAATTTTCAGAGACTCTGCATAACATAAAAAGCCACCTCTGGTACTATGTTCATTAATATTCCCCCATTAGGAAGTTCACAAAAAAAATAATTTCTGCAGAAAAAAATTAATATTTTTCATTAATAAATTTAAAAAAGTATTTCTTAAAACCTATAAAATGGATAAAGTAGATTTTAGTACAGTTGACTCTATTAGCATCATGTAACACACAGTAAAAATATTGAGGTCCTGCATTAAATAGTTTTTTTCAGAAATGGGTCAAATACTTGCCTAAATTAACATGGGTTAGATAGGTAGGGTGTGGTCCCCTTAAATATGTTACTTAGATAAACGTATTCTAGAAATTTCATTACTCTACGCTAATTATATTTTGGTGTTGCGATTTTTTCTGTCATTGTATAAATACAACTACTGTCCCCCCTACTATAGCTAATATATTGGTTGCTCTTAACATACTAATTTATGTAGGTTCCTAATTAATAATAAGAGCGGTTCATATGCTGCCCGACGTGCCACCCCGCAGTGTCAGTATTGGCTTTTGACTAAAGAAGTTTGACGTTATCGTCCTACGTCATCATTTCTTACAGTGGTTCTTACTGTAGAATTACAGGCCGACCTTCTAGGATTACATCGACAGTGTGTGAGCCAGCAAAACACGGTGACGGACAAAAGCAACAGTAATTCAGGCAAACAGGTAGACATGATTGCCATGTACTACTAGGCTACTACTGCCGATGAACCGGAGCCGCGCATTGGGACGCGTTGCGTGGCCACTGCAGGTACGCTACCCGCCGCACACAAGTTATGAATGCAGTCAGCTGTCACGCGAGACGCTCGTTCATCCTCAGGAATGGGGAATTCTGTGTGCTCCCTGTAAGCCGTCACAAAAGAAGCTCTTTGGAAGACGACTGCATAGGAAATTGAGCTCTTCGATACTGTCACAGCTGTAGTTTCTAAATTTTCCATGTATCATTTGTAGAACGTACACAGGACGACAAAAATTTCACTCACTCATTGCAAATTTGTTTGAAACCGATAAATGATAACACTGAAGGAAAGGTCCCTAACGAATGAATTTTTTTCACAGAGGTATAGTGACAAAAAAGATCCAGAATGCTCGCACAACTAAGGAACTAAGCACATCACAGAAAAAAATTGGCCATTCCCAGGAGGCATCATGCTAACGCTGTATAATACCGCCTCTAGTCTCGATCTTATTTTTATTGGTATTTATAACGTAGATTCGGGTGGCCATATGCCCTTCCTGTCTCCCCCTCCCCCCTCCCAGTACGGAATTTGTGTATCCCAAGCATCTGATTCTAATGCTATCCCATGTGGAAGAGTGTGAACATTTTCTAAATGTAACGGAGGCGAGACGTTGGTACCAGCCCGGTATTCGCTTAGTCGAATATGGGAAACGGCATAAAAACTACATCCAGGCTGAATGGTACTCCGATCCTCTTCGTTAATGCACTTGGGTGACGATGCGCGCGGCTACCCAGTCCGGTCTGCCTGTAGTAGTCTTGATAACGGTCTCAATTCAGTAAGGACGGCCACAAGTTTCTTCATGTACCCAACTCCTAGCTGAAAGCACTGATCAACGATTATATCCCGTAGAGCTATCAAACTGCAGGGATGTTAGAAATTAGAAGGAAGGTCAGCGTTGGCCGTAATATTGATGGTTTATTGACAGCAAAATCGATTTTCAATCACATAGTGATCATCTTCATTGCTGATCACTATGCGATTGAAAATCGATTTTGCTGTCAATAAACCATCAATATTACGGCTAACGCTGACCTTCCTTCTAATTTCACGTGTATGGTCGTTGTGCACATAGCACTCTATGGAGTCGCTGATCAATGTGGGGATGTTGATTGCTGCGGCTCCCCCCCCCCCCTCCCCCGCCCGTTCCAAACACTGCCAGATGCCAGACATTTCGAATGGCTCTGAGCACTATGGGACTTAACTTCTGAGGTCATCAGTCCCCTAGAACTTAGAACTACTTAAACCTAACTAACCTAAGGACATCACACACATCCATGCCCGAGGCAGGATCCGAACCTGCAACCGTAGCGGTCACGCGGTTCCAGACTGTAGCGCCTAGAAACTCTCGGCCACCCCGGCCGGTGCCAGACATTTCCTATCGGGTTAAGTTCTGGTTATTTACCTCACCTGTCGAGGGGCAATGGGGCGCCCGGGTGTTCACAAACCTGGACCCTTTTTCTACACCATCGAGAACACTCCAGATGGACCTGTGTGCTGAAAAAATGTCGTGTGTGTGGGGCCTCCCGTCGGATAGACCGTTCGCCGGGTGCAATTCTTTCGATTTGACGCCACTTCGGCGACTTGCACGTCGATGGGGATGAAATGATTATGGTTAGGACAACACAACGCCCAATCCCTGAGCGGAGAAAGTCTCCGACCCAGCCGGGAATCTAGCCCGGGCCCTTAAGATTGACATTCTGTCGAGCTGACCAGTCAGCTACCGGGGGCGGAGACCTGTGTGCTGTTTTAAGGGGGTTATTAGTGCGAAAGTCATCCTGTAAGTAAAGAACTATTGTGCTCCATGGCCGCCACCGATCACCCACCACCGCGATCGCAAGAGTGGCAGTCAGCTCCTTCCCCGTCTCAGTGTGAGTCGAGTTTTGTTGCAGAGCGGTCACGCCTCTTGTTCTGTAGCCTTTGGAAACAGAGGCGCCCATTGAAAATGCCACCAAATGCGAAATGCGTAGTATCATTCGTTTTACCAATGCACAAAAAGTTCTGGTCTGTCGAAATTTATGCGCAAAAGTAATGAATGTTTATCGTGATGGTGTAATGAACGAGTTTTAATTGACGTGGAATGCTGTTGGCAAAGGTATTTTTGATTCATGACAATGCGCGACCTCATGTACCAGCTTGACACAGCAAGAATGTACATCTAAATCTACATACATACACCGTAATCCACCATACGGTGCGTGGCGGAGGATACTTCGAACCACAACGGGCATCTTCTCTTCGTGTTCCATTCCCAAACAGAACGAGGGAAAAATGACTGCCTATATGCCTCTGTACAAGCCCTAATCTCTCTTATCTTATCTTTGTGGTCTTTCCGCGAAATATAAGTTGGCGGCAGTAAAATTGTACTGCAGTCAGCCTCAAATGCTGGTTCTCTAAATTTCCTCAGTAACGATTCACGAAAAGAATGCATCCTTTCCTACAGAGACTCCCACCCGTGTTCCTGAAGCATTTCCGTAACGCTCGCGTGATGATCAAACCCACCAGTAACAAATATAGCAGCTCGCCTCTGAATTGCTTCTGTGTCCTCCCTCAATCCGACCTGGTAGGGATCCCAAACGCTCGAGCAGTACTCAAGAATAGATCGTATTAGTGTTTTATAAGCGGTTTCCTTTACAGATGAACCACATCTTCCCAACATTCTACCAATGAACCGAAGACGACTATCCCCCTTCCCCACAACTGACATTACATGCTTGTCCCACTTCATACTGCTCTGCAATGTTGCGCCCAAATATTTAATCGACGTGACTGTGTCGAGCGCTACACTACTAATGGAGTATTCAAACATTACGGGATTCTTTTTCCTATTCATCTGCATTCATTTACATTTATCTATATTTAGAGTTAGCTGCCATTCTTTACACCAATCACAAATCCTGTCCAAGTCATCTTGTATGCCCCTACAGTCACTCAACGACGACACCTTCCCGTACACCACAGCATCATCAGCAAACAGCCGCACATTGCCATCCACCCTATCCAAAAGATCATTTATGTAGATATAAAACAACAGCAGACCTACCATACTTCCCTAGGACACTCCAGATGATACCCTCACCTCCGATGAACACTCACCATCGAGGACAACGTACTGGGTTCTGTTACTTAAGAAGTCTTCGAGCCACTCACATATTTGCGAACCAATCCCATATGCTCATACTTTAGTTAGGAGTCTGCAGTGGGGCACCGAATCAAACGCTTTCCGGAAGTCTAGGAATATGGCATCCGTCTGATACCCTTCATCCATGGTTCGCAAGATATCACGTGAAAAAAGGGCGAGTTACGTTTCGCAGGAGCGATGTTTCTAAAGCCGTGCTGATGCATGGACATCAACTTCTCTGCCTCAAGGAAATTCATTATATTCGAACTGAGAATATGTTCGAGAATCCTGCAACAAACCGATGTTAAGGATATTGGTCTGTAATTTTGAGGATCCGTCGTACTACCCTTCTTATATACAGGCGTCACCTGCGCTTTCTTCCTGTCGCTCGGGATTTCACGTTGGGCAAGAGGTTCGCTATAAATGCAAGCTAAGTGAGGAGCCAACGCAGTGGAGTACTCTCTGTAAAACCGAATTGTAATCCCATCAGGACCTGGCGATTTATTTATTTTCGACCCATTTTCAACCCATTCTCAGAATCTCAACGCCTCAGTGGGAAATATCTGCCATCCCCCTTACAGCCCTGTCTTGGCATCAAATGATTTTTACTTTTTCCCGAAATTAAAGGAATTCTTGGGCGGAAAACAGTTCAAAACTATGAAGACGCCAAACAAGCGGTGAGATCCTAGCTCAAATCTTTGGCGGTAGAAAAGTACAACACTGGAATTGGTAAATTGGTCCCATGATGCAATACGTGCCTTGACACAGTTATGGCGACTGCATTGAAAAATAGAGTGAGGTACCGTAGCTTCGTAAATAATGTTTTGTGCTGATATCTTTCGCTTTTATTTAGCTGTGTTCTTAACTTTCTGAGCCACCCTCGAACTCGTATCTTGTTCGGCAGGCTCATTGGCCGCGACGTATTGGTATGCGACCGCTTTCTGCCCTAGTGTTGTGTTCTCAGGCTGACATTTAATCAGTTGATCGACGAAGAGGCGAGGAGTGGGGGAGGGGGAGAAGGGGGGACGAAAACGGCGGGGCTCCATTGCAACCTCAAAAATAGTGAAGCAAGATCAGAGCAGCCAGCGAAACGCAGGGAGAACTGCAGAGCACTCTAACACCCCAATGGGTTTAAGTTCGTCAATTCTCTAGTAATATCGATGAAAAAACGCGACTTTGTGGTGTCAGAGTAACCATTGCAGGTGACGAGCGACTATTTAGCATAGCGGACTATCACGCTATCTGCCTCGAACGAAAAGAAAAAAAAATGGCCAGTGCAACTAGGACTCGAGCACTGAGGGTTTTCGTACAAACTTAATTGTGTATGTAGACAGTTCATCCACTCCGAGAATCGAGGATCTCGACGATTTTTTCCTGTTATCGACATCGATCTGGCAAGATAACGGTACCAGGGAGAGAATTTTTTAATTTCAAGTTCGAAGTGGCGTAAAAAATGACAAAAGAAATATTTTTTTCGTGTTATATAAAAAACTAGGATTTTTCCTTTACTTGTACAGTAGAATCTTGCTTCTTTCTAAATTTCATGATTATAGACCAATGGGAAGTACCCTTATAGGTTTTGATAAGTGAGTTTGCCAGTATCAAAGTATGTGACAAAAATGGCTTCATTTTTTGATTGCACTGACGTAGAAGCTAACCTCTCAGTATCTGATATAAATTTCGACATGATACTCCTGTCTGTTCCTGAGAAAAAGGGGTCGTAACAGACAGATGGAGAGACAGGTAGTCTGATAACAAATGAAAAAAAATTTTTTTTCGTGTGATGTAATTATAAATTAATAATTTTTTGATTTTTTCTCATGATTGTAGTGTGAAACGTTGATTATTCGTAAATTTCATGATTGTGTGTCAATGGGAAGTGCGCTGTAGGTTTTGATAAATGGGTTTGCGAGTATCAAAATATGTGACTCAAATGGCCGTATCTTTTCACTGCATTGACTTAGAAGCATATACAGCCAGGCTACCAATGACCTTAATATGTGACATAAATTTCAACTTGCTGAGTAAGAGGGCTCTTAACAGACGGACGGACAGACAGCGTGATAACAAAAGACGAAAAATAGTTTTTTCGTGTGATATAACTACAAATTAACAATTTACTGATGTTTTCCTTTGGTTGTAGTGTAAAACCTTGCTTCCCGTCAAATTTTGTGGTTCTGGATCAACGGGAAGTACCCTGTAGATTTTTATACATCAAAATATGCAACATGAAAGGCCTTATATTTTCGTTGCATTGACTTAGAAGCTTCAATGGACTACAGACTTTGATATCGACATAAATTTCAACTTGATACGTCTACTCGTTACAAAAAGGGCTTATAACTGTCGGAGAGAGAGAGATAGACAGGCGGACAACTAAGTGATCTTATGAATGTGCTAAAGAACCCTAAAACAATGAAAATTCAGTTGGTCGTAAAAGAAATATTAAGGCGGTCAAAAGTGAACCGAGAACTGCACTTTTTAATAACTAATCTCTTGCCTGACTAGTAACATAAGACGCGATGGAGATCTTACACAAATAACGATTTTTAAAGGCAACAATAAATTCTCAACAAGGATAATAATAAAACTCCACTAAGATACACATACAAAACAGCGTTAGTTAGTAGGTGTGTGCAATATTAATTCCTACGAGCATGAATATGCTGGTACTGACTCACAGAACATTGAAAATATTGTTAAATCTTTAAATAATCATTTTGACTAAAAGTTTTGAAAGTGATGTACACACCGAAAGGCGCTACAGAAATTTGGTAGCCACTCCAAGAAGATTCTGTGGTAACCCTATATGGGTTTACAAAACTAGAGAAGAATCCCAGGCCGAGATACAATCATAAACATTTTATTTTAATGAGCGTAAATTTAATGATTCACAACCAAGGGTCGCAAAGGCAGCATATCAGCAGGACTAGCTGAACATAAATAAATGATCTTCTTCGTCGATAATTGATAATGAATAATTCTCTCCTATAGCGAGTGTCAATTACACTAACACTTTATGTATATATGGCTGGTTTTGACTATGGTAAGTGTCTAACAATACAAGTCTAAGTCCAGACGGACCCAATATGACACGACAGTTCTCGAACACAATCACAAAAATCAGTAACAATCGGCAGATACCAAGTCCTGCTAGTCAGAATTCTCCGGAGGCCAATGGCAGAGAGTTGGAGGTTCATAGATGATGCTCGTTGTGGTTGCAGCAGTGTAATTTTCAAGCTTGGTGTGACAGCTGGAGCAGTTGTCGTTGCGAAGTGTAGATCCAGATGTAGCTCTACGACTGAACTGCCTGTACCAGCGAACTGAAATGCCTGCTGGCGGGTGGGTGCCGTCTTAAATACTTGCCTGGCTGACAGATCCCACTTCAGTGCTTGGTGGACACTTGATTCGCAGACGCGAAACATTGCCCATGTTGCCTGTTGGCCAAGCGGACCCCCCTTTCTTGTGACATCCGCCAGAGTTCTTCATAACGACATGATAACAACTGGCCTGTGGTGGTCGGCCCAAATGTTGTTTTCATGCAGACCTGGCGAGGTTACGTTGTCGGTGGGAGCTAGAACTTCTGCAACCCGCCGGCCACGTGCGTATTATTGGTAGGTGATGTGGCAGGCGATATTCTGAGATATAGTGTAGTCAGTCTTTTTAATGAGGTGTGTCGCAAACCAAGTAGCAATGACAGGCGTGCAGATAAGCGTTTTCTTTGCCTTTACTCTCACTTTCTCACTGGTGTCTCGCCTCTCAGCCAAAGCTGAAGTGCTATTGTCCTTTCTATTATGGAGTACGAACTTTTCTATAATGAAGTACAGAATAGTTATAAACAGAAATTAATATAACAGTAATAGAAAGATCGCAAACAAAAATCGGTACTCACAGCATTAGAAAAAAAATTTCTTCTCTTAAGAACTACCATACATCAATGTCACTACGCACAATATATCGTTATCAAGTTAAGCATGAATTGCCTTATTACAAATTTTCTTTACCAAAATATGTTTTCACAAAAACAAGGTTTACATATTGTACCGAGAAAACTGTTCAGTCATAAGCACTTAAATATTATTGATTCTTGATTTTGAACAACTGTCTTTAAAATATATCACGTGAAATATACATTTCTTCCGACCTCTCCAAAAGAGGGCTAGAGCTAGTGTGACCAACATTTTTAAAATAAAATAAGGGAGATACTTATATCCTTGACAAAAAACAATGGAAATCAAGAGAACAGCGAAATTTCATGAAAAATGAAAGCAGTATTTGTAAAAGATAACTATTTAATTGCACATCGGAAATACTTACACATATTTTGCAACATATTTTGCCTCGGTCGATAGTTTTATATCATTTTTAGCAAAGTCATAGAATTCACTGCATGAATAATGAAAATTCATGGTAACTTGCAGTTCACATTTGATTAGGTTCGTACTACTTCTATTCCTTACATCTGTCCACTTAGTCCATTTATTATTCATAAGAGTAAATACCCTCTCGATGTGAGCATTACTTCCTGGTATATTCACATCATAACCTACCAGCTTATCCAAGTTTCCAGATTCACATTATTTGATTTTAAAGTTGTTAAAACTTTTTTCCATTTCTGGTTAACGCTACTACCTTCTAAAGAGACAGCACATTTGATTGCATCGTTAGAACTACAAATTTTTTTATAAAATTCATCTTCATTCACACACCCCAGCTTGAGCAGTTTGCTTTATAAGCATTTGACTGTGCTGGTCCAATCCAGGAATACAAAGTTTCCCACTTCGTTAAGGAATGTACACATATACTTAGTGGTGTTTTAGCTTCGTCCTCGCTGCCCATCATAAAATCTTGAACAATGATTCACGGTAAGCCCTTTCACTGAAACGACGTCACGTCTAACCGCGAAGCGTCGGTTGATCATTTCTAAGATAATCGATATACATAATGTCGATATGGAACCAGTTGTCTCTGCTGTCCAACATTTCAACGACTACTGACCATGCTCGCAAAATTTGAATGCTTGAAAAATATTTGTACGCATGTAAAAAAAAATAAAGTTAAAAACTTGAGAAAAACGCCCAATGAGCCTGAAAATACGAGATCCGGGAGATTATGAAAAAATATGTTCAAATGTGGGAGATCACGGGAAATACGGGAGAGTTGTCCACCGCCGTACACTCCACTGTGCACTTGTGGAAAAATGTTATCTCATGATTCCATTAATATCTCTATAGAGCTTAAGAGAACTGGACTGAAAATTTAAGTTGCGCATCCATGTCGGGAACAGACATGCGATCTAGAATTTCAGTGTGAAAAGACTTAGCGGTACTTAATAGCGTGCAGTTTATTGTGCTTTCTTGTGCACCTTGGCAAGGCGCTAGATGATAAATAAAATTAATAAATTACCGTTCGTGAATCAAAATATCATTACACAGGAAGTATAAATAACAACGCCTTCAGCAACAAATTTTCGTGTTTTCACGAATCACACGATATCATTAGGCGCAAATTGTCTTACTACATTACCTCTTCCGTTGAGTTAGGGGATGCGAAATGTGTGTTCCTGTTGTGAGAAGGTTAGATGTTTTCTGACATTAACGCGTTAAAAAGTTCTTCCTGATTCTTTTGATAATTTTTTTTTTAATTTTCCGCTATTCGATCCGCGAATTTCGAAACTTAGGCCGCGTGGGCTAGCCATGCTGTCTCGGGCGTCTTGTCACGGTTCGCGCGGCTGGCCCCGTCGGAGTTTCGAGTCGTCTCACGGGCATGGGTGTGTCTGTTGTTCTTAGCGTAAGTTAGTTCAAGTTAGATTACGTAGTACGTAAGCCTAGCGACCGATAACCTCAGCAGTTTGGTCCCATAGTCCTTACCGCAAATTTCCAATTTTTCGAAACTTAACATATAACCTTCCCACATCAAAAACGTAAATCTCCCATCACGTCGCTCAAGAGCAGAAGTAAATAAGATATTAAAACGATCTGCTCCTGATGATGAACCCACAGGATCCGAAATGCATCGTATGGTTCAATAAAACATGAAAATTTACAACCGAAGGTGTTACTATTCAGCAGGCTGTTATGGAATACAGTCATTTCTACAGTTGCAAAATGTAGATAAAACGAGACTAAATGTTAGTTTTCCTATATGAGAATCTTCTATATTTAATTCATTATGGAGAAATAATTAATTTGGCAAGGAGCAATACGGGGAGGAATACCACACAGTACAACTACCAATACTACATTCGCAGAAGAATCGTTGTAAAAAGATCATATCTTGTTAATGTCCTACATCTACAATCAGAAAACGCAAGCCAGAGTACCGTGCATGACGGAGGGTACTCTTGACCTGATCGTAATAAGCAAAACGAGATTTGTTGGTCGCAGGCCACTTCCAGGTACTTATAGGTACGTGGAAGCACTCAGCTCGGGCACCACATTAAGACAAATTACAGACTCGGCTGCAGTCGACGCGTTAATGACCCGTGCGGCAGAAAGGGCGGGATGGATTAATTCCCGTGCAATGCACGCACCCTAACGTAAATCGACACAGTCATTAGCGCACTGTCCCAACAGATGCTCTGCCGTACGACAACGTGATTCCTCCGCGAATCAATGTGCAGTGCACAGCGAAGAGTACTTTCTATTGTAAATAAGAGTATATTCAGGTTTCTTCCCGTTCCATTCATCGAAGGGTTGTTTATTTGCCTCAGTACGATGTCTTATCTGCTTTATGTAATTCGCACGTTCTCTATGCAGACGCGTACCGAAGTGAACCCTCAACTACCCCCCCCCCCCCTTGTATCCCGTAAAACCACATTTCTGCTATTTTTTTTTCAATTTAGATTTAGAAAATTATAGTATTTTATGCGTAGGTTTAAAAAAAGATAAGTATTATTACTTAAAAGGGGCGGGCGGCTCTACTCGTGTTTGAAAGTTAACTTTTCTTTCATTAACGACACATAAATGTGATAGTAAAATATACAAACTAAATTTTCTATAATATTAATACACAGAAGTATGCAAATACCTCAGGAATACTTTCTGCAAAAATTTGTTGATGTTAGTTAATATTTAGAATAAAAAAGTTGGTACTGCAGTTAGAAAAACAAACTTACATGAAAATGGATTTTTAAATTTTATTAAAATCGAATGCTAGTACATAACACATACCAATTAAAATTCACCATCATGTGTGTTTTCCCTTCCTAATCGAGTAACGCTCCCTCTTCTTGTAATTTCAAAACCAGGGTAGCATTTTTCTTGAAATTTTCCTTCTCGACGCAGCATCTTATCGACTGCCTGATCCGTCGTCGATCTCTAGATACACAGACCTTCTTCTGGAAAGGTGATAAATGAGTGCTTTGGCTCCTGTTTTCTTCAGTCTTAAAACATTTCATGCTGAACTGAGAAACAGCTTCTGCAAGTCCCTTTTTTATGACATTGCATAAATTTTAGTCTGCATTTACCGTCTTGCCGTCAGCGCACCTTATCATTAGTGCATCAGATGCACGTCTCCAATAGACAGGTACTATCTTGACCACACTGGCAGCAGACAGTGTCCCACGGCCTCTCGCACAGTCCATTTTTCAAACATTTCTTAGACGTTCTTGAAATTCTAATACAGTCAAATCATTTTGGGATCTAAGGGTAAGCGCTTCAAAGGCGTGAAATAAACATTTTTAAAAAATCCAGGTTTTAGGTTGCAGTTTCTCCTTAAATAACTATATTGGTGAAAAATATTGCACACAACATTTTAAAAATGGTATGGTAGTAAGTAAATAACAGATTGTATAGATTTTCTAAAAGAAATTGAAAGTAAAACAAAATAACATCTTACTATTTTTGGCAGCTAATGAACATTCCTTGTAGTATGATATATGGTACAGAACAGATTTTATTTTCTCTACTTAAATTACTAATGGTGCAACAACAGTGCGTAAGTATCTGTAATAAAAGGAAAAGTATGAACGAATATAGTTGTATACAGGCACAACTGCTAACAAATCCCGTAATGTTATGAACCAGCCACAGAAGGTTTACTGTATAATCATTTTTTATTTACACTGCGAGCCGCATCAAATGAGAGACCAAAACTATTGCTGGAGGGGCAGTTAATTACATGTCCCCCCTACCTGTTTTGCTTGCGTCCTCCACCGCCGCGTCTCGTTGCAGTCCTCAGCCGACAAAAATCTGAAGTCTTCAGTCAAACAGAATATTTCCTTCAGTGCATGCTCGCCGACAATAGCGAAGTAGCAGCATGATCTCCAGGGTTGAACATGAGCGATCTATGGAGGTGGCAGCGGGGTGAACCAGGAACACTTTTGCCACGTAAATCTTTCTAGCGATATACGTCTATATACTACTAGTAGTTTTTTTATAATGCTACTACTATCATTTGTTCATCGAATGAAGTGTGGTAGCAGCAGATTGAGAGAACACTGGCACGCTGTTGTGGACAGCGACAGTGACACAGGTACCACGGGAGTTTGTTTGTTTATATACAACGTGCTCCATTACACAATATTTGTAATACACTACTGGCCATTAAAATTGCTACACCAATAAGAAATGCAGTTGATAAACGGGTATTCATTGGACAGATATGTTATACTAGAACTGACATGTGATTACATTTTCACGCAGTTTGGGTGCTCAGATACTGAGAAATCAGTACCCAGAACAACCAACTACTAACGTCCTTTATACCCCTGGGCATTGAGTCAAACAGAGCTTGGATGGCGTGTACAGGTACAGCTGCCCATGCAGCTTCAACACGATACCACAGTTCATCAAGTTGGGATGAGCCAGTTGCTAGGCCACCATTCACCAGACGTTTTCAATTGGTGAGAGATCTGGAGAATGTGCTGGCCAGGGCAGCAGTCGAACATTTTCTGTATCCAGAAAGGCCCGTACAGAACCTGCAACATGTGGTCGTGCATTATCCTGCTGAAATGTAGGGTTTCGCAGGGATCGAATGAAGGGCAGAGCCACGGGTCGTAACGCATTTGAAATGTAACGTCCACTATTCAGAGTGCCGTCAATGCGAACAAGAGGTGACCGAGACGTGTAACCACTGGCACCCCATACCATCACGCCGGGTGATACGCCAGTATGTCGATGACGAATACACGCTTCCAATGTGCGTTCACCGCGATGTCGCCAAACACGGATGCGACCATCATGATGCTTTAAACAGAACCTGGATTCATCCGAAAAAATGACGTTTTCCCATTCATGCACCCAGGTTCGTCGTTGAGTACACCATCGCAGGCGCTCCTGTATGTGATGCAGCGTCAAGGATAACCGCAGCCATGGTCTCCGAGCTGATAGTCCATGCTGCTGCAAACGTTGTCGAACTGTTCGTGCAGATGGTTGTTGTCTTGCAAACGTCTCTATCTGTTGACTCAGGGATCGAGATGTGGCTGCACGATCCGTTACAGCCATGCGCATAAGATGCCTGTCATCTCGACTGTTAGTGATACTAGGCCGTTGGGATCCAGCACGGCGTTCCCTATTACCCTCCTGAACCCACCGATTCCATATTCTGCTAACAGTCATTGGATCTCGACCAACGCGAGCAGCAATGCCGCGATACGATAAACAGCAGTAGCGATAGGTTACAATCCGACCTTTATCAAAGTCGTAACCGTGATGGTACGCATTTCTCCTCCTTACACGAGGCATCACAACAACGTTTCACCAGGCAACGCCGGTCAACTGCTGTTTGTGTATGAGAAATCGGTTGGAAACTTTCCTCATGTCAGCACGTTGTAGGTGTCGCCACCGGCGCCAACCTTGTGTGAATGCTCTGAAAATCTAATCATTTGCATAACACTGCATCTTCTTCCTGTCGGTTAAATTTCGCGTCTGTAGCACGTCCTCTTCGTGGTGTAGCAATTTTAATGGCCAGTAGTGTACTACATGAATGTATTTTGTGTGTGTGTGCCCGCATCTCGTGGTCGTGCGGTAGCGTTCTCGCTTCCCACGCCCGGGTTCCCGGGTTCGATTCCCGGCGGGGTCAGGGATTTTCTCTGCCTCGTGATGGCTGGGTGTTGTGTGATGTCCTTAGGTTAGTTAGGTTTAAGTAGTTCTAAGTTCTAGGGGACTGATGACCATAGATGTTAAGTCCCATAGCGCTCAGAGCCATTTGAACCATTTTGTGTGTGTGTGTGTGTGTGTGTGTGTGTGTGTGTGCGCGGGTGCCCGCACATAACTACTCCTCGCGAGTAGCACCAAGGAGGGCGCCAAGCTTAACGTCCCCATCCGACGAACGGATCACCATCAACAGTTTCACATGCCCTCACCAAATCAGGCTCTGCGGAAAGGTGTCGCATTTAAACCATGAAGTTGGTGCAAAGTCTGGTGATCAGGTACTTTACGGAACCACTTCTCCTGTCCTTACCGACCAAATGCTGGCGGTGCTGTACGCAGCACACAGTGCTATAAAAAGTGTTTGTATCCTCCTGTATTTAGCGTTTTCTTAAGTGCAACACCTGGACCACATCCTAACCACGAAGGACACCCTCATACCGTAACCCAACATCCTTTGTACTTCACGGTTGTCACTACACAAGACGGCAGCTAACGTTCTGCAGTCATTCGTAAAATCCAGACCCTACCATCGGATTCCACGGGATATACGTCATTCATCACTCCAAATCACCCGTTCCCAGCCCTCCACAGTCCAGTGGCGGTGCTCAGGAGTCAGCTAGCGTTGACTACAGAAACATTTGGGCTATGAGGAGCTGCTCGCTCATTGTATCCCATTCTCTTTAGCTCCCTACGAACAGTCACTGTGTCAACCACACTCCTCGTAGCACTTTGGAACTCACGTGTGATTGTTGTTGTTGTGGTCTTCAGTCCTGAGACTGGTTTGATCCAGCTCTCCATGCTACTCTATCCTGTGCAAGCTTCTTCATCTCCCAGTACCTACTGCAACCTACATCCTTCTGAATCTGCTCAGTTTATTCATCTCTTCGTCTCCCTCTACGATTTTTACCCTCCACGCTGCCCTCCAATACTAAATTGGTGATCCCTTGATGCCTCAGAACATGTCCTACCAACCGATCCCTTCTTCCAGTCAAGCTGTGCCACAAACTCCTCTACTCCCCAATTCTATTCAATACTTCCTCATTAGTTGTGTTATCTACCCATCTAATCTTCAGCATTCTTCTGCAGCACCACATTTCGAAAGCTTCTAATCTCTTCTTGTCCAAACTATTTATCGTCCATGTTTCACTTCCATACATGGCTACACTCCATACAAATACTTTCAGAAACGACTTCCTGACACTTAAATCTATACTCGATGTTAACAAATTTCTCTTCTTCAGAAACGCTTTCCTTGCCATTGCCAGTCTACATTTTATATCCTGTCTATTTCGACCATCATCAGTTAGTTTGCTCCCCAAATAGGAAAACTCATCTCCTACTTTAAGCGTCTCATTTCCTAATCTAATACCCTCAGCATCACCCGATTTAATTCGACTACATTCCATTATCCCCGTTTTGCTTTTTTTTATCTTCATCTTATATCCTTCTTTCAAGACACTATCCATTCCGTTCAAATGCTCTTCCAAGTCCGTTGCTGTCTCTGATAGAATTACAATGTCATCGGCGAACCTCAAAAAAATGGTTCAAATGGCTCTGAGCACTATGGGACTCAACTGCTGAGGTTATTAGTCCCCTAGAACTTAGAACTAGTTAAACCTAACTAACCTAAGGACATCACAAACATCCATGCCCGAGGCAGGATTCGAACCTGCGACCGTAGCGGTCTTGCGGTTCCAGACTGCAGCGCCTTTAACCGCACGGCCACTTCGGCCGGCGCGAACCTCAAAGTTTTTATTTCTCCTCCATGGATTTTAATACCTACTCCGAATTTTTCTTTTGTTTCCTTCACTGCTTGCTCAATATACAGATTGAATAACATTGGGAAGAGGCTACAACCCTGTCTCACTCCCTTCCCAACCACTGCTTCCCTTTCATGCCCCTCCACTCTTATAACTGCCATCTGGTTTCTGTGCAAATTGTAAATAACCTTCGCTCCCTGAATTTTACCCCTGAGTATTGAAAGAGAGTATTCCAGTCAACATTGTCAAAAGCTTTCTCTAAGTCTACAAATCCTAGAAAAGTAGGTTTGCCTTCCCTTATATATTTTCTAAGATAAGTCGTAGGGTGAGTATTGCTTCACGTGTTCCAATATTTCTACGGAATCCAAACTGATCTTCCCCGAGGTCGGCTTCTACCAGTATTTCCATTCCCCTGTAAAGAATTCGCGTTAATATTTTGCAGCCGTGACTTATTAAACTGATAGTTCGGTAATTTTCACATCTGTCAACACCTGCTCTCTTTGGGATTCGAATTATTATAATCTTCTTGAAGTCTGAGGATATTTTGCCTGTCTCATACATCCTGCTCACCAGGTGGTAAAGTTTTGTCAGGGCTGGCTCTCCCAAGGCTGTCAGTAGTTCTAATGGAATGTTGTCTACTCCCGGGGCCTTGTTTCGACTCAGGTCTTTCAGTACTCTGTCAAACTCTTCACGCAGTATCATATCTCCCATTTCATCTTCATCTACGTCCTCTTCCATTTCCATAATATTGTCCTCACGAATAACGCCCTTGTGTAAACTCTCTATATACTCCTTCCACCTTTCTGCTTGCCCTTCTTTGCTTACAACTGTTTTTCCATCCGAGCTCTTGATATTCATGTAAGTGGTTCTCTTTTCTCCAAATATCTCTTTCATATTCCTGTAGGCAGTATCTTTCTTACCCCTAGTGATATACGCCTCTACATCCCTACATTTGTCCTCTCGCCACCCCTGCTTAGCCATTTTTCACTTCCCGTCGATCTCATTTTTGAGACGTTTGTATTCCTTTTTGCCTGCTTCAGTTACTGCATTATTGTATTTTCTCCCGTCATCAATTAAATTCGGTATCTCTTCTGTTACCCAAGGATTTCTATCGTGTGATTCTTCCCGCTGAATTCCTGCAACTTTTTACAACCACATTCCACAATGTTCAATGGTTCCTGTCCGTGTTTACGTGAGGTATGCCTGATATTGAATCAACTGTGGTTGCCGCTGGTAACCTTTCGCGGTATAAGGTCGTGGTCCACGAAACTCTTCTGTTCCTAACGTTTCGTCCAAAAATGCGCAGGACGTCTTCAGAGGCGTTGCTCCTCCGGAGGGTCTTCCCAAAAGGTTTACCAGCAGCAAAGTCATCCAGTCGTGAAACCCTTCATTCTATCATCAGCTGTGGTTTTCCGTCGCATTTCCACTTGACAATCACATCACTGGGTAGTTTTAAAAGGATTGAAATGTCCCTGATCATTGCCGGCCGGGGTGGCCGAGCGGTTCTAGGCGCTACAGTCTGGAACCGTGCGGCCGCTACGGTCGCAGTTTCGAATCCTGCCTCGGGCATGGATGTGTGTAATGTCCTTAGGTTAGTTAGTTTCAAGTAGTTCTAAGTTCTGGGGGACTGATGACCTCAGAAGTTAAGTCTCATAGTGCTCAGAGCCATTTGAACAATTTTTTTGTCCCTGATCGATCTGTTACTCCACTGACATCCAGTTTCTAGTCCACCTCCGAAGTCACTGATCTCTCATTACCGACCCATTTTGTTGTTATTGCTTCTCCATCGACAACAGAATACTTCCCGCCCCCTTTTATACCAGCTGGTCCGCCACACCTGATGTCTGGTGGTGAGTTACATAGGGGTCTCTGGGTACTTTAGATCAGATACTCTATATTAGACAAGACGCCAGAGAAATGTTGTTGATTTTAGCGTCCGGTGACAGTTCCCATTGTATCATTTATCTGGGTACATACTTGTTGACATACTGCTTCCAGCCCTTACAGGAGCGCAGTAAGTAATCGACAGCAACTTACACAGCAGCGATTGTAAAGCTGTACGAGAAGTATCGAGTCAATATTTTGATAATGTTCCTTTCAGTTTTAATTTTCTGTCGGTTGTTTCATGATCTTTATCACTCGTAGAGAGCAGTCGAGCACTACCTTAAAGCTATACATTGATCAGCCAGAACATTATGACCACCCGCCTAATAGCCGGTATGCCGGCCGGTGTGGCCGAGCGGTTCTAGGTGCTTCAGTCTGGAACCGCGAGACCGCTACGGTCGCAGGTTCGAATCCTGCTTCGGGCATGGATATGTGTGATGTCCTTAGGTTAGTTAGGTTTAAGTAGTTCTAAGTTCTAGGGGACTGATGACCTCAGATGTTAAGTCCCATAATGCTCAGAGCCATTTAAAGGCCGGTATGCCCACTGGCACGGATAACAATGGCGACACGTCGTGACATGGAAACAGTAAGGAATCGATAGGTCGCTGGAGGGAGTTGGCACCACATCTGCACATACAAGTCGCCAAATTCCTGTCAACTCCGAGGAGGGGTTGATGAGCTCTGACTCCACGTTCAATCACATCTCAGATGTGTTCGATCGCGTTCAGATCTGGCTAGTTGGGGGGCCAGAACATCAATTGGAACTCGCCACTGCGTTCCTCGAATGACTCCATCACCCACCTTGCCTTGTGACATGGCGCATTATCTTGTTGAAAAATGCCACTGCCGTCGGAAAACATGTTTGTCATGAAGGGTTGTACGTGGCCTGCAACCAGATTACCGTACTCCTTGGCCCTCATGACGCCTCGCGCGAGCCCCGCTGGACCCATGGATGCCCGCATGAATGTTCCCCAGAGCACAATGGAGCCGCCGCCAGTTTGTCTTCGTCCAGCAGTACACTTGTGATGGAGCAGTTCCCCTGGAATACGACAGATACCCACCCTCCCATTGAAATGATGAAGAAGGTATCGGGATTCATCAGACCATGAACGCTCTGTCACTGCGCCTATGTCCAATGCCGATGGTTGCGTGCACATTTTGGTGGTAAATGCCGATGTCGTGGTGTTAACATTGGTACATGCATCGGTCGTCGGCTCCGTAGGCCCATCGTTAGGAGTGTTCGCTACAATGCGTGATGAGACACACTTGTACTCTGCCCATCACTAAAATCTGATGTTAGTTACGCCACAGTTCGGTGCCTGTCCTATTTCAGCGTTCTGCCCAGCCTACGACGTCCTGCATTTGCAATGAGGTGTGCCGCCCAATCCCACGATGTCTGGACGTGGTTTCACCTTGGTTTCGCCATGTGTCGAAGACACTCACCACGACACTCCTTGAACACCGGCAAGTCGTGCAGTTTCTCGAATGCTCGTGCCGAGCCTCAGGGCCATCATATCTGTCCTCGGTCAGACTCAGATAGATCGCACGCCTTTCCCATTCCACTCACGGACAACACGCTGTCTGACACGACACGCATCGTGGGTGAGTCTGACTAGCAGTAATTCCTCGTCAGGTGACGCTACTATCACCTGGACGGGTTTACACCGATAGCAGGTCGGTGGTCATAATGTTCTGGGTTATTGGTGTATGTTAATTTCAGTAGACGATGGAACGACGGCATCATCTACAAACAATATAATAGGACTGCTCAGATCGTCTCATTCATTTAGTTGTACACAGATCAAAACCAGTAAAGGAACTATCACACTTCAATGGAGGCGGCAAATACGAGAGTTGGAACTTTAATAGTGGCAACTACATATTTACAGTTCGTACAAAATAGATACGTGTTTCAAAGTTTTACTGACCTTCAGAGTAGCCACTAGCATTGTATATAACCGGTTGCCAGCGATGTGGAAGTCTTAGGATACCTTTAGCAGTGCCAGTTGTGTTGACAGTTCGAGCGGCGCGGTCTATTGCCCTACAAATTTGTAGCAGTTCTGAAGCGATTGCCGTGAAGTGTGTCATCCAATTTAGAAATCGATTTGAACTCACGAAGGCTTAAGTCAGGGGAGTGCAGTAGATGGTATATCACTTAGTAGCCCCATCAGTCAAACAAATCAGTAACAGCTTGCACTGTACATGCTTGAGTTTTGTACTGCAAAATGACGGTCAGGTCCTGCAGAAAGTGTCAATGAGGGAGCATTTGAACAAAATGTTGAAGTGTGTGTGAAATCTTATGGGGCTTAACTGCTAAGGTCATCAGTCCCTAAGCTTACGCACTATTTAGCCTAAATTATCCTAAGGACAAACACACACACCCATGCCCGAGGGAGGACTCGAACCTCCGCCGGGACCAGCCGCACGGTCCATGACTGCAGCGCCTTAAACTGTCAGCACAATTGTCAGAGTATCCTACGACTTCCACATCGCTGGCAACGGGTTATACACAATGCTGGTGACTACTTTGAAGATCATTAAAACTTTGAAATACGTATTTTGTACGAGCTGCAAATAAATAGTTGCCACTATTAAAGTTCTAACCATCGTATAGCTCGGGTTTCGATAGACGAGTTCCTGTCGGCTTCTACATGGGGCTTACTGGGAAATCTCTGACGGGAAATCACGAATCCAGTCGCTTAGGCGCGCAGTTTAATTAGAATGTGCGTATGGCATCGTTGGCCTGGAGGCCCCATCCGGTGAAGTTCGGCCGGCAACTGCAAGTCTTATTTCAGTCGACGCCACATTGGGAGACTTGCGCGCCGGTGATCAGGAGGAAATGATAATGACAACACAACACCCAGTCCCCCGAGCGGAGAAAATCTAAAACCCGGCCGGGACTCGAACCCGGGCCCGCTTGTATGGGAGGCGAGCACGTTACCAACCACCTAAGCAGGCGGACCAGCTTAATTAGAATCTGCGGCGTCACAAGCTTGTCAGATCGCACAGTACTATGTTCACTAGCAAAAGGTCTGTAAATTCAAAACAGAGAGCACGAAATAAGTGTGCGGACTATGTTTGTTAGCCCGGCAGAATTAACTGATGGCAACGTGCGTTTTTAGGGGACTCAGCGAAACAGACTACTGCTGTAATTAGCAATCGGTAGCCGGCCATGTAGTGAAGCGTGTTTTAGCGCAGTGTAGTAGCACAGAGCAGGACGTGGGAGGCACAACGCGTACAGAGATGCCATCAGTCACAGTTAAAAGCCTGCAGGGACAGGTGCAGGGAAAACACGCTTCGGCACTCTACCTCTGCTGGAACTGGGCCACTAAGTCATCGCAAGCGCGCCACACACACACACACATACACACACACACACTCACACAGCACAACGCCCAGTCCCTGAGGGGAGAAAATCTCCCACCCCAGCCGGGAATTGAATCCAGGCCCACGTGCGTGGCATTCCAACGCGCTGACCATGGGTTTCGTAGAAATCTACGAATATGAGATATTGACCCTATGACTCATTTTAGAAGATAGACTGAATAAAGGCGTGCCTACATTTATAGCATTTGGGGATTTAGAGAAAGCTTTTAATATTGTTGAAATTCTGAAGGTAGCAAGGATAAAATACAGAGAGCGAAAGGTTATCTGTGGTGTCAACGCCAGGTAGGTAGGTGGTAGCCTTTAAATCGGCCGCGGTCCGCTAGTATACGACGGACCCGCGTGTCGCCACTGTCAGTGATTCCAGACCGAGCGCCGCCACACGGCAGGTCTAGAGAGACGTACTAGCACTCGCCCCAGCTGTACAGCCGACGTTAATAGCAATGGTTCACTGACAAATTACGCTCTCATTTGCCGAGACGATAGTTAGCATAGCCTTCAGCTACGTCATTTGCTACGACCTAGCAAGGCACCATTACCAGTTTATATTGAGATTGTAAAACATGTACCGTCAAGAGCGATGTACACCAATTATGGATTAAAGTTAGGTATTCAAGCAACTCCGTACTTTATTTATTAGACTCAACTCCTTTAATTGTTCCAGATCTCACGCCAGTCTGCATGAGCTTAACCGCGTGCATTTCGGCCTCCTCTAGCAACACGGTGTTGGCTCTTCTGCCAACACATAACATTATCCACAGCTTATACACAAACCAGATTGACGTTATGGTACACAAAACAGGTCCGAACGCTGTTGCAGAGGCAACGGAAAAAGCATGCGAAATTCAGAAGAACGCGAAATCCCGAAGATTGGCTAAAATTTACAGACGCGCGAAATTTGGCACGGACTTCAATGCGAGATGCCTCCTTTAATAGGTTCCACAACGAAACATTGTCTGGAAATTTGGTAGAAAATCCGAAAAAATTCTGGTCGTATGTAAAGTACACAAGCGGCAAGACGCAGTCAATACCTTCGCTGCGCAGTGCCGATGGTACTGTTACCGACGACTGTGCCGCTAAAACGGAGTTATTGAACGCAGTTTTCCGAAATTCCTTCACCAGGGAAGACGAATGGAATATTCCAGAATTTGAAACACGAACAGTTGCTAGCATGAGTTTCTTAGAAGTAGATACCTTAGGGATTGCGAAGCAACTCAAATCGCTTGATACGGGCAAGTCTTCAGGTCCAGATTGTATACCGATTAGGTTCCTTTCAGATTACGCTGATACAATAGCTCCCTACTTAGCAATCATATACAACCGCTCGCTCACCGATAGATCTGTACCTACAGATTGGAAAATTGCGCAGGTCGCACCAGTGTTTAAGAAGGGTAGTAGGAGTAATCCATCGAACTACAGACCTATAGCATTGACGTCGGTTTGCAGTAGGGTTTTGGAGCATATACTGTATTCAAACATTATGAATCACCTCGAAGGGAACGATCTACTGATACGTAATCAGCATTGTTTCAGAAAACATCGTTCTTGTGCGATGCAGCTAGCTCTTTATTCGCACGAAGTAATGGCCGCTATCGACAGGGGATCTCAAGCTGATTCCGTATTTCTAGATTTCCGGAAAGCTTTTGACACCGTTCCTCACAAGCGACTTCTAATCAAGCTGCGGGACTATGGGGTATCGTCTCAATTGTGCGACTGGATTCGTGATTTCCTGTCAGGAAGGTCGCAATTCGTAGTAATAGACGGCAAATCATCGAGTAAAACTGAAGTGATATCAGGTGTTCCCAGGGAAGCGTCCTGGGACCTCTGCTGTTCCTGATCTATAAAAATGACCTGGGTGACAATATGAGCAGTTCTCTTAGGTTGTTCGCAGATGATGCTGTAATTTACCGTCTAGTAAGGTCATCCGAAGACCAGTATCAGTTGCAAAGCGATTTAGAAAAGATTGCTGTATGGTGTGGCATGTGGCAGTTGACGCTAAATAACGAAAAGTGTGAGGTGATCAACATGAGTTCCAAAAGAAATCCGTTGGAATTCGATTACTCGATAAATAGTACAATTCTCAAGGCTGTCAATTCCATTAAGTACCTGGGTGTTAAAATTACGAACAACTTCAGTTGAAAAGACCACATAGATAACATTGTGGGGAAGGCGAGCCAAGGGTTGCGTTTCATTGGCAGGACACTTAGAAGATGCAACAAGTCCACTAAAGAGACAGCTTACATTACACTCGTTCGTCCTCTGTTAGAATATTGCTGCGCGGTGTGGGATCCTTACCAGGTGGGATTGACGGAGGACATCGAAAGGGTGCAAAAAAGGGCAGCTCGTTTTGTATTATCACGTAATAGGGGAGAGAGTGTGGAAGATATGATACGCGAGTTGGGATGGAAGTCATTAAAGCAAAGACGTTTTTCGTCGCGGCGAGATCTATTTACGAAATTTCAGTCACCAACTTTCTCTTCCGAATGCGAAACTATTTTATTGAGCCCAACCTACATAGGTAGGAATGATCATCAAAATAAAATAAGAGAAATCAGAGCTCGAACAGAAAGGTTTAGGTGTACGTTTTTCCCACGCGCTGTTCGGTAGTGGAATGATAGAGAGACAGTATGATTGTTGTTCGATGAACACTCTGCCAAGCACTTAAATGTGAATTGCAGAGTAATCATGTAGATGTAGATGCAGATGTAGAAATGTAGAAGGGCATCATTGAGAAGGGGGGGGGGGGGGGACGAAGTCAGGGTAGTAGCCTATCCCCAGTGTTAATTCAATCTACACGTTAAGCAAGGAGTGAAGGAAAGGGAATTAAAGTTCAAGGGAAAAATAATAACTTTGAGATCTACCGAAGACATTGTGATTGTGTCAGAGACGGCAAAAGACTTGGAAGCTCAGCTGAATGGGAGGATAATGTATTGGAAAGTGTTTATGATATTAATGTCAACAAATGTAAAACAAACGTGACAGAATGTAGCCGCATTGTACAGTGTGGGGCAAATGGTGTCCCGGATGTGATTGGACGTGAATGTATGCATACAACAAAATCCCATGACGCGCACACTACACGTACGCCCACCACGTAATCCACACCGGTTCAGACCGTAGTGCGGGCTATGTTATTGTGAGTGGAGCAGTGAAAAGGGGACGATGGAACTCACAGTGGAGCAGCGGGTTTGATTGTGGAAAGTTATGTGACAACTAAGTCGTGGAAACGGAGTTGTTAGATGTTTGCTGAGAAGTTTAATGGTGTTAAAGTGCCAGGAAAGAGTACCATGCAATACTTACTCCGAAAATTGCGGCAGACAGGATCTGTTCTGAGTATCACGGTATAACTGTATAAGGAGAGATGTGTGTATGGGGTCACTTATCACGGGATAATTATATATTTTTATTTTTATAATTATATTTTATGATTAAATATTGTGGGCTAGCGTGAGACTTTTAATTAATTTATACCGCCATAACACTTGTGCGGACATCGGCTGCCCCGAAGTACGTACAATTTAATATTTTAAACATAGCTGCACAACAGCAACGGTTTCACGTAATAAAATTATAAACAGCCGACCAGTTGGAATGAATAAAGAAATTCTTTACCTAGGTTTCGACAAATATAAATTTTTCTTCTTGACAAGGTAACGATTTTACATTAGTAAGGACTAATGTACCATCGCCGTTTTTACAATTGTCGGCATAGATCCATGTGTCAAAAATAAAATATAGCCCTAGAATTAGGGTTTGTCACGTTAATATAAAATAGCTCATGGATCTTGCAGAGCTCAGAGCTCACAACCGACTCGGTTGTGAGCTCTGCAACATCCATGAGCTATTTTATATTAACGTGACAAACCCTAATTCTAGGGCTATATTTTATATTAACGTGACAAACCCTAATTCTAGGACTATATTTTATTTTTGACACATGGATCTATGCCGACAATTGTAAAAACGGCGATGGTACATTAGTCCTTACTAATGTAAAATCGTTACCTTCTGAAGAAGAAAAATTTATATTTGTCGAAACCTATGTAAAGAATTTCTTTATCCATTGCAACTGGTCGGCTGTTTATAATTTTATTACGATATAATATGTTTTAAACATAACGCGCGACTCACCGTCTTCTAATAAATAGTTTGCGTGAGCGCTGCTATTTAGAAAATATGCGTGGTCTTACGCAAACTGTAGTTATTAATATGGGTCTCAGGGGCTACTGGTTATTTGTGTACCAAATTTCACAAAGATTAACTGAGATATTACGGAGCTTATTGAATGGAATGATTTTCAATATTTCTTGTTCATTATTTGCAAGGTAAAACTGGAAAAATCTCATTTGCCGTTAAGCGGCCAAAATGAAACATACTGAACTCATTCAGTGCTGTGAATTTTAGTAAATGAAATCTGTCACTACTCTTTTTAACTTTGAAATTAATGAGAGGTCAAAACTGAGAAGTCCCTCGCATTTACACTTAATAACATGAATCGTCAGCGTAATGGCCGACCAAATGCTGCTAGGGAAGAAGAGCTGCCCGCAACTCGAACTTCTGAAAAAACTTTGTTAATTATAGTTAATGTTTACTATCATGAGAGGTGCCCACTAAGTCAGTAATATACACTTTCTAATAACAAGTTCTATTATATTTTGCAAAAATACAGAGAAACTTACATTAATTATTATCCAGCGCTACAATGGCGGCCTACCTCTAGATAAAACAAAAAAGGAGTGAACTCCATCAAAAGCATTTTCTCTGATCTTCATGGCCTATGTTACACATAGATTATGCAAAAAACTGTGTTTTGTTAATTAAATCGATATCTGTGTTTTTATAATAATAATTTACGATCTTCACTATTTGTTATACATCGCGCAGACGTTCTTCGTCTTTAGATAATTTATGGTTCACATGTCGCATAACAAAAACTTCTTTTCCCTTTCTCCAAACGTCCATTTATGTGACGTACCGTCACATGAGCAAGTCAAAAAAACATTCCGAAACGTGCCTGAACACCAAACAATGTCGCTGCAGTTCACCCTACATGAACCCGGTGCCTGACGCAAGAGACCAGCACATCACGTCGATCATGCTGACGAATATTGCACCTGGACCTGCACTTGCATCCCTATCGACAGTCTGTTGTTCGTGCAGCATAGCCGGTCCGTGTGCGATTACTTTGTGTGGGGAGCCCTCAAGTCCAAAGGTGTGTCGCAACAACCCTCATAGTCTTCAAGAACTGCAGCAGAACTTTTCGGATGAGGCTGAAGCAATTCCAGCAGTCCAGCTTCGATCCGCCTTCAGCAACTTGCTGACTAGGGCCGGATGAATGATGGTCACTTTCAACATCTGCCACAGTCGAGTTTGTATGGTATTTCCTTTCCTCTGCTGTGTTTCTTTGCACCCTGGAATTCTGTTCTCTGGGCCACTTTTAATTGCCCCATACTGTATTAGATGATGCTAAGGGACAATGTTAGGAAATGAAACACTGATAATAGGAGACGAGTTTTGCTAGTTGGGTAGTAAATAGCTGACAATAGTATAAGCAGAGAGGAGAAAAAAATGCAGACTGTCAACAGCAACAAAAGCGTGTATGAATGAGAGAAATGTTTTAAGATCTAACATAGAAAAATGGAAATAATCGTATGGCGTCAGTGGCCGGGTGTTCCCAGTCGTGAAGTTCGGCCGCCAAGTGCAGGTCTTATTGAGTGCGACGCCACATTGGGCGACTTGCTCGTCGACAGTGGGCATGAAATGATGATGAGGACAGCACAACACCCAGTCCCTGCGGGGCGAAAATCTCCCGACCCAGCCGGGAATCGAGTGTGGCATTCCAACAAGCTGACCACTTTTTTTTTTTCATTTTGTTCGTTATGGTTCGTTGTATTTCGTAGTTGCGGACGTCACATGACATCCGTTCAAGCTCGTTGTTGATCCTTTCACTCAGTTTTTTTATTACAGAGGCCAGCCAGCTCTCTGACCGAACACGCTCGGCTACCATTCAGCTAATGGGATGGGCGATCTAACGTAAATTTAAGACTTAGAAACTGTTTTCTGAAAGTATTGGTTTGCACTATAGCCTTATACGGAAGAAAACATGGGCTGTGCAGGGTACAAACAAAAAGAAAATAGAAGTTTTGGAAAGTGATGCTACAGAAAAAAAGCTTTATATTAGATGGGTAGATTAGATAACTTATGAAGGGGTATTAAATGTAATCACGGAAAAAAGAAATTCGTTGTACAACTCAGCTAAAAGAACGGATACGTTTATAGGAGACAATCTGAGGAATCAAGAAACAGTTAATTTCGTAATGGGGGGAAGGAGGGGGGGCGGAAGTATGAGAGGTGAAAATTGTATAGGGAGCCCGCAGGTCAAAGTAATTAGGTTGAAATTTGAAGAGATTTCTACAGTATAGACTAGTGTGGGGAGCTGCATCAAATCATACTTCAGACTGAAGACCACAACATCAACAACAAGAAACATTTCTTTGGCCTGACAGGATTAGAGTTTTCACGCCCTGTCTTACATCTACACTCCTGGAAATGGAAAAAAGAACACATTGACACCGGTGTGTCAGACCCACCATACTTGCTCCGGACACTGCGAGAGGGCTGTGCAAGCAATGATCACACGCACGGCACAGCGGACACACCAGGAACCGCGGTGTTGGCCGTCGAATGGCGCTAGCTGCGCAGCATTTGTGCACCGCCGCCGTCAGTGTCAGCCAGTTTGCCGTGGCATACGGAGCTCCATCGCAGTCTTTAACACTGGTAGCATGCCGCGACAGCGTGGACGTGAGCCGTATGCGCAGTTGACGGACTTTGAGCGAGGGCGTATAGTGGGCATGCGGGAGGCCGGGTGGACGTACCGCCGAATTGCTCAACACGTGGGGCGTGAGGTCTCCATAGTACATCGATGTTGTCGCCAGTGGTCGGCGGAAGGTGCACGTGCCCGTCGACCTGGGACCGGACCGCAGCGACGCACGGATGCACGCCAAGACCGTAGGATCCTACGCAGTGCCGTAGGGGACCGCACCGCCACTTCCCAGCAAATTAGGGACACTGTTGCTCCTGGGGTATCGGCGAGGACCATTCCCAACCGTCTCCATGAAGCTGGGCTACGGTCCCGCACACCGTTAGGCCGTCTTTCGCTCACGCCCCAACATCGTGCAGCCCGCCTCCAGTGGTGTCGCGACAGGCGTGAATGGAGGGACGAATGGAGACGTGTCGTCTTCAGCGATGAGAGTCGCTTCTGCCTTGGTGCCAATGATGGTCGTATGCGTGTTTGGCGCCGTGCAGGTGAGCGCCACAATCAGGACTGCATACGACCGAGGCACACAGGGCCAACACCCGGCATCATGGTGTGGGGAGCGATCTCCTACACTGGCCGTACACCACTGGTGATCGTCGAGGGGACACTGAATAGTGCACGGTACATCCAAACCGTCATCGAACCCATCGTTCTACCATTCCTAGACCGGCAAGGGAACTTGCTGTTCCAACAGGACAATGCACGTCCGCATGTATCCCGTGCCACCCAACGTGCTCTAGAAGGTGTAACTCAACTACCCTGGCCAGCAAGATCTCCGGATCTGTCCCCCATTGAGCATGTTTGGGACTGGATGAAGCGTCGTCTCACGCGGTCTGCACGTCCAGCACGAACGCTGGTCCAACTGAGGCGCCAGGTGGAAATGGCATGGCAAGCCGTTCCACAGGACTACATCCAGCATCTCTACGATCGTCTCCATGGGAGAATAGCAGTCTGCATTGCTGCGAAAGGTGGATATACACTGTACTAGTGCCGACACTGTGCATGCTCTGTTGCCTGTGTCTATGTGCCTGTGGTTCTATCAGTGTGATCATGTGATTTATCTGACCCCAGGAATGTGTCAATAAAGTTTCCCCTTCCTGGGACAATGAATTCACGGTGTTCTTATTTCAATTTCCAGGAGTGTAATTAGAGATTCTTAGGGAGTTGACACCGCAATGCGCGTAATACAAGAGCACAGGGACTAGTCATCAGAACGAATGCTGTAAAAGCGGGACTGAGAAATCAACAGAAGATGCGTCATTCAGACCTTGCATAGAATCTGGTGACACAGTCGACCTCATCCTGAGCTATTGCTAAAAGATCACCCAACAGAGAGATAATTTCGTCGTGCATTTGATATACTGAAACTGGTAACAGAACGCCAGCTACACAACAGAGACATAATGTCGTCGTGCATTTGATGTACTGAAACTGGTAACAGAACACCAGCTACTTGTGGCAAAGAACTTGGGTGACATGAACCAGAATAAGTGGTCGAAAATGAACAACCCGACCAGTGTGGAATTTTATACTGGGCAATCATTAGGACAAAATAATCCGGACATCAAAATCGTGGATAAAGAGGAAATATGCATTGTCGCCACTCCTATTCCGGGCGACAGTAGGACGGGCGACTGCAAAAGCTTACAAGATGTCAATACCTGAAAATTGAACTTGAGCGGCTCTTGCGTAAACCAGTACGACTGGTCCCAGTGCTTCTTGGCACAGTGTGTGTAGTGTCAAAAGATCTGATTGAGTACTTTTAAACCTTTAGTATCCATAATATATCCATCTGCCAACTACAAAAAGCGAGTTTACTTCGATCTCTGAGCATCGTACATCACAACATCACGGATCTTAGCCGTTTGGAAAGTGTGTGAGCGGCAATAAAATAAGAAATACGGCACAGTGATATCCTATGCAGTGTTTACTGCTATCTTTTATCTCAGTAATAACAGTTACTATCCTAACGAATATACTGATACAGTAATGTCAGTCTTATCAACATAGTGATTCTATGAAATTTGTATATGACAAAATGTTCCTGTCGATAAGAGCAATGACGTACTAACCGAAGATGCACAGCAGCAATACAGAGGAAATCAAATCTAGAAAAGAAATGGAACGAGTCGAGTAATAATAATGAGAAGTAGTAGGTTCAAGGTTGTTGAGATGGAGGTGGAATAAAACACGAAATAAATAGGGATGAGTGACGTGACATTATGAGAAGCCAGCTAGTGGAGAGGGAGGCTGTTGTGTTTTGATAGCTCGCAACGGCTAGCCGACTGAGCGAGAAATGCAGGTATAGCCCGGTACGGTGGCCGATGGGCAGTGAGCAAAAAAATGGTTCAAATGGCTCTGAGCACTATGGGACTTAACTTCTAAGGTCATCAGTCCCCTAGAACTTAGAACTACTTAAACCTAACTAACCTAAGGACATCACACACATCCATGCCCGAGGCAGGATTCGAACCTGCGACCGTAGCGGTCGCGCGGTTCCGGACTGAAGCGCCTAGAACCGCTTGGCCACCAAGGTCGGCGGCAGTGAGCAGTTTTCGTCTAAAGCGCTGCACGAATTCATTCATTTGTTCGGAAGGGGAGGCTGACAAGTGTTTTCTAGCTTTCACCCAGTCTACGACGACAGAATCAAAGCGCACGCCCGGCAATCTTGTTCAAACCATTTTACAGAAGGTAAAAAAATCATTGTTACTTTACTTATAGTTTAAATGTCTGGTTCATGCTGATGTGCTCATTTCGTTAATGGTCATAGTTATTGTGATGTTTACGAGGAAGTAAGACACTGCGCGAAATTTAGAAAAGTGTGCAATGAAAAATAGAGGTCGCTATGATTTGAGCCCCCCCATGAACCATGGACCTTCCCGTTGGTGGGGAGGCTTGCGTGCCTCAGCGATACAGATGGCCGTACCGTAGGTGCAACCACAACGGAGGGGTATCTGTTGAGAGGCCAGACAAACATGTGATTCCTGAAGAGGGGCAAGCAGCCTTTTCAGTAGTTGCAGGGTCAACAGTCTGGATGATTGACTGATCTGGCCTTGTAACATTAACCAAAACGGCCTTGCTGTGCTGGTACTGCGAACGGCTGAAAGCAAGGGGAAACTACAGCCGTAATTTTTCCGAGGACATGCAGCTCTACTGTATGATTAAATGATGATGGCGTCCTCTTGGGTAAAATATTCCGGAGGTAAAATAGTCCCCCATTCGGATCTCCGGGCGGGGACTACTCAGGAGGACGTCGTTATCAGGAGAAAGAAAACTGACATTCTACGGATCGGAGCGTGGAATGTCAGATCCCTTAATCGGGCAGGTAGGTTAGAAAATTTAAAAAGGGAGATGGATAGGTTAAAGTTAGATATAGTGGGAATTAGTGAAGTTCGGTGGCAGGAGGAACAAGACTTTTGGTCAGGTGATTACAGGGTTATAAATACAAAATCAAATAGGGGTAATGTAGGAGTAGGTTTAATAATGAATAAAAAAAATAGGAGTGCGGGTAAGCTACTACAAACAGCATAGTGAACGCATTATTGTGGCCAAGATAGACACAAAGCCCATGCCTACTACAGTAGTACAAGTTTATATGCCAACTAGCTCTGCAGATGATGAAGAAATAGATGAAATGTATGACGAGATAAAAGAAATTATTCAGGTAGTGAAGGGAGACGAAAATTTAATAGTCATGGGTGACTGGAATTCGTCAGTAGGAAAAGGGAGAGAAGGAAACATAGTAGGTGAATATGGATTGGGGGGAAGGAATGAAAGAGGAAGCCGCCTTGTAGAATTTTGCACAGAGCATAACTTAATCATAGCTAACACTTGGTTCAAGAATCATGAAAGGAGGCTGTATACATGGAAGAAGCCTGGAGATACTGACAGGTTTCAGATAGATTATATAATGGTAAGACAGAGATTTAGGAACCAGGTTTTAAATTGTAAGACATGTCCTGGGGCAGATGTAGATTCTGACCACAATCTATTGGTTATGAACTGCAGATTGAAACTGAAGAAACTGCAAAAAGGTGGGAATTTAAGAAGATGGGACCTGGATAAACTGAAAGAACCAGAGGTTGTAGAGAGTTTCAGGGAGAGCATTAGGGAACAATTGACAGGAATGGGGGAAGAAATACAGTAGAAGAAGAATGGGTAGCTCTGAGGGATGAAGGGGTGAAGGCAGCAGACGATCAAGTAGGTAAAAAGACGCGGGCTGATAGAAATCCTTGGGTAACAGAAGAAATATTGAATTTAATTGATGAAAGGAGAAAATATAAAAATGCAGTAAATGAAGCAAGCGAAAAGGAATACTAACGTCTCAAAAATGAAATCGACGGGAAGTGCAAAATGGCTAAGCAGGGATGGCTAGAGGACAAATGTAAGGATGTAGAGGCTTGTCTCCCTAGGGGTAAGATGGATACTGCCTACAGGAAAATTAAAGAGACCTTTGGAGAGAAGAGAACCACTTGTATGAATATCAAGAGCTCAGTGGGCAACCCAGTTCTAAGCAAAGAAGGGAAAGCAGAAAGGTGGAAGGAGTATATAGAGGGTTTATACAAGGGCGATGTACTTGAGGACAATATTATGGAAATGGAAGAGGATGTAGATGAAGATGAAATGGGAGATAAGATACTGCGTGAAGAGTTTGACAGAGCACTGAAAGACCTGAGTCAAAACAAGGCCCCGGGAGTAGACAACATTCCATTAGAACTACTGATGGCCTCGGGAGAGCCAGTCCTGACAAAACTCTACCATCTGGTGAGCACGATGTATGAGACAGGCGAAATACCCTCAGACTTCAAGAAGAATATAATAATTCCAATCCCAAAGAAAGAAGGTGTTGACAGATGTGAAAATTACCGAACAATCAGTTTAATAAGTCACAGCTGCAAAATACTAACGCGAATTCTTTACAGACGAATGGAAAAACTGGTAGAAGCCGACCTCGGGGAAGATCAGTTTGGATTCCGTAGAAATGTTGGAACACGTGAGGCAATACTGACCTTACGACTTATCTTAGAAGAAAGATTAAGAAAAGACAAACCTACGTTTCTAGCATTTGTAGACGTAGAGAAAGCTTTTGACAATGTTGACTGGAATACTCTCTTTCAAATTCTGAAGGTGGCAGGGGTAAAATACAGGGAGCGAAAGGCTATTTACAATTTGTACAGAAACCAGATGGCAGTTATAAGAGTCGAGGGACATGAAAGGGAAGCAGTGGTTGGGAAGGGAGTGAGACAGGGTTGTAGCCTCTTCCCGATGTTATTCAATCTGTATATTGAGCAAGCAGTAAAGGAAACAAAAGAAAAATTCGGAGTAGGTATTAAAATTCATGGAGAAGAAGTAAAAACTTTGAGGTTCGCCGATGACATTGTAATTCTGTCAGAGACAGCAAAGGACTTGGAAGAGCAGTTGAACGGAATGGACAGTGTCTTGAAAGGAGGATATAAGATGAACATCAACAAAAGCAAAACGAGGATAATGGAATGTAGTCAAATTAAGTCAGGTGATGCTGAGGGAATTAGATTAGGAAATAAGACACTTAAAGTAGTAAAGGAGTTTTGCTATCTAGGGAGTAAAATAACCGATGATGGTCGAAGTAGAGAGGATATAAAATGTAGACTGGCAATGGCAAGGAAAGCGTTTCTCAAGAAGAGAAATTTGTTAACATCGAATATAGATTTAGGTGTCAGGAAGTCGTTTCTGAAAGTATTTGTATGGAGTGTAGCCATGTATGGAAGTGAGACATGGACGATAACTAATTTGGACAAGAAGAGAATAGAAGCTTTCGAAATGTGGTGCTACAGAAGAATGCTGAAAATAAGGTGGGTAGATCACGTAACTAATGAGGAGGTATTGAATAGGATTGGGGAGAAGAGAAGTTTGTGGCACAACTTGACTAGAAGAAGGGATCGGTTGGTAGGACATGTTCTGAGGCATCGAGGGATCACAATTTTAGCATTGGAGGGCAGCGTGGAGGGTAAAAATCGTAGAGGGAGACCAAGAGATCAATACACTAAGCAGATTCAGAAGGATGTAGGTTGCAGTAGGTACTGGGAGATGAAGAAGCTTGCAAAGGATAGAGTAGCATGGAGAGCTGCATCAAACCAGTCTCAGGACTGAAGACCACAACAACAACAATGATTTTGAGTTTGATACATTTTACACAATATGTTGTTGCATGTGAAATTTCGCTAACATATTGAATTTTGCTTGAGACTTAGGTAGAGGTGGCTGTCTGTCACCAGTCTTAAGGAGCCTGATCTGATGTAGCACAGTCGTTTGTGATCGGGTCGTGCCAGCGATAAAGCCGGAGTGAAATATCTACAACTTTCCTCATATTTCGTAAACAGTTTCAGATATCGAAAGGAGATTTTGGCAAATGATAGCACACAAAGAAGAGAGTATTTTACGATATCGTTATTATGTAAAACTTCATTATCTACGATGTTATTCCAATAAATACAGACTTTTTCGACGAAATAATGCCATTTTTAATGGCCATCTACAGCTGGTGAAACGAGAAATTCTATGGGTTTTGGAATAATATAAGTGAAGACATTACACTTTTTTTTGTACCGAGTGTGTGGTTTTTCATAAGCTACTGACCTTAGTTTTCTTCAGTTTCTCACTTAATAAACCACTGTTTCAGAATTCCCTCGCAACTGTGTCTGCACAGCACGTTAGGGAAGTGAGACTCTGTAAACTGCGCTGTGGTTTTGCAAAAGAGGCAGATTTTAACATACCAACCAGAGAAATGCGTAGGTTTTATTCAAAATTCACCACTCATGGCGCTTCTCTGAAAGTTACAAATGGTTAACAAGCCAGGCGAAAATAAATCGCTGTATTTTCGACGGAATTCTTTTTAGATACTAATGAAAGCAGAGGTAACAGTAGGTGTTTTTGAATGGCGATCAGGCAAGTGTGAGCGTGGAGGGACCCCACTTAATATTTACAAGAAATGTGAACGTAGGCTTCAATATATAAGAGCACTTCCCCTCCAGCGCTCGGTATTTCTCCTCCAACGCCTGCTCATAACCCCCACCATTACCACTCTCCCCATGTGTGCCTTGCTGTCTGTGCATCTGCCGGCCACAGCTTGGCATTCTGCGCGGATTGTAAGCTGATGGCTGAGCGATCGATGTGGGATTTTTCCTGAGACCAGGGTGTGAGTGCTGAATGAAGGATATTGACGACTCAGTGATGGCTAAGGTGGACAAAATGACAGATAAATATTATATTTCAATGAAACTGCATTATAAACCCTAAAACCATGGTACAGAAAAACAGAGTGCACCAAAGAAATAGTGCTAATGAGACGCTACCACCGAATTTGTACATGGAGAACTTCGAGGAGGAAGCCCTGTCGTCATCCGTATGGAAACCTACTTGCTTTTTCCGTTACGTGGACGACACGTTCGTCATCTGGCCACATGGTATGGATAAACTCCTTGACTTCCTTACACATCTAAACTCCATACACCCCAACATCAAATTCACTATGGAGACTGAAACGGAGGGTAAATTACCTTTCCTTGACGTCTTGGTCAAGAGAAGGGCTGACGGCACCCTAGGTCATGGGGTGTATCGGAAGGCTACGCACACTGATCTGTATTTGCATGCAGACAGCTGCCACCACCCTTCACAGAGGAATGGGGTACTTAAAACTCTAGTACATAGGGCGCGCACTATCTCTGACGCAGAGAGTCTACCCCAGGAATTGGAACATCTGAGAACTGTATTTCGAAAAAATGGGTACTCAGAGTGGCAGATTCAACGTGCTCTCCGCCCAACCACTGCAGCACAACTTGTTGAGATGGATGAAGTCACGAGGGAGGAGGTAGGCACTGCATTTATTCCATACACAGGCGCACTCTCGGGGAAAATCGCCCGCATTCTGAAGAAACACCGGGTCGGAACTGTGTTTTGTCCTCCAAATAAAACTCGTGCACTGGTGGGGAGCGCCAAAGATGACCTCGGTTTGAGGAAGGCCGGCGTGTACCAGATTCCGTGTCAATGTGGCAAGTCGTATATTGGTCAGACGATGCGTACCGTCGAGGATCGATGCCGTGAACACCAGAGGCACACACGACTGATGTATCCGAGCAAGTCGGCGGTCGCTGAACATTGTTTATCGGAAAATCACGCCATGGAGTATGACCGCACGAGGATTCTGGTACAGACGTCGAGATACTGGGACAGCGTTGTTAGAGAGGCCATCGAAATTCGCACCAATGACGACCTCATAAACCGGGACTGTGGCTATAATCTTAGCAAGGCTTGGGAACCAGCGATCGGGTTAATCAAGAGTAAATCGAGCAGACGTATAGTTGTGACGACCACGGCGGACAGAGCCATCACACCGACGTCATCTCAGACGCCGTCGCAATCTGTTCCACCGCGCGACCGTGGCGCTGGGCGCGAACGGCGGAGGGAGCGCGCCGCGGGCGGAGGGTATTTAAATCGGCCGCCGCCGCGACCGAAACCAGTTCCCTCTGAGCAGCCATAGCGTACGGATCTCCGTGCCGGCACGTTCACAGGAGCTCAGTCCGTCAGTTCACCTGATGATGGCGACATGTTTGATCGCCGAAATATTGTGCCCGTTGGACACTATAGACCGGCAGCATACCCGTGGATATTTTGATTATCAAATACGCCGGGAGAAACTCAAGAATCACATACCAATACTAAAACTCCTCCATTGTGGCTAGTAATATGGAGGCACTATGAGTGTGTCAGACCCTAATCTCGTATTTCTCGTGGATGATTACCCAGCATTTGCTATATCATGTTTATTTATAATTTTATGTAAATTATATCACACTGAAAAACGATATGGGCATGCTTCATTTTGTAGTATCTTAACATGTCTGTACAATTACCTTCAAATTTCAAACACGGTCATTACTCACGTGTCTAACTCGTGTATGGGTACCATTGTCGATATAACTAATCGAGCATAAACATCTACTTCCGGTGGATATTAGATCGCTGGCCTTCTGTAAGGTTCCAGTACGCAACAGTTCGCGCCTACGGGCGGGGAGTCCCTCCGTTTGACCGCGTACACTATTTAGGCAGACGCGGAAGAAGCAGTTCAGTCTGGGACGAGTGGCCAATGACGGCGTCAGGGTAGGGCCCAGAGTCGGAACGGTTTACGTTAATTTGATGAAATATCCGTACGATTAAGGTTTTGAGGACTTGAGTGAACGTAGGAAGTAATTCTGCAATTGTGGAAGAAGCTTTGTCAAGTTATTTGCAAGGAATCAAAAGTTATAAGTAGAATTGAAATCTCCAAAACTACGTTAACGAAGTGATCGTTGACATTATCTGATTTGTAAGAAGTTATAATGTGTGTTAGTAAGTTAGTTCAACCGTTCAGAAAGTACTTCTCAAGATAAATTTTACGCTCTGGCTACACGGAGTGAGTGCTCTGAATTTAGGTATGTATCGAATTAGAGACCGTTTACTTACCTCAAGAATTAATAAACTGTGTTTCCATAGAGTTACTTTTATCATTTGAAAATATCGTTAAATATAGATCCGTATGAGCTTAGGAAGCAGTATGTAGATTGACTTCAGCCACATTGAAAATTCGACAACCGCCTCTTATTTGGTTGTAATGGAAAACCCTCTTCTCTCACTTCTCCGATAGCCTAAAGAACTAATAAATAACAAAGGGTGGCTACAGTTGATCAGCAGTGTGTGATGTGACAGAAAGTATTTAAGGGTGGGCAGTGGGGCGCGGTGTCTTTTTGAGGGCTCTTTGTGCGTTGGTCGGTCTTTGTTGGTGAATTTGTCTAGTGGCTGAAAGGCCGAGTAGCAGCGTGAGTTACATATTCTAAATTTACCTTATACACTCCTGGAAATTGAAATAAGAACACCGTGAATTCATTGTCCCAGGAAGAGGAAACTTTATTGACACATTCCTGGGGTCAGATACATCACATGATCACACTGACAGAACCACAGGCACATAGACACAGGCAACAGAGCATGCATAATGTCGGCACTAGTACAGTGTATATCCACCTTTCGCAGCAATGCAGACTGCTATTCTCCCATGGAGACGATCGTAGAGATGCTGGATGTAGTCCTGTGGAACGGCTTGCCATGCCATTTCCACCTGGCGCCTCAGTTGGACCAGCGTTCGTGCTGGACGTGCAGACCGCGTGAGACGACGCTTCATCCAGTCCCAAACATGCTCAATGGGGGACAGATCCGGAGATCTTGCTGGCCAGGGTAGTTGACTTACACCTTCTAGAGCACGTTGGGTGGCACGGGATACATGCGGACGTGCATTGTCCTGTTGGAACAGCAAGTTCCCTTTGCCGGTCTAGGAATGGTAGAACGATGGGTTCGATGACGGTTTGGATGTACCGTGCACTATTCAGTGTCCCCTCGACGATCACCAGTGGTGTACGGCCAGTGTAGGAGATCGCTCCCCACACCATGATGCCGGGTGTTGGCCCTGTGTGCCTCGGTCGTATGCAGTCCTGATTGTGGCGCTCACCTGCACGGCGCCAAACACGCATACGACCATCATTGGCACCAAGGCAGAAGCGACTCTCATCGCTGAAGACGACACGTCTCCATTCGTCCCTCCATTCACGCCTGTCGCGACACCACTGGAGGCGGGCTGCACGATGTTGGGGCGTGAGCGGAAGACGGCCTAACGGTGTGCTGGACCGTAGCCCAGCTTCATGGAGACGGTTCCGAATGGTCCTCGCCGATACCCCAGGAGCAACAGTGTCCCTAATTTGCTGGGAAGTGGCGCTGCGGTCCCCTACGGCACTGCGTAGGATCCTACGGTCTTGGCGTGCATCCGTGCGTCGCTGCTGTCCGGTCCCAGGTCGACGGGCACGTGCACCTTCCGCCGACCACTGGCGACAACATCGATGTACTGTAGAGACCTCACGCCCCACGTGTTGAGCAATTCGGCGGTACGTCCACCCGGCCTCCCGCATGCCCACTATACGCCCTCGCTCAAAGTCCGTCAACTGCACATACGGTTCACGTCCACGCTGTCGCGGCATGCTACCAGTGTTAAAGACTGCGATGGAGCTCCGTATGCCACGGCAAACTGGCTGACACTGACGGCGGCGGTGCACAAATGCTGCGCAGCTAGCGCCATTCGACGGCCAACACCGCGGTTCCTGGTGTGTCCGCTGTGCCGTGCGTGTGATCATTGCTTGTACAGCCCTCTCGCAGTGTCCGGAGCAAGTATGGTGGGTCTGACACACCGGTGTCAATGTGTTCTTTTTTCCATTTCCAGGAGTGTAATTGGGATAATTTTGTCAGTGCGAGTTAAATACTTTAACGTTTTTGTTGAGCAGTACTGTCAAATACGCTAGAAACCAGCGAGGTGGCGCAGTGGCTAGCACACTGGACTCGCATTCGGGAGGAGGACGGTTCAATCCCGCGTCCGGCCATTCTGATTTAGGTTTCCCATATTTTCCCTAAATCGCTACAGGCAAATGCCGGGATGGTTCCTTTGAAAGGGCACGGCCGACTTCCTTCCCCATTCTTCCCCAATCGGAAGAGACTGATGACCTCGCAGTTTGCTCGTACGACATCCGCAAATTATTGATAAATTGGTTTTATCTTTTTGTAATCGACAAACTATGTGGGTTCACCTAAATTGTATATGTGTAAGCATTATTTAATAAAGATTTATTTAATTTAAACAATAGCCATTTGATTTCGTCAACATTGATGAACCTACGAGGATTACACAATGATTTACTTATTTATATACGATGGTTGGAACTTTAATAGTGGCAACTATTTATTTACAACTCGTACAAAATAGATACCTGTTTCAAAGTTTTACTGACCTTCAAAGTAGTCACCAGCAATGTGTATAACCCGTCGCCAGCGACGTGAAAGTCGTAGGATACTCTTAGCAGTGCCAGTTGTGTTGACAGTTCGAGCGGCGGGGTCTATTGCCCGCCGAATTTGTAGCATTTCTGAAGCTAATGCCGTGAAGTGTTTCTTCCAGTTTAGAAATGTAAGTGAACTCACGACGGCTTAAGTCAGGGGAGTGCAGTAGGTGGTATAGCACTTAGCAGCCCTATCAGACAAACAAATCAATAACAGCTTGCACTGTACTTGCTTGAGCATTGTCCTGCAAAATGATGGTCAGCTCCTGCAGAAAGTGTCATCACTTCTGTCTCTATGCTGTTTATTTTTGGAACACAACCTACGACCACCGCCGCTCGAACTGTCAACACAACTGGCACTGCTGAGAGTATCCTACGACTTCCACATCGCTGGCAACGGGTTATACACAATGCTGGTGACTACTTTGAAGGTCAGTAAGACTTTTAAACACGTATCTATTTTGTACGAGCTGAAAATAAAAAGTTGCCACTATCAAAGTTCCAACCCTCGTATATTATTCGAATTAAATGTCTAGGTTTCAAAATGATGGTGCACAATCAACTCCTCTGGCAATAACGACTCAAATCAACAAATTATCCACACCTACAGCAGCCTATAAAACCACCAGTGCGCTCGGACTGGGATACTGGTAACAATGTGAGTGAAATGCTGCAACGCTGGTGGACTGTAGAAAGACAGCTGGGATATATAGAAGTGAATTCAGGAATATGTAAACAGAAAAGGATTTAATTTCATCCTGAATGCAGCGACGTTTAAATCAGATACAGTTTGGTGAATGTTACAGACTCATATGGCTGAACGGGAGTAGGAAATGGAGAATGATTTAGTGCTATGGGCAGGTAGAGCCGAATACTGGACTTATCAGTTAATGTATTACACCTATGGATAGTGACAGATATTTGATATGCGAGACTAGATACTGAGGAAACCAGTGACTAAGAAATCAACGAAGAAACAAAGTGTGTGAAAAATCGCTTCCAGTGTCAGATCGACAAAATCATAACATTCATTTTTACAGTGGCGTTAAAAAGGAGGAAAGGATGAAAAGAAGGATTTGAATAGCAGCCAATGACAAGCACAGAAGAGAGAATTATGACTGTGCAATTTCAAATTACGGCCACGAAATTATCTTTGTCGGAACTTATACACCTATAAATGAGGCTGACAGTAGAGTCAGAGATGAGTTTTAACCAAAATTAACAAAGGTTCTAGAGAGAATACTCACCCACATAGAAAACATTTTAATGGGAGATTGTAATGGAAGAATAGGGCTGACCACCGACAATGTGTAACACCTCCGTTTACTTCGACCCGACCTGATCTGATCGAATAGCAGCCCAATAATTATTATTAATGTTACCGTGTACCTAATGGGGCTGGCAATCGGAATTGACTGCTACGGAAGTTGTTACTTTCCAGTTCGTCCTTCTCAAATGCTGTAATAATGAAATGTCTGGTAACAAGAAAAATACCAACACAGTTTCACTAATTACGAACCTATATTCGTCTCAAAAACACAAAAGGGAGGAGACAGCCACTGCCTTCGTCATACATATCTAATTACGGCTAATCTCAGCACAGGCTTCTTCCTTTTTTATTATCGTCACACGCTAATCCATCACTGCAATCCAACACTGCAATCCAAAGTGATGCCGGCGCGGTAGACGCGAAACCAAAATATCGGCACTAGAATGTCACTAATCACTTTCGTAATAATACTTCTTCACCTACCCGATATTATTCTAGCACAAAGGGGTTAAACTACGGCGATGGTAACTCCCTTTGTCGTTAGAGCCCTGCATTACAACAACTGGCCTCCACACACCTCTACCCGCAACATGGCAACTGACTCAACTCCACACTCGCTCTCGCAACACGACACAATCGATTGTTCGCCCTGTCTACCTGTGCCGAGTACAAACTTATAGTAAGGGCCTACGGACCCCTTACAAATGGAATAGATATATTTGAGACACTGGCCTTGAAAATTTTAAATGGTTCCTTCAAATGGTTCAAATGGCTCTGAGCGCTATGGGACTTAACTTCTAAAGTCATCAGTCCCCTAGAACTTAGAACTACTTAAACCTAACTAACCTAAGGACATGACACACATCCATGTCCGAGGCAGGATTCGAACCTGCGACCGTAGCGGCCGCGTGGTTCCAGACTATAGCGCCGTTAACCGCTTGGCCACCGCGGCCGGCAATGGTTCCTTCCCTTACAAGCAGATCCATAAGTAGGCATGAGACAGTCCTTCCAGAAATATCAGATCAATGATAGATTATATTATTCAAAATAAAAATTCGAACATAAAAAAGTGATGTTAAGAGTGTACAAGGGTGCAGTTTAGACCACTTCTTGTTAAATGCAAAGCTGATAGCAACATCTAAGCGGCAAAGATAAATTAAATACGTAAATATTCCTACGAGAACAATGGATACTATGAAATATAATTTACATTGTCTAAAACAAGAGCACATAAATTACTTTATAAATTACAGTTAGTAAGCAAACTGGGGCATCTAGAAGAAGGAAGAGCGGAGCATATGTATCAAGCAATTAAAAAGTGCCTACATGAAGCAGCGTTTAAAACACTGGGGCAGCGAAAACAACAGGTAAAGCTGCCTCCCCCCCCTCCCCCACGATGGTAGACTCGAAGCATTCAAGAAAAGGTACAGAAGTGAAAAAGGACACTTACAAAAGAAAAAACGAGGATACATATAGGGGGCACAAAAATGGCGGCAGCATGGAAAATATTGTAGGGTTGAGGAAAGAGGTAAAACAAAGAGTAAACATGCCGATTATCAGTCTGACAGAGCGGGGGAAGCATTTTAAAAGCATGGTAACAGCAGAAAGGATAGAGTCAAGGAAATAAAATGGGAGATGAGAGAGAACCAGGATGGTGAAGAGGGAGAGAAAATAACCATGAAAGAGATACAGAAGGCGGCTACACAGATAAAAATGGAGAAATTATCAGGACCTGGAAATGTACCTGCATAGTTAGTGATGTATCGTCCAGGTAATATGTACGAATATTAAACAAGTTATTTAACAACTGTATATGATGTGGCTAGGAAACTCTAGTAGAGCACAACTTAGTGTATTTAAGCCCTACACAAAGATAAAGGAAGCAAGAAAACGTGTGGCAGTTATCGTGGCAGAAGTGTCACAAGTTCAATTAGCAAGCTGTGCAGGAGGATTTTAAAATCAAGAATGGGAAAGATTATAACTGATGTGGAAGAACAAAGTGGCTTTCGCAGAGGCGGGTCATGTATAAATCAAATGTTTATCCTAAGAGAGATCATGGAGAAGAGATTGGAAAGTAATCTGAGCGGTCACAGGGCCTTCATAGATGTTGAAAAATCATTTGACACAGTGGTACTAAATATTTTGTTCAACGTCCTGTGGTCATGAGAACTGAAACATTTGGGTAAGTAGTGTCACAAATCTCTCCAATTCGGCTGAATTGTTCATTAAAGTGGGGAAAGAAATTGCCAGTGAGGCCTTTAGAGTAACTAAAGGACTGAAACGAGGATGTTGTCTGTCTTCCACACCCTTTAATACATATGTCCAGTCGGCACTGGATCTCTGGCGTAGAAGGTACATGAGAATGGGACTGAAGTAGGGAAACAGTGTTTGTATTCACCATTCTATGCTGTTGATCATTAATTAAGTATCTAGATAGTATTCTATCACATGTTGGTAAACGTGACAGAGAATCCAAAAATTAAATCCTGTACTTTGGTTGTCAAAAATGAGTTTAAAGTTTAAAATGCGATTACACAGATCGGTAGTGGAACCAGTAACAAGTTGTGGGAGACAGTGTTGGTTACTCACTCAAAGAAATAAAGAGAAACATAGAACCTTAGAAATAGACCACTTGAGGTTGAGCATATAGAATTTACCGACTTGATCCCGTTAGAAATTAGGAAATCGAAGAAGGGACGCAGACTCATTATAGTATTACCGACAGAACAGAAGAAAGACAGCTAGGATGGTTAGGACATGTCAAAAGAATGGAAGAAGACAGATGACCAAAGAGAGCTCTCTCATGGCACCCTCCTAGAAGAAAAAGAAGAGTAGAACCACAAAAAGGGTGGCTTAGGAGTTTCCAGGAAACAATGAGGAGAAGAGGAATTGAAGAGTATAAGGAAAAATAGCTAGATCTAGGCGGTTTTTCGACAGAGATACCAGATGTGGCGACAGCTGTATGAAGCCCACGACAAGAAGAAGTATACGGTCACATCCAGTCCAACTTAACATAGGAAGGACTGACGTGATCAGACAAGAAAATGTTACACAGACATCTTATGAAAGCAAACATGGATAACTCGATTAATGATTCAGCAGGACTAAAGACTGGATGCAGCCCAGTACAGTAGTGCAAGTATATATGTGTACTAACTCTACAGATGAACAGAGTGGGAAAAAATGTGATGAGATAAAAGAAATAATTTAGTACCTTAAGGGGAAAGTAAAATAAAATGGTTTGGCGAATGGAATTTTATAATAGGAAAAGAAGGAGATGAGAGAAGTGGATGGGGAAAAGTAATGCAAGGTGATACTACTTGGAATAATTTCGTACAAAGCACAATTGCATCACTGCCAACACTTGGTTTAAGAATCGTAAAAGAAGTTTGTCTATGTGAAAGAAACCTGCAGATATCCTAAGGTTTTAGATCTATTATGCGAGGGTTATTCGGAAAGTACGTAACGATCGATCATGAAATCGAAACTACAGTGAAAATCGAAATGTTTTTAACTGCAATCATCAGTTATACCTTCTAGCTACTTCTCTACATAGTCACCACTTCGGCTTAGACTTCTGTCAAAGCGTTGTACCAACTTTGCAATAACCTCGTCGTAGAAGGCTGCCTCCTGTGCTTTCCGATAATGTTCACCGCTGGATTGCAGCTAGTTGTCTGCTGTTGTGTTCATAGCCAGCAGTTCAGTTGAGCAGAGATGAAAATCAGAGGAAACCAAGTTCGGGCTGTATGGTGGGTTATCAAACACTTCCCATCGTAAACGCCGCAGGAGCGTCCTCATTGCCCCTGAAGTGTGCAGATGAGAACTGTCATGAAGAAGAAAATGCATGACAGTTTTGTTACGTGTGATTGCATGAAATCAGGCGAAATATCTCGGCAGGCACCCATACAGGCGGGAGATACTATTTTCTTGGCATCTTTACGAGCTCACTTTGCGCTCAAAACCGAGAACAGCTACCTAACACTATCCATACCAGAGACACTGTACAACGCATCTATGCAAAGCTTCATCGGATTTTCACTGTGATAGCCTTTTCATGAGCCCTAATTCCTTACTTCCTAATAACCGCCGGCCGGTGTGGCTGTGCGGTTAAAGGCGCTTCAGTCTGGAACCGCGTGACCGCTACGGTCGCAGGTTCGAATCCTGCCTCGGGCGTGGATGTGTGTGATGTCCTTAGGTTAGTTAGGTTTAAGTAGTTCTAAGTTCTAGGGGACTGATGACCACAGATGTTAAGTCCCATAGTGCTCAGAGCCATTTTTTTCCTAATAACCCTCGCATAATGGCAAGACAGATTAAAACTACTGAACTTTTGACAGGACACATCCTGAGGCATCAAGGAATCGTCAGACCAGTCTTCGGACTGTGGAACACAACAATAACAGGCAGAGATTTCGAAAATAGATATTTAAACTGCAGAACATTTCAAGGAACAGATCTTGGCTCAGACTATAAAGTATTGTTTATGGAAAGCAGATTACAACCAGAGAAATTAAAGAAAGCTAGGAAAATAAGTACATGGAACCTGAACAATTTATAACAACTGTAAGTTGTTGGGAGTTCCTAAGAGACAGTTAGAAAATGACTAACTGAAACATTGGAAAGGAACAGAACAGAGAGCGAGTAGGTTGTTCTGAGATACGGAACAGTGAAGGCGGCAGAGAGATGACTACGAAAAAAGACAACGTCTACAAGTAGTACAAAGCCTTGTGTAAGGCACGAGATGCTAGGTATATACACTCCTGGAAATGGAAAAAAGAACACATTGACACCAGTGTGTCAGACCCACCATACTTGCTCCGGACACTGCGAGAGGGCTGTACAAGCAATGATCACACGCACGGCACAGCGGACACACCAGGAACCGCGGTGTTGGCCGTCGAATGGCGCTAGCTGCGCAGCATTTGTGCACCGCCGCCGTCAGTGTCAGCCAGTTTGCCGTGGCATACGGAGCTCCATCGCAGTCTTTAACACTGGTAGCATGCCGCGACAGCGTGGACGTGAACCGTATGTGCAGTTGACGGACTTTGAGCGAGGGCGTATAGTGGGCATGCGGGAGGCCGGGTGGACGTACCGCCGAATTGCTCAACACGTGGGGCGTGAGGTCTCCACAGTACATCGATGTTGTCGCCAGTGGTCGGCGGAAGGTGCACGTGCCCGTCGACCTGGGACCGGACCGCAGCGACGCACGGATGCACGCCAAGACCGTGGGATCCTACGCAGTGCCGTAGGGGACCGCACCGCCACTTCCCAGCAAATTAGGGACACTGTTGCTCCTGGGGAATCGGCGAGGACCATTCGCAACTGTCTCCATGAAGCTGGGCTACGGTCCCGCACACCGTTAGGCCGTCTTCCGCTCACGCCCCAACATCGTGCAGCCCGCCTCCAGTGGTTTCGCGACAGGCGTGAATGGAGGGACGAATGGAGACGTGTCGTCTTCAGCGATGAGAGTCGCTTCTGCCTTGGTGCCAATGATGGTCGTATGCGTGTTTGGCGCCGTGCAGATGAGCGCCACAATCAGGACTGCATACGACTGAGGCACACAGGGCCAACACCCGGCATCATGGTGTGGGGAGCGATCTCCTACACTGGCCGTACACCACTGGTGATCGTCGAGGGGACACTGAATAGTGCACGGTACATCCAAACCGTCATCGAACCCATCGTTCTACCATTCCTAGACCGGCAAGGGAACTTGCTGTTCCAACAGGACAATGCACGTCCGCATGTATCCCGTGCCACCCAACGTGCTCTAGAAGGTGTAAGTCAACTACCCTGGCCAGCAAGATCTCCGGATCTGTCCCCCATTGAGCATGTTTGGGACTGGATGAAGCGTCGTCTCACGCGGTCTGCACGTCCAGCACGAACGCTGGTCCAACTGAGGCGCCAGGTGGAAATGGCATGGCAAGCCGTTCCACAGGACTACATCCAGCATCTCTACGATCGTCTCCATGGGAGAATAGCAGCCTGCATTGCTGAAGAAACTTAAACTCTGAGAATATCAAGCTGTTTCGCGAAGGAGAACATCCTGCAGAGAACTTACGTCGATAATTGCATTGTGCATGCTCTGTTGCCTGTGTCTATGTGCCTGTGGTTCTGTCAGTGTGTTCATGTGATGTATCTGACCCCAGGAATGTGTCAATAAAGTTTCCCCTTCCTGGGACAATGAATTCACGGTGTTCTTATTTCAATTTCCAGGAGTGTATTTTAGGCATACAAATCCTAGACTCGCTGTTATTTGGTTTTTATTAGCTGTAGGTTTTAGGAGCGCTGAACTGAGACTTTTTCTCTGACCTGGTGAAGCAGTTTTTGTTTTTATTTACACTTTGCGTTACCTACTTCAACGAG